>NC_032013.1:22712875-22890582 GCF_001865875.1 Lupinus angustifolius | reverse complement strand
AGGCAGGCTAGGGCACAAGTACCATGGGGCAGGTACGAACTCGTGGACCCTATCCACGAGTTTCAGGAAGTCGTGGACCCCATCCACGACTTCCAACCCTATAAATTGATCCCCACCCCACACTCATTTTCACACCTCACACCAAGCATCCGAAATTCCTAAATTCCCCTCCTCTGTTTTTTCCCGAATATTCTTCTCAAAAAATGGAACATATTGGTCCAGGTCCTATTAACCCCTCCCTTCTCACCCTACAAAAAGATCATGTATCCACCAACATTTGGAATGGTGGAGAAGTGACTTTTCGAGCAAGGTACAATTTTTGGCATAACTTACCTTCTGCACCCGTGTTAGAAGTTATTCGTAACACGGCATTTGGGCACATACTAGATATCGGAACTATCGAAATCAACAACCACCTCATTACGGCGTTAGTTGAGAGATGGAGGCCGGAGACTCACACCTTCCATCTACCAGTTGGCGAGTGCACAGTAACTCTCGAGGATGTTGCATACCAACTTGGTTTGCCAATAAATGGAGCTCCTGTTACTGGCGTTACAAGTGCAAATTGGGAAATGATTTGTCTCAACTTGTTGGGTGCAATCCCAACTGACAAACAAATTATGGGTCAAAGAATCCAAATGAGTTGGCTCGACTCAACATTTGCGGTTCTACCTCCACATGCTGATGATGTTGTTATTGAGCAACATGCAAGAGCGTTTATATTACGCATGATTGGAGGCTTCCTCATGCCAGATACATCAGGATCACGAGTCCACCTGATGTATCTCCCATTGTTGGAGGACTTGTCTCAAACATTCCAATATAGTTGGGGTTCAGCGGTATTGGCGTGTCTATATCGTGGAGTATGTCGTGCGGCACTTATAAGTCACCAAATTGAAATCGGTGGCTGCTTACATTTACTACAGTCATGGGCATATGACCGCATACCAATGCTAGCTCCAAGAGTACACAACAACGACTCCCAAACTTTCCCTTTAGTTCAAAGGTATATTTTTTTCCATTATTTTATTAATAAAATTCTTCAAATTACAATAGTTTTTGTTTGAAATTATTCATATAATAATAACTACCAATAACATTACATTTTAGGTGAGCGCAACATCTAATCGCCACCAACATCCCTGGTCATGCAACGAACATAATACGGTCAATGTTGGATCGCTTGCGCATTGATCAGGTAATTTCTTCAAATTCAAAATTTTAATATATTTACTATTATTTCTAACTATTCTTGTATTCATTAATTACTAACTTTTTTTATATATTAGTTTGTGTGGACCCCATATAGGAACATTACCTATGTGGGCCCCATACCTGATGTAGTCAGAGCACGTGTACCACTCATATGCTTTTCACTTGTTGAGTGGCATGCTGCTGATAGGGTGATGAGACAGTTTGGTCTACAACAACCCATCCCAGAAGATCCAATTAATCTGGAGAAACAACACAAGATGGATCTACGTGGGAAAAATGACTACAACTGGCCTCAAAAGCATGACCAGTGGATTCAGGTTTGGAATAACCGGGAAAACTATGTGGTCAACGGTTTTCCCGATAACCAGCCTTTGTACCATTACTCGCAGTATATGCAATGGTACTTACAAAGGACGAGGAAATACATATCTCCAGATGGAGCATATTCAGCCGGATCGGTAATAACATATTATTTTATTTTATTTTATTCTATTTTATTTTCTTTTCACATATTCTAACAAATTCAATTTTTCCATTTATTCAGTACAATTTTATCAAAATGATTCGGGATAGATGTGCTCCTACAAATGTGTTTCCAAATCCGTTGCAGTCATTGAATGACGTCTATCACAACTGCAATGAGATGATGGAAGCATTTGCTCAACTAATTCCAACCGCCTTCTCCTCAACTACTTCTGAAGCTCCTCCTCCACAACACTTCCAAATGCCTTTTGCACCTGAATATCAACAATATGAGAGTCAAACTCAGACGGATACTTTTCCGCAGGCATACACTCAGACTCCTGCTCCTCAACAACAACAACAACATCCGTTTGGGTTTGAACCTTACGGAGCAATGGGTGACTACTCCTTCTCTCAATTACCATCATCTTCACAATTTCAAGGAATGCCATCAATGTTTGGCACTACTTCAAATACTCCATTCTCGGCATTCAACTCTCAACAATATTATCAGCCGACAATGCCTTCCCAAACAAACGATGACGATGAAGATGATGACGATAGTGAAGACGAAGACGAGGAGCAGCCACAACTGGTTAGAGGTGGAAGACAAAATCAATCGCAACAACAACAACAACTAAGAGTTCAACCACCTCGAAGGAGAAATGCACCTGGATGTGGAACATCATCTCATAGACGCTATTAGGATATATTTTTCCCACTAATTAAATGTATTTGAATTTTAAATTACAATTTATGAAACTTTCTTCCATTTCCAATTCCATTTTTGTTATTTTTTAATTTTAAATTACAAATTATGACAATTCCAAAAAATTACAAAAATACCATACTAAAAAATTACAAAAATACATTAATTTAACTAAAATTATAACATCTTAAATTACCATACTAAAATACATTAATTTAACCAAAAAATACATTAATTTAACCACACAAAAAATACATTAATTTAACAAAAAAAAACACGTAAAACGAAATAACCCATGCAAACTCGTGTATGGGGTCCACGACACTGGAAGTCGTGTTCCCCATCCACGATTTCAGTGAGGAGAGAGAAAATTAAAGGGAACTCGTGGCTCAGGTCCACGACTTTCCCCTGGAGTCGTGCCTGTCATCCACGACTATGCCAAAGTCGTGGACCCTATCCACGACTTTCAGAAAAATACCCCAATCCCGTAATTATTTGAAAATGTACCCCAAAGCTGGGATAGTGTAGTTTGACTACACTATCCCGGTAATTTTTCCGGAAGTAAGTCTTATATCAAGACAAGGGGAATGGAGATATATTTAAATCATTTCAAGAAGGAAAAAATGAGTAATTTTCCTTTAAAAATATGATGTGGATGGACGAAGTTTCTTTGGAAATTAAGGTGGTGTGTAGTAGGTAGCTAGTGTTAGGTGTTAGTTTTTCTTTATGAGAAAATGATATATTCTCCCATTAATTATCTTATCCATAAAAATGACACATATCATAAGTTGATACATTATTTATTAATAATATGTTTATAAATGATATGTGTCATTCTTTTATTGGTAGGAGGATTTAGTTGAAGGATATAACATTATTCTTCTTTCCCAAAGTAAATATTATCTTCCTTCCAAACTTTTTAACATTTAAGGTTATGTAGAATTTAAGAAGAGGATAAATGAAGTATAATAAAATTTATTTACTGTATATTGAAAACTATATTAAAAAGAAATTAAGAAATAATGAGTGGAAATGATTAAAAAGAAATGAATAATTAAAAAGTTTATAAATATATATTAAGTTTATAAAACATAAAAAAAAATATCAGCAAATTACTCATTTATAACATGTTTTACAACACTTGGTATGAACTAATTTGACTCCCATTTGAAATTTTTGGGACCATTTTTTATATTTCCTTTTTTGAATGACTAAACCGATAAGATCAAAAAATATAAAAGACTAAAATATGTATTTACTCTAAATAAAATGGAAAGAAGAGAAGTAGACACAGAAAAAAGCATCATATAGAAACAAAGTTATGTGGGAATAAAGTATAATTTGAGCGAATAAATTCCCATAAAAAATTGGTTCTATTCCATTCTATCTCATATCCTAATTTGGGAGAGAAGAAAATAAAGATATATTTCCTAAAACTGAGACTCAAAAGTCAAAACATAGAAAATAATCTATGATCCACTAGTGTAATGCATCATTTATTATTTGTTTTAATTATTTTCACTTTGACTTTAAAATAAAATTAATTTAATGTTTATGTATTAATTATTATTAACTTTGACTAGTGAATACCACAAACTTCACACCTAAACTGCATAAATATATGTACAAACAACTTGTATATGATCTTATAGCTTGGCAATAAATAATTTTATAGTTTAGCCCTTATCCCTTGTTTTAATAGAAAAATAAATCAAGTTAAGAACATTACAGGCCTTGACTTCGTAATCTAATTTCAGTTGATTTAATTTGTAGTATCATACCAACAAGACTTTGATCTAATAGTGTAAGACTACAATAAATTTTCAAGGTTAAATGTTCGATTCTTGAGAGTAAAACTTGTTGGGAGGGACAGCTACGAACTCTAAAACATACTAATTCCTTACCAAAAAAGGTGAGAAGATACATTTGGTAGTACAACAAAAAAATTGTAGCATGTTAAATTGATGAGAAAAGATTTATACACCAACTATATAAGAATTTTTTTATATTGTCACTGTATCTTCATCATTCATTGTCAATCATCATTGACTCTTAACAAAAAGTAATTCAAATGAGTGATAGATAATACATTGATTATATATACATCTGTATATTATCAATGCATAGATATTACTATTTAAATCGATAACATACCAAATCTATTAAAGGAAGAGAAACCAGCAATAATACTAGTATAACAATTGGCTTAGATTGTTTCCTCTTCCATAGGTAGGTAGTAGCACTATACCATAAAACCATCCATGATAAGCACTATGCAAACAAACAATCATCACAATTTTCCTTAAACCTAAAATTTGTTTGGAACATTTCCCATCTCTTACTTTTTTTGTAATCAAATTGTACTAAAAGCAGCATAATAGATGTTAATCCAATACAAAAGAAAGATCACCAACCAAAAAAATAAACTAGTAACCATATTATTCTTATAACCCATCCTTTACTCAAATATAGTACACTTCTTCAATGCATCATGAGAGATAATTGAAGCTAATTCATCCATTTAGGAAGATTATCACACAATTTCACATAATAATCAAAGAAAAATAGGTCATTGGTCATTCCCTAACTGGCACATTCATGATCGTGTGGTATTCTTATTTTCCCAAACAATCATGTTAGTTTTTCGTGTCAGAATTTGGTACATACAAAGTGGGCAACACTTCACCCATGTGTGATGCTCATGTTCTAGCCCACACGTCAAAATATCAAGAATTTCACAACATTTATACTTCTACTTCATCCCCCTAACAGTTTGATTATTTAACAGAAAAATTGAAGTATCAATATTCCAACATTATTTCCTGATTAGATAATCAATTTTTTCAACGCGATTAAACCTCATACTTTTCTGCCTAGGTCGATTGGAGTCAAACCTAAATGAAATTTGCTGGCCTAATCTCAGATAGACAACTTGGTCGGTTTGTCACCTCTATTTAGGGATGCAATAAGACAGGACAAGTGGTATTGACTTGTAGATAAAGATTTGGTATCTCAATTGGTATATCAAGTCAATCAAAATGTATCATTTAATTGGGGAAAAACCAATATTTTATATTATTTTGTAGAATATATTGGATAAAGACACAAGGAGAGACAATCCTAGTCCATTGACTCCTACCTTATTCAAGAGTATCCAGGTAATTTCATAATTATATATTTTAGAATAATTAAAATATAAAAATAATTATAAGAATAATATATATATAATAACTTTTTTATTATAATTTAATTACAAAAATTCATTATAAAATATTAGAAATAAATCTATCAACATGCAATATAGGACGTATATCTTCATATATGTCTCCATATCTCTGCCTTGTTATTCAAGTATTTTTGTAGATACTTACTGATATTATTCCACTATTCATTACAATATAAGTGGTAGAGACCTAACTCCAGATATTAATTTTAAAATTACCGCAATTAAGAATCCAACCATTATTATATCTACATGCATTAACGTTATATAAGAGAATCCATTATCTTCCTTATGCATAAACTAAAAGATTCAAAAACAAAGAAATTACACACCTGTGTGAATAAGTGGTGGCGAAGTTGCGCCACCGTTTCTCAAGGGGATGCCACTTAATGATTCGGCCGTCAGATACGCCGGTGTAAGGGCCTCCGCCGTTGGCATCGAAAGCGAAACTCTCCGGTCCCACCGCGTTCTCGATTGGAACAACCTCGTAATGTAAAACCTTCATGGATGATATAGCGCCGTCATTGTTGGATGGCTTGATACCGTAGTTATAGTACGCGAATGAAGCACTCAGAAAAACCACCGCAAGCGCCACCGTGAAATGCTTCTGCGGCCTCATGTTTGAAAGAGAGAAAGAAAGGGATGAGAGTTAGATAGAATATGTACAAAGTGACTTGTTTTGTTGGAATTTGTTTGGTGCGACTCCTCTGTTAACCAAACAATATGGGGATTCTAAACATCACGCAATTGAAAATTAACAAATGTGCAATATCCATCGTCAAAATAAACGAGTGTCCAGTATTTATACTTACATGCAATGTTAAAAAATTAATAAAAAATTAATATTTTTATTTTCATTAAAAAATTAAATTTAAATAAAAATCAGTCGGTATGATCGGTACGGCTCAATTGAAAATCGACTAATTTTACTGGTTCAACCGGCAACTATAAAACGATTTTAACAACAGTGGTTACATGTAAAAATTTATACATATAATAATTATATAATCTATTATTCATTTGAATTAAATTTTTTTAAAAGAATCAATAATAATATGAATAATAGATAATAAAATTTATGAAAAATCTAGGCTTACTAATTGCATATATATGAATCTATCTAACATAATTTATTATAAGTCATTTTTTCTAAGTCTTTTTTGTGTCAAAATATAAGCTATTTTAGTAAAAAAAATGTATTTACTAGGGATGGAAAAATTGCCCACCTATAATACTCGTAAAAATTCTCATAATGCATATCTCCAATAATAATTTAAGGTAAATATAAATATCATAATGCACACTTTCTGAATATCTGCATATTTAAAAGTTTATTTTTTATACTATAATTTTTATTACTTGAAGAGTATATAATACCTATTTTATTATTATTTTGGTAATTAAATTATAATATAAATTTGTGATGTTATTATTTATGTAGTAATTATTTTACTATATTTATTATTATAAAATCTATAAATATATAATTAAACTCAAAAATTTATTGAATATGAGTATGTGCATGGTAAGCACTACACACGTTCCACCTTATTCTATTGACATCCTTATTGTATATGAATATCTTTCCTCGTCATTAAAAGAATTTTCATGCTTTCCAAAATTTTGCTCTATTTCCAAATCCACATTACACTTTATCTATTCCAAAACTCGCAAATTTGTCATTTTCTATTGGTTGATGAACCAACAATAAAATAAGATGATACTTTAGAGATATTGGAACATTTATAAAGAAAGAATTTTAAAGAAATATAACAAAATTAATTAAAGTGTAGAATTGAATTGATAAATTTGTGAGAATATTTATAAAAGTTATTTAAAAACTACAAATTTATTGCTACTGATTAACTTTAAGTAATTTTTTATATTAATGATTTATAGGAAGGAGCATAAAGAGTAATATTAATTTTTACATAAAGTGTAGAGTAATTTTTTTATATTAATTTTTAGAGTAACATTTCTCTAACAAAATATATATTATATTAACGAAAGTTTAGCTAAAGAATATAAATGTTAAAGTTATGGAAGTGGTTGTCAAACTTGGCAATAACCCGCTCAAACTTTATTGATGATAGGGATTGCAATTAAATATTTTAAAATTCTAAGGACTTTTTTATCTAAAATTCTAAATCACAAATATCATATACCAATCGACACAATTTACTCAAGGTCGAGATCTTTAATTAAGCTACACCAAAATTTTAAAGCTTTAATTGAACCTTATTTATTTTAAATAATTAAGCTCGAGACCTTATTATTTACTTTATTATGTGCTGGTAAGGGCACGAAAATGATAAAGATTATGTGATATAAGAGAGTGAGAAATCAAGTGAAAATAGTTTCACAAGAGTTTGATGAGTATGGTGAAGGAGTATATTTGCTTTAAAACTCTCACGAAACTGTGGATGAAACTTAATCCTCACATGTCATTCACCAACTTAAATACCCTTTGCAGTATTTTATTCCCTATAAAAGGGAGTCTTCCACAATTCAAACTCGTGACCTCAGGAACAAATAGTCATTATTCTCATAAGTCACTACCATTAACTTAGTATTCTTTTTTTAGAAAAAGAAATTAGTGGCCAGCACACCTCATAGGCCATATTGTCAACCCTTAGGTGATAGAGTGGTTAAAGTTATGCAGAAATATCATCCACATGCCATTGCTGAGAAACCAGATCCTCTCAAGTACCAAAGGGTCTAATACTGAATACAGACAATAACATGTGTCTCTAGAAATATTTTAACAGTATAGATTCTAAACTATTTTTAAATAAAAATATAAATTATAAAACTCACTTTTACCCCGCACATTCCAGTATCGGACTCCTCTCGAGAGGATATCAATCCCTTAAGTTGAGTGCTATTTTTATTAAGAAAGAACACAACTTCCATGCAAAAAAACTACCCTCATAAACACTCAAAAGTAATTCACAATCCTACAGGATCTACACAATCTACACAATCGACTACATCTTACCTCACTTAATTTCATACGATACACTCCGAGAAACTGTAACAACAATCAAAGCTTTATCCCACTAGGTGAGTTCCACACTCTTAGAAGCTATATATGCCAATAAAAGGCATTAACACTGATGCAATCCAAAGCTTCCCATCTTTCTCTTCCACTTCACTGATGAACCTTAAGGTCTTCCCTTCACAATCTTCCAAGACTTCCAATATCTCTCCTTTATCACTCAGCTTTATAGCAGTAGCATGAGGCTTTTTCCCAGCAAATGTTGAATGCAACTGCTTGAAGTTAAACCCAAGCTTTAGCAATGCCTGTCCGGCCCATGAATTCGAAGAAACCCACTTCGCAAAAGGACTTGCTTTCGCGTGCAAAGCTACCCAAAATTCGCCTTTTGGATTTCTTCTTACATTGTCCGGGAACCCTGGCAGCACAGCAAATGTATCAACTTTACCTGCATTAGGTCCATGAAGCCAAAGCCTTATGATCCTAGAAGTAGTGGTTTCTGCTACAAGCAAAAATGAGCCATCTTTGCTTAAAGCAACACCATTTGGAAAAGAAAGGCCGCGTAATAGGACTGTTACTTCTTTTGTTGACTTGTTATATTTCATTAACCGGCCGGTCTTGTCTCCACTAAGAAGTACAAGCATAAATTGCCTGCAAACAGAAGTGGCCAACTTTTAGACAAAATATTCAGCAGAATGAAGTAATTTTATTAAGCACTGATATTTTCTAGTTTCACACGCACATTCTTGGAGTAAGTCCTCAAAGTGAAGGGTGCAATAATTATGTAAAAGAATAGATCTTAACAGGGGAGTGTGTTACAAGATGTAAGTTCACTGATATTTTTGTACACATCTTGTAATACTTTAGAGAAGCTAAATCCTACATCTTGTAACATAGTGAACTCCAAGTGTTATAATTACGACACCCTTCCCTTTAGGAGTGCAATAATTATGTACAAGCAAAGATCTTGACCGGGGAATGTTTCAGTGAACTAATGTACAATAACTATTTTTCATGTTCATTTCATACACCAAAGTGGCATTGTACCAACATAAATCAATTAACAAAATGCAGACACACTTGGCCACAGAAAGAACGTACCTTCTCTGGAAGATTGTGCTTGAATCGGTGAAGTAAATCACATCTTCATCTTCAGAGATGTCCATGTCGTTGGTGAAGACGAAGGGCTGACCTTCAGCTTCTGTTACCACTTGGGAGGCCAAACCCCCAGTAGGTCCTACTACTTTTAGGCCAAGGTAGGCATCAGCAATGTACAGATCTCCGGTTTTCTTATCGAACTTTAGTCCTAATGGCCTCCCACATACATGTTCCAACTCTGGTGCAAATGGGCGTACACATCCCGTCCTTGAAAATCATGCAACTAAACTAATTAAGATCATCAGAAAAATTTGATGTGTCACAATAAATATAGGTATGTGTTGGATCGAATATCATGATAAATAAACAAATTACCACCATATGCTTTTGGTGCTCTTGATAAATAAACTAAAATTCAATCAAAAAAATAACTAAACAATATGCAATCCAAGTGTATGTGTTCCAAAACACAGGAAGTTGAGTGTTCATGATTGCACATTCAAACAAGGCTGTGAATTTTTAGAATAAATACATGAAACTTTCACATTTTTAGTTTATTATCTTCTCTGCTGCTTGGAATAATAGTACACCTAATATGATGCAAAACTTACAAAGCAGGATTTCATTCTAATGCATATTGATGGGCATAATCATTTCATAAGAGGCAGACCACAAAGTTCAGTATCACAAGAAGAAACTTTTGTGAAATAAAATGCTGTGTAGAGAAGAAACCTATTCTCTAAGCTTTTTTTGGATTGAGCTAGACGCAAAAAAAACCATATTGCTACTTGCTAGAACACCGTATGTTTCATACTTCATAAATTGCATATTTCTTAGATACATACCCAACAATAATTCATGTTAGGAAGGAATGACCTATTCTTGAAGTTGAAGGAAATTAACTCAGAACTTTGGTCTGATTCTTGGACTTAGCATGTCATTGATGTGGCAACTATCATATTGTCTCTTATCGCATGCAAGCCGTGTAAATTGTGAAACATAAGAAGCAAGTAAACATCAATTTTCAATTACTTCTCCAACTCAAAAATCCTAAAAAGTATAAAATACAATTCAATAACTTAATCCATCCATGCTCATATCATTGCCCAATTGAAAAGGACTACAGCCACTAATAAAACACAACCACTCTAAAAATTAGTTATACAAATTTCGCATTTTCTAATGTTTGACCTGCCTATGTATGCTTGATGCTACACATAGTTGGTCATGAGCCAGGGTAAAAGGTGAAGATTGTTTTTTATTGTCGACAACCAACATAACACTTTGTCGAATCTCTCTATGACATGGATCAATGATATGACTATAGAGAGGGTTTAAGGTTAACCCAACCATGTCACAGCTATGTCTATATATACCCACTCAAATGGCAAAAGGCTTCATACTCAACTACCTAAGAAACATAAAAACCAAAACTTTCATCCAAAAAATAAATAAATCTCAACAAAATAATGATAGAAAAAGGTGGAAACAAACACTAAAGGACATTGGTAGAATCAAGAGCTATCCGTTATCAAATTATTTAACCACACCTATCGGAAGAGACAATCACGCATCCCGAAATGGACTGGGTGAGTGATATCATAGTTACCTATTGGAACTGGTGACAGCAAATTGAATCCAACCTTTCTCTTGTCCTTCCCACTTGAGAATCCGACCATCGGCAACACCAGTGTAAGGTCCAGCACCGTGACGGTCAAAAACAAGGCTTTCCGGTCCAACAGCTCCGGTGACATGGATTGTGTGTGCAGTGTGGAGATGGTCCTTGGATCCAGGAACATGAGGTGGTGCAAACAAGTGTTGTTGTGGTTTGAAGAAGGCAAAGGTTATGGCTAAAAGTGCAAGAACAATTGAAGAGGCAATGACTTTTGATGAAGTCATAGCTGCTACTTGTTGCAGAGTAAAAAAGTAGATATGTCAATGAATCAGTTTTATGCTTTTTTTCTTTCTTGTTTGGTACACCTCTTTGAAAATTAGTGGACAATGGCCTATCAAGTTTTTATGTGGGGCCAATCCAATCAAATGACATATGGGTTTCGTGATTTTTTTTTTTTTATTACTAAGAGTATCTCTTATTTTGGGCAAGTAACTCTCAACAAGTGTTGCTCACAGTAATTAATTAATTTGAATTTGATTAGCTACTATCATACTGAATCTTCCTATTAAATCCACTTATAAATTATCTAACAAATTTTCTTACTCACAAAAATGGTATATATCATTTTAAAATCAAACATTAATAAATAATTATCAGATAGAGCACATGTTTTTTCTTATGATATAGGAGGATATATCATTTTTTATAATCTAATATTGGATTTGCCTTAGATAATCCACTTGATAATAATATTAGATTATATAAATTATATGCAAATGAAAAAGGATATTATGTTTATTTGGATATTAGTTCCATTTTATGTGAATTTATCTATAGTTTATGTTTACATTATTTAGTTTATCATTTGTAATATTTTTTGTCTATATAATAAATTAGTTGAATTGACTCATAGTTGTATTTTGATCAATCTTTCCCACTAATTAAACTTCAACATCGTAACATGCTTCAATACAAAAATATATTTTATTCGTTTTATATTTATTGGTTTATCCTCTGACGAATGATCATTTCGATGATATCTTATCCTCATGTGATAAATTATATAAGCTCTAACTTATTTTCTTACCGACGACCATTCTGATGGTCATTCCAGTGCTGCTTTTTTCTCATTGGCAAATTATATTAGTGGTGATTTCTTTCGCATCGATGATTGTTCCGATAGTGATTATATTAATGTGTTCTATTTTCATTGACATCCATTCCAATGATGCCTTTTTCCTCCCATTGAAGAATTATGTCATTAATGACTTCTTTTCTCATCGACAATCATTTTAATGGCGATAATATCAATGATTTCTCTTATCACCAATGATTATTCTGGTGTTGCATTTTTGCCACGTTAGTGAATTATATTAGTTGTAACCGCCGTTCACATCGACGATCATTCTGACGTTGATTATATATGCAGATTTTGTAATTCATCGCACTATTCAACAATTTTTTGTGTGGAGGCCCATTTATTTTTTCTGGTTTTTTTCCTTTTTAAGAATTATTTATAACAAACTTAAAACTTACTAAGATTTAGCTTGAGGGGCGTGTTAGAGGATGTTTAGATTGACCCAGAATTATCATATATAGGATTTGGTTGATTTTATCTTATATGAATTTTTCTATGTTTTATGTCTATCTTATTAGTTATTATTTGTATTTTTATTATCTTATTGTTTATAATAATTTTTGTTTATATAATGAATTATTTGGGTTGACTCATATTTGAGTTTCGACCGGTCTTTACCTATTCCTAAATTTCAATAGTTAGCGAGGTGACAATGATAATGACAATTATTGGGATATGATAATATGGTAGTAAGAGCAATATGATAGTGAATGTAGTGAATAGAAATGACAATAATAGAGATGGGGTGGTATGATAGGGTGACGACAATAAGAGTATGGTGTAGATGATAATAGTGTTATGATGGGCAAATATACTAATAGTGATGATATTAATGTTAGTGTGGTATTAGTGGAAATAGTAATGGCAACAACAACATAGAATGTCATGATTATGATATTGTTAAGTGTAGATGAGCACATAGAACTATTTATCTGGTTGCGAGTCCTCGCAGTTTCAGGCATGATGACACAATTAGTAGTGGGATGCTCTACCATTGAACTAATAGCATGTCATGCAAGTCTTCTATCGGTAAAAATTGAAAACAAAAAACGATATTTTTTACTTAACTTTTACTTAAATTATTTTTTTCCCTGAGTTAGGATTTGTTTATTTAAAAAAGTAAAAAACTTATATGATGGATATTTTTCCACAAAATAAGACTCGAGCAATAGATAATTGTAAAAGTGAATAACTATTAACGACCAACTATACTCTAAAGTCTACGACTCTACATAATACATTCAACATTATGATGATGAGTGCAAACATATGGTATCCAATAAATCAGCAATGCTATTGAAACAGAGGATCAATAATTAATTATATAAATCCTACTTTCTTATGAGACATAACATACACGATTGGTCAAAATATATACAATCCTACTTTATTTTATTACTAAACCAACTCTTTATTGTTATTATGGAATGAGTTTCCCTTTCTAAGTCAATGATTCACATTAACATATATACTAAATTGATTAATCATACGTATGGACCCAAAAAATACTGCCCAAATGCCTAAAATAATTGCAATGTTAGCTATAGCAGATATGGCGCATGAGGCAAAAGATTGTGAGAACATGTAGCATTCGTAAATTTTTCTCATTCCAAGCATAAAAAATAACATTTTTATCCAATTGGGGACTATTAAACATCTTTTAATCTAATTATCCTGAAGTAATAAATGAAAGCATGTGGTGCCAAATTAAAAATTATATTATATTGAGAGAGAAAATCGCTTGGCTTGTATAGAGTAGGAAAAAGTTCACAAAACCCCTTTAAACTTTATATGGTTTGCAATTAGACATTGTCAACTTTTTTCTTCCTGACTACTCCTTAAACTTTAACTATTAGTGAAATTGGTCTCTACATACACACATTTTTAAATTATTAATAATGAAATTAGAATTAATATATGGTGTAAGGTTAAACAAATATGTTTTCCCAATCAAGCTTTCATGCCATATCATTTGTAGCGTTATGATCTCATAGGACTGCTGAAAGTTTTCGCAATCAAATTTCCGGGTATGATCGATTTTTGATGGATGAGCATGAGGATGTTCCACCTAGAGTATTTTTGTAGCTCCAAGTAACTTCTCATGAATTTACATTGATGTTCATCAAAATGTTAACCTTAATGTTTACCTAACCTTACATTATCTAATGTGTTAATTTCAACTTCATTGTTAGTAATTTAAAACTGTATGTATGTAGGGAGCAATTTCAATAATAGTTAAAGTTTAAGGAGTAGTTAGGAATAAAAAATAGTTTACAATGACTACTTTTTCAAAATAAAGTTTAAGGGGTTTTGTGAACTTTTCCCTATAGATTAAGAAAAAATGCAATGACATTCTTTTTTTAGGTACTACCAATATTATCCCCTCACCCTTTTAGGTAAGGTAATAATCTCTTTCAGGATTCATGATTGCTCATTCCAACAAGTATCGCTTTCAGGAATTAAACTCTTAATATTTTGGTCATCCTATAGATATAAATAGATTTTACACTACTAGACCAATATATAGTTGGTAATGTAATAAAATTCAGTTCTTAATCATCTTATTAATATATATGGAAAAGCTCTCTTAAATGAGTATAGGTATATAAAATGAGAAAATAAGGGTATTTCTATTATCACATTATTTAATGAGATGAGATATAAATGGACTTTAAGTAATTAAGGATTGAAACAATCTTTTTGTATCTATTTTACTCTAAAGAATTTATTCAATAAATATTTACATGATTCGTTTTTTGGTATTATTAAGGGTATCATCTCACCTTTTTTGGTAAGGAATTAATCTTTTTTAGCGTTCTTGGCGGCATCTTCCAACAAGGGTCGATCACATGAATCAAATCATCAATCTTAAAAATTCAATCAAATTTTACATTAGGTATTTACATTTTTGGTTTGTTAGCAATGTCTTGCATTAGTTTTATAATTAATAAAGTTTAACTAAATTTGATAGTAAAAAATACGACAATACTATTGGGCTGTTATCAGCTATTCATTTTTAATAAGAACAATAATTGAAACTATTCATGTATAAATCTGCACAGCACAAAAAAAATTCAAGACAAGGATTCGTGTGTGTTTTGGGCCATAAAAACTATGATTGCGCCTATCGGTGAGCATGAGCTATATTGGGATGAGTTAAAGTTTGTTCTTATTCAACTCTAAATGTTGGTTGGGTTATTTTTTTGAACTCGGACACGATCCTAGACCCGAAACTAACCCGACCATAAATATTGTTTGGGTCAGCCTTTAAACCCAAATACGATTAAATATAATACATACTCATTGTATATTAAGACTTCTCAATATTATTTATTACTATGAATATGTAATTTGACATATAAAATGATATATGTATATATGTATATATATATATATATTATTAATCATGTATGTATTATAAAAAACTTAGAGAATCAATGATAATTTTGTCCAAAAGGTGTAATTACTCTATACACCTTAGAATAGAGACACATACGAACATGATGAATGAGTGACCTTGGGACGGGTCATGTTTGATCCATACCTGATCCTAAATATTATCTGAGTCTAATTTTTGAACACAAACCCAGTCCTAGACTCAATGAGACCTGACCCTATTCGAACTCACTCATTATCAGGCCGTATAGAGTAAGCAGGTAGGATCGGGTCTTGATCACCCCTAATTGTGTTCATGCACCACTTTCGTTAGGTCCATCTTGTAGGGTAACACTCACATCACAATTATAATTTAGTATGAGAAAAATATGTTTGTACCGTCATAGTAAGAGCATTTTACATTATCACTGTATTATCCAGTAACATTCATATTCTATTACCACTGAATCTTAAATAAAAGTAATACAAATCAATGATGAAAAATACACTAAGTGTGTATAAATATTTACAGTCAATAAATATTACAAACTATTAGGATCTAGTTAGAGTGAGTAGGACTGACCTTACCCGCTCACCAGGATGACGATGATTGAGCCCGAATAAGGTTGGGTCTCACCGGGTCTAGGGTTGAGTTGTTTTAAAAATTAGATTAGTCAATATTTAGGGTCGGTAAGGACCAAACATGACCTAAATCGTCCTAGGTCACTTAATCACCATGTTTGTGTCTGTTTCTATTCAATTGTATATAATATAATGACACATTTTTTGTAAATATTATTTATTCTCTAACTTTTTTATCATATATACATGATTAATAATATATATACATCTACCATCTTATATATTAAATTACATATTCACAGTAATAATAATATTGATGCGACTTTATCTAAAATGAGTATGCATTATATTTAATTGGTCTATGTTTGGTTTAAATGATGACTCGATTAATATTTAGGGTCAGATTAACTTCAAGTCTAAAGTTAGTCCAAATTCAAAAAATGACTCGACTAATATTTAGAATTAAGTAATGGACAAATCTAAACCCTTCTCAATCCGACTCATGCTCACCGTAAAAGATGGGCAACATGCATGTCCTTTCCATTTCTTATAGCAAAAATTAAAATATAATTCTCCTTTGGTTTTCTGACCAATTATATTTTAGTTCAAGACATGTGCATCATTTTGTTTCTTTAAGAACTTGCTTAGACTTAAAACCGGGACAAAACATCCCACTCAACCCAAATGAAAAAAAAAAGGAAAACTTGCATTGGATTCTACTAAGGCAATGAATAAGAAATCCTCAAAAAGAAAACATGTATTTGGAAAAGGAAAGATTTTTTTTCTTATTTCACTAAATTATCCCCTCTTATTGCACGGTTTCTTTTTATGCAGGTTTTACTCATTTGCTTTCTTATATATTGTCTTTAGAGAAAGTTAGCAAAACGGGAATGGTTGTGAAATGAATAATTACAAATATCATCATATAAAATTAGTCTACAAATTCTCATATATAATAAGAAACTAATATATTTTACGTGTAAATCAATTATATATCCCACTGTAACAAATGTTATTTTTCTTAACAAAACTTTTAAATTAAACCTTTATGAGGATATATTACTTTTTATGAAAGAAATTTCGATTGCATTTACTTTAGTGCTCCATTGAACATTGTGGAAGAGTAAATGAAATATATTAGGCCCATGAATGCTATGATCAACCCTTTGCACTTGAGCTTGTAAAGCTTTATATAAGAAGGTTGGTAGAGTTGAGGTCTTATTAATTTTTCACAAATTCATTTTAACTTATTATTCGGTATATATATTGGAGAGCTCTGTTTACTCCCAATTTAAGTTACACTAATTATATTCAATCTCAATCATTGATTTTCTTAAATCACGCGGACCAAATGAGTGAATGCAGTAAGTTATTTAAGATTTCTCATTTTCTCTCTCATCAATGACTGAGATTGTCTAATTACACTTAATCTCAATCATTCATTTTTTTAAATCAAACGGACTAAATGGATGAATGCAATAAGTTATTTAAGATTTTTTTTCTCTCTCATCATTTATTGCACTTATTTATTTGATCCATTAAATTTAAGAAAATGAATAGTTGAACTCTCCGTCATCTATCTATATATATATATTTGGTATGGTGGAGGCTAAGTTTTTATGAGTTGTGATAACTTCCATAAGTACCAATTGACAATAAGTCTAATCATATTGTTCTTGCTTCTTAGTTACGATAATCTTCTTTATTTTCCTTATTTTTCTCATGCCTGATTCTATGTATATAGGTTGGATTGTAGTTTCATCTTCTATTTTCCATTTTAAATAAAAGGAAGCTTATGAGTTAAGTTATAACTTATAAAATAAACATAATTGATGTCATTCCAACTATGGGCAAGAGATACCTTAGATGATAAAATTGTCAAATATAAAATATATGAGCATTTGAGTTCAAAACTCGACAACAATATAATTCTCCTCAACTTCTTTCCTCGTACTCTCTTTCTCTTCTATTTCTATCCTTCTAAATGAGGATTAAGATATGATATAAGCAACATCGTACTATGATAACAATATTTCTAATATTATCAAGAGACTTTGATTCTACCTAAGCCTATCTAGTTGGGGGTGTACCACATGCTTAGAGACCTAATGTTATCTCATTTTTTTCCTACTTATTAGTGTGTCATATTATGATTAATAAATATTAAGCTATTACATGTTAAATTCATTCATTTATGATACAATGAATGAATGACACAAAAAAAGAGGGTAGTTAATGTTACGTCAATTTTCCAACTACATTAAATCTTATTGAAAACTAGGAATTAGTCATGAGAGATAAAATAACTAATAAAAAGTATAATTGCATAATTGTTAAAATCAGAACATTTATATTACATATCAAAAACATTTCTGTTTGGAATTGGAACTATATATATTTTCTAGAGAGTCATTTTTCTATACTTCATGTATAATAATCATAGTTATAGTTATCAGATACAATAAAATAATAGTTATTAGAGACAAATTTATATTAACTTTAATGCTAATTAAAATAATATAAAATTTAACACAGTAACATTTGTACAAAACATCATATTAAGGTAGACCCACCTAAAGCTCATACATAATAGATTAGGTATATCAATAAAAAAAATTGAGAATTAATTTCTTTCAGGGTGTATGATTTTTCCTTCTAACAAATGTCATCCACAAGAATTAAACACTTAACATTTTAGTCTTTCTAGATATCTAACGAGTCCTTACACCATTAAACCATCACATTATTGGTAATTAGGTATATCAATATATAATTTCCTAAAAAAATTACTAATATTAATTGAATTGAATTTTATATATAGTTATTAGATACAATAAAATAGAGAATACCACAATACATGAAATCACTAATTCATTGTGGAGGAAAGAATCTTTTGGGTGTGGCCCAAACCAACAAAAAAAAAATTGATTAAATAATACTAGTTGCAAAAAGATGATTAGAAAGGGAAAAAAAAGGAAAAGGGGGAAGAATGAAATGAAAGATATTAAACTGAAAACTCCACCGTAAAAATAAATCCTCACAGCTCCGCCATCCTTTCTCTTTCTTCTCCCTTTCACACTTTTCTAACAATTCCCCAAATTCAGGTTCCTCAAAACCCTAATTTCTCTCTCTCTCTCTCTCTCTCTCTCTCTCTCTCTTCTTCACATGATTCGTTATTTTCTCTAATCTACTTTTCCTTTACTTTCCATGCATGAATTCTATCGTTTTATCTTTTATCGCTTTTCGAGTTTCTGATCGTTGGGGTATTTATACCTAATTTTGATTATTGTGTTTCTTTGGTTTGGTTGATTGATCAATTCTATACCTTTTGATCTCTCACTTGTGCAGCTATCAGCTTAAGCTTCACTTTTTTTTTATGATTTGATTTTTTTCTTCTTGTTAGGAGCTTTTGAATTTGTTACGCTATGTATCCATAGTGTGATTTTTTTATGTGTATAGTTTGTAATTGCAAAATATAGTTTAACTTGCATGCGTTTTTTGTGATGTAGGTGTCTGTTGAGTGTGAATTTTGGGAACTTCACAAATGTCAAGTGGTCCTGTGAGACGGGTTTCCCGTCAAGATATTCAGTTGGTATGTTGGGAACTTTTCGTTTGAAGTTTTTTTTTTGTTTCTTCGATGAAATGAATGTTTGCAACTTTGCATATATAAATGAATGGATAAGTCTAATGACACTTGAATATGCCTATTTACACTAGTTGACCACCAATGTTTTTATTTTTTTAAAAGTGTGATTGGTTAATGTCTTAATGGCATGTCGGTAGAAAATTAGGAGTATCTCAATAGCTCCACCTAAACTTTTGATTTTCTACACTCTCCTTGCATTTGAATATATGGTGATTTTTTTGTTCTTATTTCATTGTTGTTGCTTTAGGAATATCATTCCTTGTTGACTTCGGAAACAAGCATATTAATTAGCTATACATGCTTTCTTGTATGTTTCATTTTCAGTAGAAAAGCTAATAAGATATGATTAATTTTGCTGCCTGTTGCTATAAAGTTTCTGTTATGCACACTGTCCAGGGATCGGTCTGACCCATTATGTGGGTCTATAGTAGGTAGCCTTATACCTTACCTTGCATTTGGAAGAGATTGATTCCATGACTTGACCCTATAACTCTGTCACATGGCAGCAACTTTAATCACTGTGCCAAGGCTTTAATGGGATATCACTAAGCTATTTTAATTTAGGATTATGGACTCTGAGTTCACTGGTATTGTTTGGTTCACTCTCTCTTCAAATCCCACATCCAAGAAAAAACTTCCTTTTTCTCTTCCAAATCTCTTCACTATTCCCGTGCTGTTAGTTCATTTTACATCTATCAGAGATTGCTATCTATAACTTTGTGGTTTGTTTGCCTCATTACAGGTACAGAATCTTATAGAACGATGTCTACAGCTATATATGAGCCAGGCAGAAGTTGTGGAAACACTACTGAATCAAGCAAAAATAGAGCCTGGTTTCACTGAACTGGGTAATGAAAACTTTTGTTCTGTGACATTTGTTTTCCCAACTTTTGATTTTACGTCATCTTCACTTGGCAGGAGTCATTTTGTTGTATTATACATGTATTTACTCATAATTATCCATCGGGTATGCCTATAAAATTTTCAATTCGTGGTTACTTGTTATCACAATCCTGATTGTGTTTTTTAGTTTTTGACATGGTTCACCCATTCATTCTTAAAAATATAATTAGGCTGGTTTACCTTATAAAGAAGATAATTAACTTAATAAGCTGAAACTTTGAAGCTTTGTTAAGTTTTACTATATCTGGTTACTTGGTAGCTGCTGCTGAAATTAGTAATTTCATCGCATGGCATTGCACTATGGTAGATTGCCTCTGTTTATCATCACATTGCTTTTTCAGGTTTTCCGTTTCTGTTCTCATAGTAGCCACAGTAATTTTGGTACTTACAAAGTGCTGGATATATTGGAGTAAGATCTGGTCATTGATCTTTGCTGTTGAAATTCCTGTTTAATCCTGCAAATTGAGCATTTTAATAAAATAAAAAACAGTCACCTTGCACCCACCATTCACGTTCTCTCTTCCAATATTTCATTATTTTTTTCTGTTTTCTTCTTTTCAGTTTGGCAAAAGCTTGAAGAAGAAAACCAAGAGTTCTTCAGGGCATATTACTTAAGATTGATGGTGAAGCAACAAATACAGGAGTTCAACAGGTTGCTAGAGCAACAAGTGCAACTAATGCATCTACACCCAACTGCAGTTTCATCACTACCTAACTCTAATGGGTCACGTATCCCCACAGTTGCATCATTACCTAACTCTAATGGCTCACATATTCCCGCAGTTGCATCATTACCCACTTCTAATGGGTCACATATCTCTGCAGTTTCATCACTACCTAACTCTAATGGATCATATGTCCCTTCAGGCAAGTCTATTGTCCGAATGAATATTGTTACCATCCCTTTTGGGCTATATTTTTTAAGCATTATCCACTCTATTGAAGTACTTTATAAATAATGCGCACTTTTCAGGGATGATTAGGTTCCTTTCTCACACACAGATACACCCCACACTAATGGTTCACATACCCCTGCATTTGTACCATTATCTAACTCTAACGGGTCAAATATTCTTGCAGTTCCATCATTACCCACCTCCAATGGGTCACAGATGTCTGCATTTTCATCACAATCTAACTCTAATGGGTCACATGCCCCTGCAGGTAAGTCCATAGCCTCAATGAATATTGCTACCATGCCTTATGGCTATATTTTCTTAATTGTTATCCAATCTGTTGAAGTGTTCTTTATATCATGTACACTTCAGGGATGAGTAGGTCCCTTTCTCACACTCAGATACACCCTCACACTATATTACACAACACATGGTTTCCCTTATGTCTTATTTAGGGTCCTTAATAATGTCTGTCAACCCAACTTTAGTATCTAAGTTGGTTTTAAAATTGGTCATGCTTTTGGATAAAGAGATGATATTAAGAATCTGTGGTTGTCATGAGGCACTAGAGATGATGAATGAAACTGACTATTTGCGAAGTAGCAAAAATTGCTAACGGCCCTAAATGCAAAGATAAAAATGAAATAGTATGTGATGATATTGTGTAAAATTATGAATTATGGGTTCAAATGAACTGGCTAAAATAACAAAGGAATGTGGTGGGGTACATTGAAGTCCCATAAACATATATTTTATCTTAACTGCCTTAATATTTTAAGCTTGTTGTTGAATGTTTCATTCCAACAATTATTGTAATTTGGCAACAAGTATCATTTTATTTGGCAGTACCTCAGAATCAGGCGTACTATGCTGCTGAGCGAACCCGAGGAGGATTGAAGCCAGAAAGTATGCAACATCCTGTTGGTTCCAGTTTATCTAATGTGTTTAATAATGGTCAGTCATCACTTCATGCAACTATGCATGCTGCCATTGATATGTCTGCTCATGGAAGTAGGGTTAATGGCCTTCCAAACATGCTTTCAGCTCAAAGCTCAAACATGGGTCTGATACAAGGTATAAATAGGGGAATGATCAAAACAGAACCTGGATACTCAGGTTGTTCTCCTTATATGTTTGGTGCTGAAGGAAACGTCCTTGAGGCACGCCCAACTATCGGTGATGCTTCAGTCACAACATTCACTAATGCGGAGTCCAACTCACATTCTATGAACGAGGCAGTCCTGGATCCAGACACTTCTTCATTTGGATTTTTGGGGCAGATTCCTAGAAATTTTAGCCTTTCAGATCTGACTGCCGACTTTTCTCAGAGTTCTGGTTTGTCCTCTCTCTTGTGTTTGTATGGGTCAATGTGTGTGTCTGTATGCATGCTTGCCACTGTACGATTCTACGTATCAGTTACAATGCTTGTTTCCTGATGCTGATGAAAAAATTGTTAATATCTAGGCTATTACATGTTCACTATCACTTATTGTTCAGTTTCTTATGCAGCAGACATACTGGAGAGCTATTCTAGGTCACCCTTCCTAGCTACTGATAATGGGAACTTCCTTGAGAGAGGAGAACAGGGTAAGAAACAATTCCCCTCTCCCTTTAATCTGTTGCTTTGGTCATTGATGCTGATGCTACTATTATTTTGGTGTTAAAGTAGACAATAATAGGCTGGATTCCATATCAGAAGGGTTGAGCTATGAAGACTTTGGGAGCGAATAGTTGATACTCATTATTTAGTCATCAACAACTTTGAGGTTTTTCTTTACTTCTATTCTATTGTTACTGATCAAATTATGCAGAAACTTCTGTATAGTGCAGATAAATCTATCCATTATTACTTATAGAGGCCCCTCAAAAAAAGGCTTCCTCCTCTGCCGTAGTTTTTAATTTTCATCACACTCATTCTAAATAAATAGCTATTTAAGTTATGTCCTGATACTTGTTTATATTGCCTGCAGGTTGAACTGAATCCTTAGAATGATGTTTGTACATAAAAAGTTAAGAGGTTTTGAAATTTTAACTAAATGGGTGAACATATGCATCAGTGATGTACAAAGCTCACTCACCTCGTTCTGTAGTAATGGGAATTGGAATGCACATGAAAGGGAAAAAGATGGTGCAAATAAATAATGTGTCTTTTTTATTGTGTTTTTTGTTTTCCCTCCTTTGGGAGTTTAGAACAGTGATTTATATCTACATTGTGTTTATACTAGAATTGTATTACTGTGTTTTGTTGATTTTCTTGTGATTAGACTGCTTAAAGTTATATATGTAAGGAATAATTATCAGTAGTATACTTGGCATGGTTGAGTTGACTCTTTGGGAGAAGAACTAGTAGGAATTGTTAGACTCCAAGGGAAGTGTCAAAAGATTGGGAATCCGCATACAACCTGCTAATAGAGCAAAATTCAATGTGTTCATGGTTTATTTAGTAAATAGTCAACGATAAGATTGTTTGCCTTGTGAAATAAATCTCGACGCAATAGTAAAGTTGTTTACCCCGTAAGAATGAGGTCATGAGCTCAAATCCTGAAAACATCATTTTTCGCTTACAAGGCTAAGATTGTGTACATCTGTTCTTAATAGGTCAACTTCCCATTCCTTGAACTTATTCCCACAAATAAAAAATCTGCTTAACACATACGTAATTCTGTTTTATGATTTTTGACAGTCTATTGTATCCACTCCAACACACTCTCACTTAGTTATATAATCAAAGTTTAAACTTGTAAAAATGATACGCTGCAGTTACTTGCAATCGCTAGCAGCAATAAAATAACAGCATTTTATCGGTTCTACCAGCCATTAATACAGGGATATGATGATTTTACTACACCTTCCTTTAATCCACAAACAAGCTTTAATCTTAATCTTCTCCACTATGTCAGAGCTTGTAGCAGCACTCATTCCAAATAATTGAACAATAGTTCTGCATCTCTTTGTTCATCGAATAATGAAAGGTGTTTATGATGCATAAAGTGTAGTCTACCATCCATTGGAAAATCTTCAACCAAGCAAACTTATAGGAGAACAATAGATGATAAGTGGACTCTTCCTCCTCCTCCTTGCAGAAAACACCATTCTGCTCACCATATTTAAGTTTGTTGGAATTTTTTCAATCAAAACCCTCCACCTAAAAACAATGGTCTTTCAAAGGAGCCGTTGATTTCCGAAGTAATTTGTATCGAACGGTCTTCACCTTCCTCTGCCATTTGATTTTGCAACACCGGATATGCTGATCTGACCATGTGCAAGCCACTGTTAACAGCAAGCCTGAACCAAGAATCCACCATGCCCTGTTTCAAAACAACATTTTCCAAGAATCCACCATGCCCTGTCTCTTCTCAAACCAAATTCTAGACCAATCTCCCATCCACCCAATTCTCTTAACAAAAGCTTTGTTTATTTCCCTTCCCCTGAGTAGTAATAAAACATAACAAAACAATCCATGGGATTCTCGTTTTCTTTATCACAGTTTATGAATCCATTGAGTCTGATCAAAACAATAACCAGCTCTTAAGATTTATCAAAATCTTGACAAGTGAGCTAAACCAATATGGTAATCAATACAATAATTATATTACAATAATGTAACACAAACATAGATCAATTCATTAAAGAGCAAAAACAACGGAATTTAAATGCCATATTCATTTCTCACTCTATCAGCCATTTTGTTAGCAATCTCATGTTTTAATTAAAAAATAAAATCACATTGATTTGAAGTCTTTAAAATTGTGTACCAACTAAAATTCCACTCCTCACGCATATAATGCAATATATGAAGGCCAAGTTGAGAATATAAAACTATAGGTTCCAGCACAATGACAGAAAATAGTACATAGAGTCCAGCAAATAACAATTTTAAATAAATGATGTAGCCATTTGATGATTAAGTAAATTGCAGACAAAGCATTAAAATATGTAAAAGCACACCAATACCTGGAATGTAGCAAGCATCAACTAAATTAAAGTCATATCAGAATTTCATGTGTTTTATATACTTTGACAATAACATAGAATCCAAAGTACCACCTTCAAATTTCAGTTTACTCTGTTTTTTTACATGGTGAGTTCACATGCAGATTACTTAGCCTCAAAACTCAACATAATTTGCAGTTTCTCTCATTTTGGTAGAGAACCGTGGATTGGTTCTTCCGTATCAATTTGTGGTTCTTTTGTGAACTGGTTCCCTTTAAGGAACGAACCGGATTTCTGCATACAGTTTAAGTAAAAGAAAAGAAGAATAATTTATAATATACACTCATTTACATGAATGAGTTACAACAAACAAGAAAGAATTCTACTTTTGGGCAATTCTCCTATGGTGAAACAAAAGTTGATTCAAACCTACAAGAAGCAACACTATAAACGACTATACGGAAAACTATAGAAACCCTAATGAATATACCTCCATCGTACTGATATTTAATAGGGTAACGTACCATGTACTACGTATCTGCAACCGTATCAGGTGACTATGTGATAGCCCATGGTATAACCTGATACAATTGTGGCACCAGAACATTCGTATATTATGATAGCCTGTGATCTAACTTGATACAATTGCCACACAACATTCATATCATGATGTTATTGGTCATAAATTTGCATTATAGATTCAATCTCAGACACTGTACCCTCGGATTGGTAGAGTTAGAGACATAGAGTACAGAAAAACATGTTGAACACCAAAGAAAAAAGAAAAAACTTCTATTAGATTTTCATATCATGCATTTCATTGGCCAAAGAATCACCCGGTAGCTCGATGTTCATCTGAGTTGTATACATGATTGCACAATATTTGTCATTCAACAAACTGCTTATAAGTGAACCCCTGCCATAAAAATGAATGAAACTTAGTAAATCAAACCTTTCTAATGGCAACTATGGATGAACCTAAACTCCAAATTGGATTGGCAAAGTTCATCATCAATTAATCAAACAAGAACTGGAAACTCATTGATTGTGCTTGGACTGAAATCCCCTAACAAAACATTCTAGATAGCAACCAACAGATTTTGATAATGCATTCCGGATAACTTCGACCTTTTTTTTTAAAAAGGTTTCTTTTATTTAATATATAAATATATATATGTATGTATATGAAGAGAGAAAGAATTATTTCCAAGAAAAGGGTGAAAGTCACCTAAGTTACCAAATACAAAATTAGAGTCTAGAGAATCCAAATTTGCAGCCAAAGGACTTGGATTTAGTGACTTTAGCATTTGGTAACCTTGGATGAATCGGGAACATGATTGATTGACGGACTAGTGGTGCAAGGCCTCGCTAGATCAAAAGGTTAAGATTTCGATTCCTATGAGCGATATTTGTTGAGAGGGACAGTCACACACCCCGAATGGATTAGTTCTTTAGCCAAAAGGTAAGGAGATACTGATGGTAGTACAAAAAAATTCGATTGACTTGCTCTCAATTCAATTCGTTTTACGATTGAGCAATTGTTCACAACATAGGTCAATGTAATTATAAGAAACATAAACTATAAAAACTGATTCCTCAGTTCAAATAGTTTCCCATCACAAAAACATATTCCATTCCTAAATACACAATTCAATTAATTTCCCATATCATAAAAACACTTCTCACTCAGGAACTACAAGTTTAGAAAACATTGTCAAACATACCCAACACATCAAAAAACATCATAGCTTCAAAGGAAATTGTAAAGTACAGAACTTGATGCATACCCAATACTCATCTTCCAAAAAAGGATGAAAATTTGATCAACCAACATGGAAAGGACCAATATCACCAGAACGAAGAGAGGAAGCAACTTCATCAGCAACATTCAAGCACGAAGAAATCAAGTCAGTGAGAGCTAACCAAACCATCTTTGCAATCCAAAAGGCCAAATCCAAAGTCATTGCCATTGAGAATCACAAAGTGTTCAAGGAAGGAATGAAGATTGATGAAAGGGTTGAAGGGAACTCATTCAAGGAAAGAGAGGAGAAAATGCAATCACATGTTCTATGTGTATTATGTAACTTTCATACTTATTTCTAAACGAGAAAAAGATGTATAGACAAGAGTAAGAGTTTTTTATATATCACTGTATTATTTACCCTTTATTTTTAATTATGTTTAACTTTTCAGAAAAAGTAATTTAAATGAAGGATAGATGATACATTAATGATGTATAATTCTTACATTGTCAGTACATTAATATTATACTCTTTGTAAATACATGTTTAGTAATTTTAATGAGTATATAATGAGGAAAAAAATAAACTTTTAAACGGCAAAATGGGTTGGCATAACATTTTAGTCTCCTTGGTACATTTTTCTATAGGATCTACAAATTTATTTGTATAAAAAAAAAACTCCAAATTTAATATGTTAAAAAAAAATGCTAAAATACAAATAAAAAAATAAGACACCGTTTTAACAAAGGTTTTTTTTTTGTAAAAAAATTATATGTCATTGAATAATGTGCTAGACTCGCCAATAGAGACAAAAAGATTAACATAATTTAACATTAAAATTGTTAGAAACTAAATTGGTAAGACAAAATGTATAAGAAACCAAATAAATATTTACTCTATAATTTTTTATTATTTAACAATATCATCTAATATATTTTTTTTCAAAACAAAAATGACATAAAATTTATCAAAAAATCAAGTGAAATATATCCATATTTGTTTTATTATTTAAAAACATTTTAGGGGAAAACTTCATATAAAATAGAAAAACTTGAATGAAAATAACACATTACATTTAGAGATAAATATATTAATTATAACTAAATTTTAAGAATAAATTTCTTAATCTGTTAACAAAATTTTATTAGTTGTCTCCAACTATATCTAACTATACATCTCTGTTTGTAAGTTAAAAGTTTCTTACTATTTATTTTTTCTATATTTTGGATTCCCTTCTAATCTTGCAAAAAAAAACTGGGAAATCACAGTCCCTCATTTCTCAGTATAAGACTTGGATATTTCTCCACCCTCCGATCTTCAGTGTGTATGGCTGATCCGTCTTTACTTAAAACCTTCTTACAATGTAACTCATTCACAATGGTGACTACATACAAAGACAACAACAACAACAACATCATAGTATAGTGTTACACAACAACTTCAAACCCTTAATTTCTTTCAATCATGTTTTCTTCTACAATCTCTCTCAAACCCTTCCTTCATTCCCTTCTCATTGATCACCACCTTCAGGTAAAACCCTTTTTTTATTTTCTGTCATTCATATTTAATTACCATTAAATGTTCAAAATATGTAATAGTAATATATTGACGGTATATAAATCTTTAGACGTGTAATTACCTATATTTCGACAAAAAAATGGACTTTTATACTTTCTAACCTTATTTAACCAATAGGGTTCAAATGCAAAACACTGCCACATGACTAAGTTGCAAAAATAAAATAAAAATTCAGTCTTGATGTTAGGAAACTTGATTTCATGATACCTTCAATTTAAATAGCTCAGATAAGGTTTCAAAATCAAAATTTTCGCCCAATTTTGATACCCCATTTTGGATAATGTTTCTAATACTCTAATTGTTGTTGTGTGTTTTTAGAGCACAATTGGTACAGTTAAGTGGGAGAGCTTGGTGTTTAACAAGTCATCAAATTTCACTACAAACTCAGTGTTGTTCGCAAAGGGGTTCAAGTTGAATTGCTTGCTTGGTAGAGAGATGGATATAGGTACATCATCTTTGGTAGATGGCGCCGCCGAGTTATTAAATGGTATTTGCAATGTTATCTATGCTGACACCAGATATATATGGTTTATGTTTTTGTGTGTAAATTGTAAATACTAAATCTTTCTGTTTGTAGAAGAGGTGCTTGTAGAAGAGGAGGTAAGGGAGCCTGATATTTCGACAATGGTTTTGAATTTCGAGAATAAGTTTGATCCTTATGGAGCTGTCAGTACTCCACTTTATCAAACTGCAACTTTTAAGCAGGTGAACCTTTGATTTTGTACATTATGTAACAAAAGTCCTCATTGACAGTATTGTTCATTTGTGTCTTTGGCATCTTTGTTAAGTGCATGATGAACTCATGAGTATTATGTGTATTCACTATTCGGTATACCTATTGAAATTTCTCTTCTAATTAATTTAATTCTATTTTATGTTTCTGTACTCTTCTTCATGCAGCCTTCTGCAATAGAAAATGGTCCCTATGACTATACCAGAAGCGGAAATCCTACTCGAGATGCTTTAGAAAGGTTTGATGCTACCCGTTGGCTTGTTTTTGTGTATTGCAAACATTTCGTATAATGTTTCTTTGTACATCCTCTTTGACTTTGCTTGTTTTGCGTTCACAGTTTGCTGGCAAAACTCGACAAAGCAGATAGAGCCCTTTGCTTCACCAGTGGAATGTCTGCTTTAAGTGCTGTCTCTCATCTTGTTAGCAATGGTGCTTTTCTATCTTCATTATGATAAAATCTGATATTTTTCATGACTAGTTATGTGAACTTAGATTAAAATTGTGATTAAAAGTACTTTTAAAGTCTAGTATCAGTTTTATCAAATATTTGTGCCATATTTCAATTTCATTAAATTAAATGCACTAGAGAAGCTAGTCCAGTTCTTAGAGGAAGAGGGAGTCCAAGAAAAACCATAGGGGAAATGATAAAGAAAGACTTAGAGATCAATGTTTTGTTAACGAACATGATTTTTGATAGAACATTATGATGTCATTTGATCCATGTAGCCGACTCCACCTAATGAGATAAAGGCTTGGTTGTTGTTGTTGTTGTAAATGCACTAGAGAAGCACTAGACTAAGAAACGTAGTTTATTCTTTGGAGCCTTTCTGCTGCACTCACACACACTGTATTTATGACCATGTGCGGCATTTCCCCTCAGTGCAGGGTTTCAATTGTTTACATGTCCTTACTCCGGCTATTTTTCCTGGATCATTGTTTTTTGTTATAACTTATAACATGATAGTTTCTTGTTATTTGTTCCGGATAATTCACATATAGGCGAGGAAATTGTTGCTGGAGATGATCTGTATGGTGGATCAGATAGGTTGCTGTCCCAAGTGCTTCCGAAGTCTGGAGTTGTGGTGAAGTTAGTATGAATTAGTTGTGCTTATTTAATTTCTCTATTATGAATAATTAATTTTATATAAACAAACCAGCCAAGTTTATTGACTCCGTTAAGCCCAAGTCCATTAGTGATAAATACTTTAATTCTCGTATGTGCAGACGGGTAAATACAAGTGATCTAAATGAAGTTGCATCTGCTATTGGACCCCAGACTAAGCTTGTGTGGCTTGAGAGTCCAACCAACCCTCGGCTACAAATTTCAGATATTCGGGTAAGGTGTTGTAATTTGTAGTTTTGAAGTGTTAATAATGTTGACTACATCTTTCTGTGGTTGTTGTAATTTTGTACACATAAAAAACTAATAGTAACTTTTTGTCAATGGTATCCGGATTTGGAATGTTAGGTTCAAGGGAAATGTTGGATCTTTGTAATCGGGAAATGGTGTAACCTTTGAACTTTTGATGATATTCTTAAATGGTTATATCCTTAATAATGTATAATTTCTTTTTTCCCCTTCATTCTTGTCCAGAAAATAGCAGAGTTGGCTCATGCACATGGTGCTCTTGTGTTGGTCTTTCTTGTGATTAGACTGCTTAAAGTTATATATGTAAGGAATAATTATCAGTAGTATACTTGGCATGGTTGAGTTGACTCTTTGGGAGAAGAACTAGTAGGAATTGTTAGACTCCAAGGGAAGTGTCAAAAGATTGGGAATCCGCATACAACCTGCTAATAGAGCAAAATTCAATGTGTTCATGGTTTATTTAGTAAATAGTCAACGATAAGATTGTTTGCCTTGTGAAATAAATCTCGACGCAATAGTAAAGTTGTTTACCCCGTAAGAATGAGGTCATGAGCTCAAATCCTGAAAACATCATTTTTCGCTTACAAGGCTAAGATTGTGTACATCTGTTCTTAATAGGTCAACTTCCCATTCCTTGAACTTATTCCCACAAATAAAAAATCTGCTTAACACATACGTAATTCTGTTTTATGATTTTTGACAGTCTATTGTATCCACTCCAACACACTCTCACTTAGTTATATAATCAAAGTTTAAACTTGTAAAAATGATACGCTGCAGTTACTTGCAATCGCTAGCAGCAATAAAATAACAGCATTTTATCGGTTCTACCAGCCATTAATACAGGGATATGATGATTTTACTACACCTTCCTTTAATCCACAAACAAGCTTTAATCTTAATCTTCTCCACTATGTCAGAGCTTGTAGCAGCACTCATTCCAAATAATTGAACAATAGTTCTGCATCTCTTTGTTCATCGAATAATGAAAGGTGTTTATGATGCATAAAGTGTAGTCTACCATCCATTGGAAAATCTTCAACCAAGCAAACTTATAGGAGAACAATAGATGATAAGTGGACTCTTCCTCCTCCTCCTTGCAGAAAACACCATTCTGCTCACCATATTTAAGTTTGTTGGAATTTTTTCAATCAAAACCCTCCACCTAAAAACAATGGTCTTTCAAAGGAGCCGTTGATTTCCGAAGTAATTTGTATCGAACGGTCTTCACCTTCCTCTGCCATTTGATTTTGCAACACCGGATATGCTGATCTGACCATGTGCAAGCCACTGTTAACAGCAAGCCTGAACCAAGAATCCACCATGCCCTGTTTCAAAACAACATTTTCCAAGAATCCACCATGCCCTGTCTCTTCTCAAACCAAATTCTAGACCAATCTCCCATCCACCCAATTCTCTTAACAAAAGCTTTGTTTATTTCCCTTCCCCTGAGTAGTAATAAAACATAACAAAACAATCCATGGGATTCTCGTTTTCTTTATCACAGTTTATGAATCCATTGAGTCTGATCAAAACAATAACCAGCTCTTAAGATTTATCAAAATCTTGACAAGTGAGCTAAACCAATATGGTAATCAATACAATAATTATATTACAATAATGTAACACAAACATAGATCAATTCATTAAAGAGCAAAAACAACGGAATTTAAATGCCATATTCATTTCTCACTCTATCAGCCATTTTGTTAGCAATCTCATGTTTTAATTAAAAAATAAAATCACATTGATTTGAAGTCTTTAAAATTGTGTACCAACTAAAATTCCACTCCTCACGCATATAATGCAATATATGAAGGCCAAGTTGAGAATATAAAACTATAGGTTCCAGCACAATGACAGAAAATAGTACATAGAGTCCAGCAAATAACAATTTTAAATAAATGATGTAGCCATTTGATGATTAAGTAAATTGCAGACAAAGCATTAAAATATGTAAAAGCACACCAATACCTGGAATGTAGCAAGCATCAACTAAATTAAAGTCATATCAGAATTTCATGTGTTTTATATACTTTGACAATAACATAGAATCCAAAGTACCACCTTCAAATTTCAGTTTACTCTGTTTTTTTACATGGTGAGTTCACATGCAGATTACTTAGCCTCAAAACTCAACATAATTTGCAGTTTCTCTCATTTTGGTAGAGAACCGTGGATTGGTTCTTCCGTATCAATTTGTGGTTCTTTTGTGAACTGGTTCCCTTTAAGGAACGAACCGGATTTCTGCATACAGTTTAAGTAAAAGAAAAGAAGAATAATTTATAATATACACTCATTTACATGAATGAGTTACAACAAACAAGAAAGAATTCTACTTTTGGGCAATTCTCCTATGGTGAAACAAAAGTTGATTCAAACCTACAAGAAGCAACACTATAAACGACTATACGGAAAACTATAGAAACCCTAATGAATATACCTCCATCGTACTGATATTTAATAGGGTAACGTACCATGTACTACGTATCTGCAACCGTATCAGGTGACTATGTGATAGCCCATGGTATAACCTGATACAATTGTGGCACCAGAACATTCGTATATTATGATAGCCTGTGATCTAACTTGATACAATTGCCACACAACATTCATATCATGATGTTATTGGTCATAAATTTGCATTATAGATTCAATCTCAGACACTGTACCCTCGGATTGGTAGAGTTAGAGACATAGAGTACAGAAAAACATGTTGAACACCAAAGAAAAAAGAAAAAACTTCTATTAGATTTTCATATCATGCATTTCATTGGCCAAAGAATCACCCGGTAGCTCGATGTTCATCTGAGTTGTATACATGATTGCACAATATTTGTCATTCAACAAACTGCTTATAAGTGAACCCCTGCCATAAAAATGAATGAAACTTAGTAAATCAAACCTTTCTAATGGCAACTATGGATGAACCTAAACTCCAAATTGGATTGGCAAAGTTCATCATCAATTAATCAAACAAGAACTGGAAACTCATTGATTGTGCTTGGACTGAAATCCCCTAACAAAACATTCTAGATAGCAACCAACAGATTTTGATAATGCATTCCGGATAACTTCGACCTTTTTTTTTAAAAAGGTTTCTTTTATTTAATATATAAATATATATATGTATGTATATGAAGAGAGAAAGAATTATTTCCAAGAAAAGGGTGAAAGTCACCTAAGTTACCAAATACAAAATTAGAGTCTAGAGAATCCAAATTTGCAGCCAAAGGACTTGGATTTAGTGACTTTAGCATTTGGTAACCTTGGATGAATCGGGAACATGATTGATTGACGGACTAGTGGTGCAAGGCCTCGCTAGATCAAAAGGTTAAGATTTCGATTCCTATGAGCGATATTTGTTGAGAGGGACAGTCACACACCCCGAATGGATTAGTTCTTTAGCCAAAAGGTAAGGAGATACTGATGGTAGTACAAAAAAATTCGATTGACTTGCTCTCAATTCAATTCGTTTTACGATTGAGCAATTGTTCACAACATAGGTCAATGTAATTATAAGAAACATAAACTATAAAAACTGATTCCTCAGTTCAAATAGTTTCCCATCACAAAAACATATTCCATTCCTAAATACACAATTCAATTAATTTCCCATATCATAAAAACACTTCTCACTCAGGAACTACAAGTTTAGAAAACATTGTCAAACATACCCAACACATCAAAAAACATCATAGCTTCAAAGGAAATTGTAAAGTACAGAACTTGATGCATACCCAATACTCATCTTCCAAAAAAGGATGAAAATTTGATCAACCAACATGGAAAGGACCAATATCACCAGAACGAAGAGAGGAAGCAACTTCATCAGCAACATTCAAGCACGAAGAAATCAAGTCAGTGAGAGCTAACCAAACCATCTTTGCAATCCAAAAGGCCAAATCCAAAGTCATTGCCATTGAGAATCACAAAGTGTTCAAGGAAGGAATGAAGATTGATGAAAGGGTTGAAGGGAACTCATTCAAGGAAAGAGAGGAGAAAATGCAATCACATGTTCTATGTGTATTATGTAACTTTCATACTTATTTCTAAACGAGAAAAAGATGTATAGACAAGAGTAAGAGTTTTTTATATATCACTGTATTATTTACCCTTTATTTTTAATTATGTTTAACTTTTCAGAAAAAGTAATTTAAATGAAGGATAGATGATACATTAATGATGTATAATTCTTACATTGTCAGTACATTAATATTATACTCTTTGTAAATACATGTTTAGTAATTTTAATGAGTATATAATGAGGAAAAAAATAAACTTTTAAACGGCAAAATGGGTTGGCATAACATTTTAGTCTCCTTGGTACATTTTTCTATAGGATCTACAAATTTATTTGTATAAAAAAAAAACTCCAAATTTAATATGTTAAAAAAAAATGCTAAAATACAAATAAAAAAATAAGACACCGTTTTAACAAAGGTTTTTTTTTTGTAAAAAAATTATATGTCATTGAATAATGTGCTAGACTCGCCAATAGAGACAAAAAGATTAACATAATTTAACATTAAAATTGTTAGAAACTAAATTGGTAAGACAAAATGTATAAGAAACCAAATAAATATTTACTCTATAATTTTTTATTATTTAACAATATCATCTAATATATTTTTTTTCAAAACAAAAATGACATAAAATTTATCAAAAAATCAAGTGAAATATATCCATATTTGTTTTATTATTTAAAAACATTTTAGGGGAAAACTTCATATAAAATAGAAAAACTTGAATGAAAATAACACATTACATTTAGAGATAAATATATTAATTATAACTAAATTTTAAGAATAAATTTCTTAATCTGTTAACAAAATTTTATTAGTTGTCTCCAACTATATCTAACTATACATCTCTGTTTGTAAGTTAAAAGTTTCTTACTATTTATTTTTTCTATATTTTGGATTCCCTTCTAATCTTGCAAAAAAAAACTGGGAAATCACAGTCCCTCATTTCTCAGTATAAGACTTGGATATTTCTCCACCCTCCGATCTTCAGTGTGTATGGCTGATCCGTCTTTACTTAAAACCTTCTTACAATGTAACTCATTCACAATGGTGACTACATACAAAGACAACAACAACAACAACATCATAGTATAGTGTTACACAACAACTTCAAACCCTTAATTTCTTTCAATCATGTTTTCTTCTACAATCTCTCTCAAACCCTTCCTTCATTCCCTTCTCATTGATCACCACCTTCAGGTAAAACCCTTTTTTTATTTTCTGTCATTCATATTTAATTACCATTAAATGTTCAAAATATGTAATAGTAATATATTGACGGTATATAAATCTTTAGACGTGTAATTACCTATATTTCGACAAAAAAATGGACTTTTATACTTTCTAACCTTATTTAACCAATAGGGTTCAAATGCAAAACACTGCCACATGACTAAGTTGCAAAAATAAAATAAAAATTCAGTCTTGATGTTAGGAAACTTGATTTCATGATACCTTCAATTTAAATAGCTCAGATAAGGTTTCAAAATCAAAATTTTCGCCCAATTTTGATACCCCATTTTGGATAATGTTTCTAATACTCTAATTGTTGTTGTGTGTTTTTAGAGCACAATTGGTACAGTTAAGTGGGAGAGCTTGGTGTTTAACAAGTCATCAAATTTCACTACAAACTCAGTGTTGTTCGCAAAGGGGTTCAAGTTGAATTGCTTGCTTGGTAGAGAGATGGATATAGGTACATCATCTTTGGTAGATGGCGCCGCCGAGTTATTAAATGGTATTTGCAATGTTATCTATGCTGACACCAGATATATATGGTTTATGTTTTTGTGTGTAAATTGTAAATACTAAATCTTTCTGTTTGTAGAAGAGGTGCTTGTAGAAGAGGAGGTAAGGGAGCCTGATATTTCGACAATGGTTTTGAATTTCGAGAATAAGTTTGATCCTTATGGAGCTGTCAGTACTCCACTTTATCAAACTGCAACTTTTAAGCAGGTGAACCTTTGATTTTGTACATTATGTAACAAAAGTCCTCATTGACAGTATTGTTCATTTGTGTCTTTGGCATCTTTGTTAAGTGCATGATGAACTCATGAGTATTATGTGTATTCACTATTCGGTATACCTATTGAAATTTCTCTTCTAATTAATTTAATTCTATTTTATGTTTCTGTACTCTTCTTCATGCAGCCTTCTGCAATAGAAAATGGTCCCTATGACTATACCAGAAGCGGAAATCCTACTCGAGATGCTTTAGAAAGGTTTGATGCTACCCGTTGGCTTGTTTTTGTGTATTGCAAACATTTCGTATAATGTTTCTTTGTACATCCTCTTTGACTTTGCTTGTTTTGCGTTCACAGTTTGCTGGCAAAACTCGACAAAGCAGATAGAGCCCTTTGCTTCACCAGTGGAATGTCTGCTTTAAGTGCTGTCTCTCATCTTGTTAGCAATGGTGCTTTTCTATCTTCATTATGATAAAATCTGATATTTTTCATGACTAGTTATGTGAACTTAGATTAAAATTGTGATTAAAAGTACTTTTAAAGTCTAGTATCAGTTTTATCAAATATTTGTGCCATATTTCAATTTCATTAAATTAAATGCACTAGAGAAGCTAGTCCAGTTCTTAGAGGAAGAGGGAGTCCAAGAAAAACCATAGGGGAAATGATAAAGAAAGACTTAGAGATCAATGTTTTGTTAACGAACATGATTTTTGATAGAACATTATGATGTCATTTGATCCATGTAGCCGACTCCACCTAATGAGATAAAGGCTTGGTTGTTGTTGTTGTTGTAAATGCACTAGAGAAGCACTAGACTAAGAAACGTAGTTTATTCTTTGGAGCCTTTCTGCTGCACTCACACACACTGTATTTATGACCATGTGCGGCATTTCCCCTCAGTGCAGGGTTTCAATTGTTTACATGTCCTTACTCCGGCTATTTTTCCTGGATCATTGTTTTTTGTTATAACTTATAACATGATAGTTTCTTGTTATTTGTTCCGGATAATTCACATATAGGCGAGGAAATTGTTGCTGGAGATGATCTGTATGGTGGATCAGATAGGTTGCTGTCCCAAGTGCTTCCGAAGTCTGGAGTTGTGGTGAAGTTAGTATGAATTAGTTGTGCTTATTTAATTTCTCTATTATGAATAATTAATTTTATATAAACAAACCAGCCAAGTTTATTGACTCCGTTAAGCCCAAGTCCATTAGTGATAAATACTTTAATTCTCGTATGTGCAGACGGGTAAATACAAGTGATCTAAATGAAGTTGCATCTGCTATTGGACCCCAGACTAAGCTTGTGTGGCTTGAGAGTCCAACCAACCCTCGGCTACAAATTTCAGATATTCGGGTAAGGTGTTGTAATTTGTAGTTTTGAAGTGTTAATAATGTTGACTACATCTTTCTGTGGTTGTTGTAATTTTGTACACATAAAAAACTAATAGTAACTTTTTGTCAATGGTATCCGGATTTGGAATGTTAGGTTCAAGGGAAATGTTGGATCTTTGTAATCGGGAAATGGTGTAACCTTTGAACTTTTGATGATATTCTTAAATGGTTATATCCTTAATAATGTATAATTTCTTTTTTCCCCTTCATTCTTGTCCAGAAAATAGCAGAGTTGGCTCATGCACATGGTGCTCTTGTGTTGGTCGACAATAGTATAATGTCACCTGTGTTGTCCCAGCCATTGGAACTTGGAGCAGGTATAGACATTACAAGCCAATAAAATTTAAACAGATCTACTACTTAAAATCGTGGTTGCTAACATGTACTAAAAATTGAGCCGGATGAAAAATGAGGCTGGAGTTTTAGATAAGTGAAACAACGTAAATCACTTTAATTTCCTCACTTGCTAAGAATGAAAAAGTGATGTAATATACTTTTTCACTGTGCCTAATGCGTCTGTTAGCAAAATCATGTGCCAATTTGTATATTCATTTGGTACTATATTTTCACTCTAATATTTACTCTGTTGTCATTTGAGTAGGAATATTTGTACAGGGTAAGATGAAATGTTAACTCCAATTTTTACTCTGTTATATATTTTTTATGTATGATTAAGAACACCCTAACATGCCATTTTTATACCTGAAGTTTACACAGTTGTGACTTGTACTTTTTTTCTTGCAGATATTGTCATGCACTCAGCTACAAAATTTATTGCTGGTCACAGTGATATTATGGCTGGTGTGCTTGCTGTGAAAGGTGAAAGGTAGTTACTCTTTTCCTTTTTTCTCAGACATTCAGATGCTAAGGATATTAATTTATATTTGTTGTTCGAACTTGTTGGTCTGTATTTTATCTGCACGAATGCCGTAATTTAAATTTCAATGAGATGACAACTTTTTTGTTTGTGAACAGTGTCATGCTTTTATCTTTTAATATATCAATTTGGGCAAGGAATTTTTACAAGGTCATCTACATGATTAATTTCATAAATTTGTTAGAAAATAAGTCCACAAGTCTGTCTCTAATTCAGGTGCTAGATTATGATATGGTTTTTTTGATAAAAAAATAAATTCCCGTCTTACTACAAACTGAAGGGGGAAAAAGTGATACTTTTCGTGTTTTATCTCTAAAATTATTGCTCCCTTTTTTGTTCTCATTTAAGTCCCGGTTGAGCTGTTAAAGATGTCATTTTTTCATAAGCTACTTGCAATTTTATTTGTGATAGAGCTTTCATTTTTAATTACTGCTGTACTTAGTCAAATATTTGTTTTCTGTTTATGTTGTTAAATTACTGTGGATCAATACTTATTCGACATCTCCTTCCAAAATGTTTACCTCTTTTCATCATCCTCTGAAGATTAGGAAAAGAATTATATTTCTTCCAAAATGCTGAGGGTTCAGGCTTAGCCCCGTTCGACTGTTGGCTCTGCTTGCGAGGAATCAAGACAATGTCCCTTCGAGTTGAGAAGCAGCAGGTTCGGTTCTACTTTAAACATTCTCTAAACTTGAAGTGCTTGCATCTAATGGCATGGCATTAGTCATTTCTGTTTCTAACTAAATTACTTTGGAGTGTGAACATTAATCTGAAGGTTTTTAATGATTGTATATAGTGAACAAATAAACACAACTGGCTGAAATACTTTATGACCAAAAAATAACATGGCTGTTTTCTTTTAAACCCGAGAATCTGTTGTAGCTCATGTTGTAAATCGATAAGATTAGCTTAGCAACTCTCCTACCAAAAATTGATGGTCGTCTCTCAAAATCTAATTTGATAAGTTATGTCCCCATTTTTAGGTTCCTGGTCCAATGTTCATGTCCCACTTTGATAGTAACCATCTTCGTTATCAAAAAAACTAACTTGAGTTAATCTCGTGTAGGATAACGCACAGAAGATTGCCGAGTTCCTTGCTTCCCATCCTCGAGTGACAAAAGTAAACTATCCTGGTCTGCTTGTTCATCCTGGACATGATTTACACTATTCTCAGGTATGCATGGTAGATAAATTGAAAGGCTGTTGTTGCTATTGTCTTGGATTTGTTATTACATATTCATTCGGTCCCCATTTTTTGCAGGCAAAGGGTGCAGGATCCGTGCTTAGCTTTTTAACAGGTTCACTGGCACTCTCTAAGCATATTGTCGAAAAAACGAAGTACTTCAGCATAACCGTCAGTTTTGGTAATAATCCTCCCACCCCAAACCTCTAATAAAGAGTTTCATTTGGTAATAATGAAATACTATAATTATATTTCATAGGTTCATGTTGAAATAAGCCTGTTAATGACAATACAAATTTGTACGAAGTTCAACAATTCTGTAAATATGAAAACATTAGTTTTTTGTCTTCTATTTGATTTTACAAATACCATGTCCTATGCATTTGTTAGTGTTGAAGTGTGGCACCAATGGCAGAGCCAGGACTCTAAAAACGGAATGGAAAAATTCATATTTACCATGATGTCACTAGTTCAAATCCTGGAAACCGCCTCTCAGTCTCTGGTTGCAGAGAAAGGCTGCATACATTTATCCTCCCAGATCCACTAAATGGGAGTCTCGTGCATTGGGCTCTTTTTTATAATCAAACCATTTTTTAACTTGTCTATTGAAAAAAGCTCCATTATGCAACTACACACTTTTGATTGCATATCTGGTGACAGTTTGATTAAAAATGAATGGTGGATGATGAACTGATAGTATATAAAACTCTTACACTATCAGTGTATACATCTTTTTCTCATAAAATAATATCGTTATGTGACAGTTTGTTAATTTTCCTGTTGTCAGGGAGTGTAAAGTCCCTCATTAGCATGCCATGCTTTATGTCCCATGCAAGCATTCCTGCCACAGTTCGTGAAGCAAGAGGTTTAACTGAAGATCTTGTTAGAATATCTGTGGGAATTGAAGATGTTGATGATCTCATTGCTGATCTAGAAATTGCACTTAGAACAGGGCCTTTGTAATTTGATATCTTCTAATAATAAATATTCAACCTTGAGAAGTTTGATTAACACTATGTTCTTTTGTTTTGATTAAGTATGTTGAGGATTTGGAAGCATGGTTATCCTATGTTTTTGGAACTAGGAAAATGTTACAATATACATATTTCCTGTAATCTTGTTGCAGCAATTTCACTATTAAAAGATCAAAAATATTATGCAATTGTAAAACCTGAAATATATTTTGTGCAAGTCAACATAAAAAGGATTAAAAGTTGTTCTGTTTAACATGCACTGTTTTGAGTCTAATGTCATCAATTTACTTGTTGCCTTGTAACATTATTTTTATAGATAGACTAATGTCACTGACAAATAAATTTAAGGGCTAATTAAAAAGAACAAATTGTACAAAAAAACAAAGTTTATGGAGATGATATGCAAATTTCCCTTTAATTTTAAAGTATAATATATATTTATATTACTTTTTCTGAAGAATCAATGATGATTGAAAATGAATGATGTATACCGTATATAAAATTAATACATTATCGATGTATACATATTTTTCTTATAACTTAATATAAATATTTAATCATTATTGATTCCTAAATTAAATGCATATTATTTGTGTATTAAATAATTGCATAAAGAATAAACTTTTCATAATAATTCTTTATCATTGATGAAATTTCATGCGAGTCATATTAAATCACGTGATCTATATTCTTAGAGAAAATGCAACAATGAATTCAACAGCAGCGACGTCGTTTCTTCCCGATTCCATTTACCTATGCACATAGTACGACGTCGTTAGTCGACCTCGTGTGCAACCAATCATAACGCAGTTAAAAAAACTCGCGGGCTTTTTCTAGAGTACCATTTCTGTAACTAACAAATAACCGTCACTTTGAGCTCAAACACTATTGTTTTCTTCAATCTCCATTCTCTCTCTCTCTCTCTTATCCACCATGGATTGTAAAGCAGAGTTTAAACATCTCACTGAAGCTGAAAAGAAAGAAGTTGAATCCAAATTTGAAATCGAGTCAGAGTTCATGCCCGAAAAGAGCTTCTACAATGACCCTGCCAATCTCCAACTCCGCCAGGTTGCGCTTTCCAAAATCGCCACTGTAAGTCAATTTCATACAAATGTTCTGTTCTAGTTCTCCTTTCTGTTTTACAATTTATGCTTTAATTGTTCTATTTATGTACCGACAATGTATCACTGTATCGTCCACCGTTCATATTTAATCATCATTGATTATTCAAAAAAGTAATACAAATAAATGGTGGATGATGATGACTATGTATAAATTTTTACACTGAACATACCTAGATATTACACTCTTTTTGTAAACTAATGCCAGACATGTTGAATTCCGGATATGTTAAAGTGAAATCCTGAATCTCGCACTTTTCAGTTTCTAATATATGAAAGCAAACTTAGTGATTCGTTATTCATGTGTTTAAATTACATTACAATGATTTTATGAAATCTAAATTTGGAAATTAAGAAAAACTTCAACTCCTTTGTGATTTCGTTACTTCATTGAATAGTTCGTAGTTGGCTTCTCAGGAAACAGAAGCAAAACTGATTAGATTTCATTAGTGCAATAATCAATCAAAGGAATTTTTTGATGATGTTGTTAATCTTGACATTGTTGTGTTGGTTTTTTTCTACAAATTTTGATATAGCATTGCAAGGGTGTAGAAGTTGATGCATTTGTTCCCTATATGGCCATGAAGTATTTCGATTGCTTTTTCTCACGGCAAAAAAAGAAGCATGATTCAGTAATATATATCTCTTCCTTTTTTGTTTCCATACACTTTTATTTCATAAACCATCTTCCTTAATTCTCTGGTTTTTTAGTTGGATAGTTACACAGATAATCTTGATGGACTAAATCCAGAAAAACTTGGGTCGGACTTGACCAATGTTGAGGAAGTTTCTAAGGTTGCAACCACTTGTTTGATAATTGCTGCAAGAATGAGGGGGGGCTCTGTTGATTTTTTCATGGTAAACTTCTTCTGCATAAATCTTTGTTGTGAATCTAAAACCACATCAAATTTCTTAACAATGAATTAATGATAGTTCGAAAAAACATTAAAATTTATGCTTCACTGATTCATTTCACAGGATTCCGTACCTGTAGATTTCGATATAGAGGAGAAGGAGCTTCAGATTGAGAATCAACTTCCATGGGAAACATACCCTCTAACTCCCTTTTACTTTCTGGACTACTTTTATCCCCCATTGGAAGAAACTGGAGGTTTCAGGCGTCGTGGAATCAATGAGATCATAGTCCAAGCTCAAGCAGGTACACTCACAATGTTAATTCTGTATTTTTTCCTACCAGTGATAGTTAGAAAACTTGATCATATAGAAAATTTAATATGCTAATTTTTGTTCTTGTTTTGCAGATGAAGAGTTCATTACATACAAGCCTTCTCATATTGCATTTTCCAGTTTAGCTGCTGCTGCAGACATTATATATCCCACAATTGAAATACCGGTATATATGGAATAGAAAGGAAAAGATTGGTATTCATGATTAATTAGATTTGAAAATTATGGCAAAGCCTTTTATATGCTATTCTGATTCCAGGGTGTGACAGAGCGTATTGCTACGGGGCTAGCCCTTTGGTTACGAATCTGGTTGAACTTTGCTTTGACAAGAATATTAAGATAGAAAGTGCATCCTCTTCAAGTGTAGCTGTGGCAACGCCCTACCATGCAGCAACCAAGTGCAAGGGCAAGGGCAAGGGCAAGGCAAAGATGTCAGAACTGGACCAGATACATGAGGAAGAGGAGGAGGAGATGTTTAGATCAGAAGCACCAAAGTCACTGATGAATTTTTACCTGTAGTGGCCAACGGAGATAGCCCATAGACGAGTCCCACATGGCAAGTGAAACTCAAGTTTTTCCCCTGAGGGTAGCCATTGTTTTGAATTCAAATCCTCACTAGTTTGATTGGGCACTTCGGTTTCATATAAAGAAGTGTCATTGTTGTTTTGGCATTAGGCAAAATGTGTGGTTCCAATAACCCTGTTTGGATAGCGTTAGTTCTCTATAATTGATTGATTTTCAGACTGCTATAATATTGATGATTGTCCAGCCAAGATTATTCTGTTTGTTTTGTTTCACTCTTTTGGTATGCTTATAAATCTAGCGAATCAAATAATGATCCCCCAATTAGTCAAATAGATCTACACTATATGTGGTTTCAGGAATTCCAAATTCCAATTGCTTCTTTATCAGTCCACTATTAGCTAATTCTATACACTGGCTGAGCCTCTCTTGGCTCTTCCCTTATAATTTTCAAGCTGAACAAAGGCAGATACACAGTAAACTATAAAATAAAAAGTAAGGAGTCAAAGAAGAAAGGAGGCTTTTACTGAAAAAATCTAATATTTTTTTCTCCTTTACTTACTTGGAGGTCATTGGTTCAAATCTCGGAAACAACTTCTTCACTTGCAAGAGTAAGGCTGTGTATATCTAGCTTCCCCAAGTCACACATGGTGGGAGCCTTGTAATCTGAGATAAGTTTCATTTGGCAACACATAGGCATGCAGGATCAGATTCATATGTCATACAATGAGAGTCAGTTTGCACATTAAGAGACTAATTATTTGGCTCATCATCTTCTGAAGTTTGAATATAGTTGTATGTTATAAGACTACTAATGAGGATTGGTTATTACATATTCATATGGTCCCCATTTTTTGCAGGCAAAGGGTGCAGGATCCGTGCTTAGCTTTTTAACCGGTTCACTGGCACTCTCTAAGCATATTGTCGGAAAAATGGCGTACTTCAGCATTACCGTCAGTTTTGGTAATAATCCTCCCACCCTAAACCTCTAAGAAAGAGTCTCAATTTGTCTACTTTATCCAAGTAAATAAGTCTTAGCTTGAGTGTTGAAAGTTGAAAAACCAATTAATTTTTGTTCACAGATCCTCACTAGTTTGATTAGGCACTTTGGTTTCACATGAAAACTTAAACAACACATTCTTTTCTGTCTACAACTTTAATAAATCTTCTTTAGATGATACTTCACTTGTAAATTGTAATGTTAGCAATAGTTTTAAGCCTTAAACACCAATCTCAAATCAAAATCCTGTTCTGTGCTCAAAACTTAATTCAAGCTAAAAAAACACTTCACTTGTATCACTTATTTGTCTCACTGCAATGTGTTTTGCATTATGCTAATGAGTGTGGATCTCCTTCTGTATACTGTCTATGAATAAGGAAATAAATCCATCAAGTTATCTTTGTGGGAGAGACACTCACCTGTTCTCATTGTTATTTATGTAGCCAAGGTAATTACTACTCAATGTAATTCCTCTATGCAAAATCAATGTTTTTTAGCGAAGCTAATTAATCATATTCTGTCTTATTTATCACTACACTTGTCTTCACTAGCAAACTAAAAGAAAGATTCTTCTTCATATGTTAAAAGGTGAAGATTGTTTAGACAAGTATGATATTAATTAATGATGTGATACTGTTGTTGTCGTCGTCTGTGAAACTAGACTAAGAACTATCTTCCGATGCTCAAATGACGCATCCATATAAGAGAAGGGAATTATATTGAGAAGTAATCTGAATGGAACTCGGGATGGGTCTATTTGTGTCTACTAGCTTGTATATCAGATCTTTTCTTCAAGGTCATGAACTAAACCCTTCACCATTTTGGATTTAAATACCATTGTCTTCTGATAAAAACTTCCAATGTAGGCACTAACTAGTTGAAGTATTTGTCTTCGGGAAGACAATATTGGACATGAATTGTCACAGGCATTTACAACATATTGCTACCATGTAGGATTTAGATCTTAAAACTACATGGAACAAAGATGAATTTGAGAGGTAAAACCATAAAACTTAGCCATATCACAAGTTTCAGTTGAAGCCTTTGAGTTTTTTTTCCTGTAAAAAGGCATGGCAATAAAAAAAACAATGTCAAAAAAGCTGAACCCCTCACAGCTGTGATATCTATTTCATAACTTGATGCATCTCATATATTGATGAGGTTACCAATTTGTGTTGGTTTGAGGGGAAGTGGGGTAATTTTTGTACAACCGATATATTCTCACCTTTTAGTAATAAATTAATTTGTTTTAGGATGTGTGTTTGTTTCTCTCAACAACAAGTGTAGCTCACAAAAATTGAATATTTAACTTTTTAATCATTCTGGACATCTAGCGGGTCTTATAAGAGTTTAATATGAACACATTAATTATTATTAATGCTTTAATCTACATATATTATTTGTATATGTATTAAACTATTGTATAAGTACTAAAATCTTTATAATAATTCTTTATCATTTTGATGAAATTTGATGTGAGTCATATTAAATCAGGTGATCTTAATTTCTTAGAGAAAATGCAATAATGAATTAACCGCAGCAACGTAGTTCCATTCCAAATTCCGTTTACTTAGACTCACAATACGACGTCGTTGTAGACAAATCATATCACAGTTAAAAAAACTCGCGGGCTTTTTCTTTAGTCCCATTTCCATAACTAACAAATAACCGTCACTTTGAGCTCACAACACCATTGTTTTCTTCAATCTCCATTCTCTCTCTCTCTCTCTCTCTCTCTCTCTCAACCATGGAACCAGAGTTTAAGGATCTTACTGAAGAGGAACTCAAAGACGTAGAATCCAAATTTGAAATCGAGACAGAGTGGATGCCCGAAAAGGATTTCTACAATAACTATGTCAATCTCGAACTCCGCAAGGTTGCAGTTTCCACAATCGCCACTGTAAGTCAATTTTATACAAATGTTTAATTCTAGTTCTACTTTCTGTTTTACAATTTCTGATTTAGTTCTTGTATTTATGCATTTTTTATAAACTTATGCTACAAATGTTGAATTCTTGATACGTTTTAGTCAAATCCAGAACCTTGCACTTTTCAGTTTCTAACGATATGAAAGCAAACTGAGTGATTCGTTATTCATGTGTTTAAATTACATTACAATGATTTTAAGAAATTAGAAATCTAAATTCGAAAATTAAGAAAACCTTCAACTCCTTTGTGATTTCGTTTTTTTATTGGCAAATGTTAGTATTTTGTGTTGGATGAGATTTGAAATCTCAACCTCTTTATCACTCCACTCCTTTGTGATTTCGTTACTTCATTGAATAGTTCATAGTTGCCTTCTCGGGAAATATAGAAGCAAAACTGATTAGATTTCATTAGTGCAATAATCTATCAATGTTTAGTTCCTTTTTCCGGTAAAGGAATTTGTTGATGTTGTTAATCTTGACATTTATGTGTTGGTTTTTTCTACAAATTTTGATACAGCACTGCAAGGGTGTAGAAATTGATGCATTTGTTCCGTATATAGCCATGAAGTATTTCGATTGTTTTTTCTCAAGGCATAAAAAGAAGCCTGATTCAGTAATATACATCTCTTCCTTTTTTTGTTTCCATACACTTTTATTTCATAAACCATCTCTCTTAATTCTCTGGTTTTTTAGTTGGATAGTTTCACAGATAATCTTGAAGTAAATCCCAAAAAACATGGGTTGGACTTGACCAATGTTGAGGAAGTTTCTAAGGTTGCAACCACTTTTTTGTTTCCATATATTTGTATTTCATAAACTATATCTCTTAACTCTTTGGTTTTGTTAGTTGGATAGCTACACAGATAATCTTGATGGAGTAAATCCCAAAAAACAAAAGTTGGACTTGACCAATGTTGAGGAAGTTTCTAAGGTTGCAACCAGTTTTTTGTTTCCATATATTTGTATTTCATAAACTATATGTCTTAACTCTCTGGTTTTGTTAGATGGATAGTTACACAGATAATCTTGATGATGAAAGTCCCGAAAAATTTAAGTTGGACTTGACCGATGTTGAGGAAGTTTCTAAGGTTGCAACCACTTGCTTGATAATTGCTGCAAAAACGAGGGAGGGCTCAGTTGCTTTTTTCATGGTACACTTCTTCTGCATAAACCTTTGTTGTGATTTGTGAATCTAAAACCACATCAATTTTCTTAACAATGAATCAATGATAGCTAATTAAACATTAAAATTTATGCTTCACTGATTCATTTCACAGGATACCATACACGCAGATTTCGATGTAGATGAGATGGTGCTTCTGATTGAGAATACACTTCCATGGGAAGCATACCCTGTAACTCCCTTTTGCTTTCTGGACTACTATTATCCCCCATTCGAAGAAACTGGAGGTTTCAGGCGTCGTGGAATAAATGAGATCATAGTCCAATCTCAAGGAGGTAAACTCACAAAGTTAATTCTGTGTTTTTTCCCACCACTGATATTTAGAAAACTTAGTCATACAGAGAATTTAATATGCTAATTTCTGTTCTTGTTCTGCAGAGGAAGACTTCATGACATACGAGCCTTCTCATATTGCATTTTCCAGTTTAGCTGCTGCTGCAGACATTATATATCCCACAATTCAAATACCGGTATATATGGAATAGAAAGAAAAAAATGCTATTCATGATTAATTAGTTTCGAAAATTATGGCAAAGCCTTTTATATACTATTCTGATTCCAGGATGTGGGGGAGGGTATTCGTATGGGGATGATGGCCCTTTGTGTTACGAAGCTGGTTGAACTTTGCTCTGAGAAGAATATTAAGATAGAAAGTGCTTCCTCTGAAAGTGCAACTGTGGCAATGCCCCACCGTGCAGCAGCCAAGGGCAAGGGAAAGGGAAAGGGCAAGGGTAAGGGCAAGGGCAAGGGCAAGGGCAAGGGCAAGGACAAGGGCAAGGCAAAGATGGCGGAATATGAGGAAGAGGAGGAGGAGGAGCGCCCGAACTTGGAGATGTTTAGAATAGAAGCACCGAAGTCACTGATGAATATTTTCCTGCAGTGGCCAACGGAGATAGCCCATAGAAGAGGAGGGTAGCCATTGTTTGAATTCATATAAGGAAGTGTCGTTGTTGTTTTGGCATTAGGCAATATGTGTGGTTCCAATAACCCTGCTGTTTGAATAGCGTTAGTTCTCTATAATTGATTGATTGATATTCAGACTGCTATAATATTGATAGTTGTCCAGCCAAGATTATTCTGTTTGTTTTGTTTCACTCTTTTGGTATGCTTATAAAGCTAGCGAGTCAAATAATGATCCCCCAATCAGTCAAATAGATCTACACTATATGTGGCTAATTTTTTGAATGTAGTTGTAAGTAATAATGGGAAGTTGGAGGATGGAGATAATTATGACAACTCATTATTTTCCCACCCAATCAAATAGGCAAGTTAGATAATTATGATAACCCATTAATTTAACTATTTTAATTATTACTCAAAATTAATAATAGATTTCTAATCTCCCCCTTCATGCCTTCAAAGTTTCAGCGACATCAACCCACTTCATTCCTCAACTACATTTCATCTTCTCCCTCATAATGTGATCTTGAAGAGGAAATAGGGCTTGCTGGGTTGTTGATGGTTCCAACAACAGCGATTCGGGCAACTGTAAGAAGAAGATGAAAAGATGAAGTTGGACAAAGGTTGAGGTGGCACATTAAAATGAGTTGTTAAAACTTGATTGGTTGGGACAGAAGCAATGTGACAGAGGATCCTCATTCCAAGTTGGAGATAGTAAATCAATGCAATGTTCTTTAGAAGACCATGATATTAAGCACTAGTAAACTAACCAAGTTTAGGAGATGAGAATAGGAAAGGGAACATGAACCATTGACCTACCTTCTAAGAAGGTTCCAATAGTTGACTTAAGTCTATGGTGAGTCTTAGCATAGGAAGTTTTTACATAATGCAATTGCATTTTGTATAGAGGCATCTCAAAATTTATTGATTCACAATACAGACACCATCCTTCAATTTAGTTCAAACTTAAGTGTTAAAATTTCACTTAATTAAAATTCTTTTAATTAATTAGTAGGACCACATTTTTTGTCAGGATTAAAATAATTATAAAGATATTAGTCTCATCCAATGTAGGAGGATCAAAATAATTATAAAGAGGTCAGTTGAAGCACAATGTAATTTTAGTCATTGAGGTAGAACACATGAAGTTTTTAACCATGTTTAACATATTTTTATTGAAGGTGACGTAATCTTTATCATTTATTATTATGAGAAAAAGATGTATGTTCCGATGTCAGTTTTATATACTATTAGTGTATTACTCATCATTAATATTTAATTATTGTTGATTTTTAAAAAAAAATAAAAAATCTAAATAAATGGTAGATGATGGAGAATATGTGTACAAATCTTTAAATTGTCAGTATATAGATTTTACGCTCCATTATTATTATAATTCAAATAACGGTTTTTTTAAAATTATTATCAAATGGGTTATATGTGGGACATTATATGATATAAATATATTCTTATATCATAAAATAATTTATTTCATTCTACTAGTAAATTAAAAATATTTTTAAAAAAATAATTAAAATAAAATATATATTATAATTTTAATAATTGTAAGATATAACTTAAGTTAGATATTATATTCTCATATATCAAACAATTTAGAGTCTCAAATGAAATCAACCACAGCACGAGGTAGTTGCCATATACCGCACGTGCAACGATAAAATCCAAAAGTGAAAAAAGTGGCGGGCTTTTTTCTTCAATCCCATTTCCGTTAGTAACGAATAACAGTTTAGAGAGAGAAACGATTAACGAATAACATTTCTTCCATTTCCATTCTCTCTTTCTCATTCATTCATTGATTCATAGAATGGAATCTCAATGGAATCCCGTTCCTACAGATGATGAAATAAAGACATACCGTGAAACTGAGACAGATTATATGCCCACAAAGAAGCACTATAAAGATCCTATCAATCTCAATTTGCGCAAGCTTGCTGTTACTGAAATCGCCAAGGTAACTCTATTCCTTTTTTAAATCTCATCGGACCGCTACAGACACTGATATGTCAAGGTTTTTAATCTGATCATATCAAACTGCTATAGACACTGATATGTCGAGGTTTTATATACGATCAGACTGCTACAAACACTGATATGTCAAGGGTTTGGTAGTGGTTGTCTAGTCGAAATCGTATCTCGACTGCAATTGTAACCTCATTGAATGTAAATGCATGCAATTATCCTAAATATTAAGGTTTTTATTAAATTTCTGATACTGCTGACGAAACCATTATTTAAAACCTTGGTAGTATGCAGTGATTTTTGGAATGTGTTTTATATTTTCTCCTTTTGTTGTTGAATTTATGCACTTCCTTAAATTTCGTTCAGAGAATCTAACTTAGTATATGAAATTTAAATATATGCAGGAAATGTTTGTTTGCTGAAGAAAAAATGAGCAAGAATATCTTTGTCAATGAGATAATTTCTTTTTGCTTATTGTTGATATTTCAATATAATGTACTAAACCAGAGATGGAGATGATTTTGTATGAGTTTCTGCAGTGATAAGAAATTCAAATAAATTTCTAGACCTATATGATCACTTAACTTCATTGATTAGTCTCTTTTTGCACAGTGTTTTAAACATTCCTTACACTCATTATTGAGTTTAGTTTACATAATGTTGAATTTTCAGATTTTCTTTTGGATTTGACTCTAAAAAAATTGACTTTGTGCTTCTCTAGTTCTCAGAAAAGGAATGTGTTGATTCTGTTTAGTGCATCTTATCATTGTTGTGCTGATTTTTGTCCACACTTTTCTATATACAGAAGTGGATGATGCTTTCAGTAGATGATGCATTTGTTCCCTATCTTGCCATGAACTATTTCGATAACTTTGTATCACATATCTACATGAAACTAGTAATATATCTCTCCCTTTTTGGTTTCCAAATATTTTCATTTCATAAACATTCTGTCTTAACTCTCTGGTTTTTGTTGTTAAGAGTGTTACGGAAGCTCCTAGGGTTGCAATCGCTTGCCTTACTATTGCTGCAAGGATTAGGGAAACCCCCACCGAAAATTTCCCGGTATACTTCTTCTGCATGACATTTTGTTGTAAACTAGAACATCAAATTTGTAAATGAAATTTTTTTAAGCAACATTGTGTTCAATACATTTTCACAGGAGGATATCTTTGAGGGATTTTATACTCGGGAAATCAAGGCAATGGAGTTTTGGTTTCGCGAGAAAGGTGAGAGGCTAAAGCAACCTGTAACTCCCTTTTGCTTTGTGAACTACTATTATCCCGCTTTCAGAAATATTAAGCGCTGTTGCATCGACGAGATCATAATCCAAGCTCAAGGAGGTAAACTCTCATGTTGTTAATTCTATCTTATTTTCCAACATCGATGCTAAGAAAACGATATTAAGAGAATTTTTAAGTTGTTTATTTTTTTTCTCATTCTGCAGAGGAGGACTTCATTGGATACAAGCCTTCTGATATTGCATTTTCCAGTTTTCTGGCTGCTACCCGCATTGCAAATCCCTTAATAGCTATTGGCTCAGTTAAACTGCCGGTATTTATGAAATAGAAAAGAAAGTGTACTGTGCTATTAATTTGTTATTTTTCATGATAGATTTAGATTTACAAATTATGCCTAAGAGTTTATATATTGATCATTGTGATTCCAGGATGGGCTGAACCGTTGTGATGAGGAGTTGTATCATCTTTACCATAAGAAAGGGATTAGGGTAGAAATTTCTATGTCAGAAGCACCTCCCTCTTTAATTGCAACCGTGGAAATACCCAAAGAGCAACCTAAAGAAGCTGCAACATCCAAGATTGAGACAAAGATTGAAGAAGCAACTCCCTCTTTAATTGCAACTGTGGAAATACTCAAAGGGCAACCTGAAGAAGTTGCAACATCCGAGATTGAAGAAGTTACAACATCCGAGATTGAAGAAGTTGCAACATCCGAGTTTGAAGAAGTAATTCGCTCTTTAATTGCAACCGTGGAAATATCCAAAGAGCAACCTAAAGAAGTTGCAACATCCGAGATTGAAGAAATAATTCCCTCTTTAATTGCAAATGTGAAAATACCCAAAGAGCTACCTGAACAAGATACATTATCCACGATTGAAGAAGAAGTTGCAACATCCGAGATGGAAGAAGTAATTCGCTCTTTACTTGCAACCGAGGAAATATCCAAAGAGCAACCTAAAGAAGTTGCAACATCCGAGATTGAAGAAGTAATTCCCTCTTTAATTGAAAATGTGGAAATACCCAAAGAGCAACCTGAACAAGTTACAACATCCGAGATTGAAGAAGTAGTTCCCTCTTTAATAGCAAATGTGGAAATACTCGAAGAACAACCTCAAGAAGTTTCAACATGCGAGATTGAAGAAGTAGTTCCCTCTTTAATTGCAAATGTGGAAATACCCGAAGAGGAACTTGAAGAAGTTGCAACATCCGAGAGTGAGACAGAGTCTGCGAAACAAAGGCGGGTAAAGGGCAAGGCAGTGGCTGAGATAGTGGAAGAGAAGAGTCCATACGATCCCTTGAGGTATTGCCCAAAGAGACTAATGAATTTTAAGCTGCTATGGCTGATGGATGATCCCAATGAGTCCAGCATGGCTTGTGTCCTACCTGAAACACCTGTAACTGAACCTGTTCGTGACAAAAATTCTTGCTGCTGCTTTGGTAAGTTCTAGCTCGTTTTATAAATTCCACAGACCACTAAAGGATGATCCAACATTCTACACAACTAGACCATTGTAGTAGTTGTTTTGCCACTAGACCATAAGCATAGTTCCTAGAGTTGTGTTAATTCTACTGAGTCAAATATTGATCTCCCAATTAGTCAAATAAATCCAATGTATATAGATGTGGTTTCAGAATTCCAAACCCCGAATGCTTCTTTATTAGTAGTACACAATATTGATCTATATAGTTTATAAGATTGATGGCTCTCAATGGGTTCAAGATGAATAAAGAGTGGAGGTAGTAAGGAGGTCAAAGAAGAAAGGAAGGTTTTACTGAAAAAATCAAATAATTGTTTTTGCTTGAGTAATTTTATACCAAAAATAGTTATATATACCAGAGAAGTTTCATTTGGAAACTTTAAATTATTAGTGTTCATTAGTAACCTTTGGAGAGTTTTCAGGATCTTGATAAGTGTTGATGATGTCTTACCCTTGTGCACCAAAACAGCATCTTTAAACTCCTGCACTATGGATTCTTCAAATTTCTGAAAAATAATCATTGGTTCTTCAATGCTCTTCACTCTTGATCATCACTCCCAACTTCCAATCACTCAAAATCGTTCAATCTCCATCCCCATCTCTCCCTGAGATTTGAGGCTCTCTATCTCTCCAATTCCAACTGCTGTGTCTCGGAGTTTCCGGGGAAAGGAAAGGAGGTGAATCAAAGGGTAAGGATGGGAGGAAGGGAAGGAGAAAAGAAGGTAAATAAAGCTAAATTTCTACCATGTTTGGGAATGTAAAGTAATGATAGTACAATCATATTGTTTTACACTCATTTTAAAAATCTAATTAACAACAAGAATCAGACAAAAATAATACAAGAATGATGTGATTATAAAATCGACATAGTTCTCTTTAGAAAAATCGTAAATAGATGATAATATGAAAATGGGAGAGGATCCACTTACTACCGGAGTAAGTTGGAAAAATATACTACACATCTTAAGTATCAATTCTAAGAAAATCCAATGATTAGAAAACCTTCAAAATTTCTCATTCTCTTTCACCCAACTCCGAAACAAAAGACACTTTCCAAAATCATCGAAGACTCCCAAATATAACCTGAAGAATTTGCAGCAGCAAAGACTGAGTTGATTGACTTATAAATCAACTCTCCTTCTTCAGTGGCACAGTTTGTTTACACATGATCGACATAGTTGCAAGACCAATCAAATTGCAGAGTCAAAATGAAATGAAAATTCATAGCAGTGTTATCAAACCTTACTATGTTTATACTTATTTGTGTAAGATGAAACCTATATTTATATCATCTTTTCAATCATGTGTGATATTTTATGTTATATAATTAAATAATATTATGATTGAAACCTTTCTTTTTCTTTTTCTTATGTACAACTAATCAAACCGCTGTAAATAAAACTGGCGGGTTTTTTTGTTGACTTCCATTTCTGTTAATAACGAATAACTGTCAATAGCTCAGTCATAAATCTGTTTTTGTTTGTTCCATTTCCATTTTTTCTTCAGCATGGAATCTGAATGGAATCGTGTGACTAGTGAGAAAGAAATAAAGAGATACCTTGAATCTGAGATAGATTACTTGCCCACAAAGAACTACTATCATGATCCCTATAATCTCAACATTCGTAAGCTTGCTGTTTCTGTTATCTCCAAGGTAACTCTTTAATTTCATAGTTACATGGTTTACGATACCGATACCCAGATCGAATACAATTCGTCATTTTTAATTATATGATCACATAACTTCATTCAATAGTTTCTTTTTGAACACTCTTGTTTTCACACTCTTGTTTTCAGTACTGGAGGGTTCTTGAAGTTGATGCATTTGTTCCTTATCTTGCCATGACCTATTTTGATAACTTTGCATCACAATCACATGACCCTTTTCTAGTAATATATCTATCTCTTCCTATTTTGGTTTCTATATATCTCTTATTTCATAAAGTTTCTATCTTTACTCTCTTCTTTTTGTCTAAGGATATTGATGAAGTTCGTTTGATTGCAATCACTTGCCTGTTTTTGGCTGCAAAGATGAGGAATTTCTCATGGAGAGTTTTTCTGGTAAGATTCTTCTGCATCACATTTTGTTACGGAACCATGTTGTGTTTAATTCTCTTCATTGATTCGTTTCATAGAAGCACGTATATGATGATTTCAAACCTGAGGCAATAGTGGCAATGGCAAAGGAGGTTCAAAAAATAATTTCTTATTTTATAAGACCTGTAACACCCTTTTGCTTTCTGGAATTCTATTATCCAAACTTCAAAATATTCGGAGAGTTCAAGCGCCGTACTATCAATTGGATCATAATTCAAGCTCAAGGAGGTAGAAAAATCATGTTTTGTGGATTCTGTGTTAATTTTTTTTCCAACAGTGATGCTTAGAAAGTTTAATCATTTACAGAATTTAACTTGTTAATTGTTTTCTGGTTTTGCAGAGAATGACTTTGTTGATTGCAAGTATTCTGATATTGCATTTTCCAGTTTTCTTACTGCTACCCGCATTTTATATCCCAGAATAGACCTCTGCTTAATTGACAAGCCGGTATTTGAAATAGGAAAATAAAAGTTGCACCATCATTAACTTGTTATTCATGATTATTTTGATTTATAAATTATTGATGATAGAGTATTATGATATCGTCCATGTAATCGACTCCGCGTAGTGGAATTAAGTTTTGATTGCTGTTATTTATGTATTCTAGGATAGTCTGACCCGTTGTGATGACAAGTTGATTGATCTTTGCAAGAGGAACGGGATTGTGATAGAAAATGTTGGTTATAGAACAGCTCCAACTTCAAGTGTACCTCGGCCTATAATCCGAGAGAAACCTGAAGAAATTGAACCTGCTAAGACTGAGATTGAGCTGGTTCAACGAAGACCAGGCAAGGAAGTGGCAGAGGCATCTGAGTCAGACAGAAAAAGAAAGGATAAGGGCAAGGCCGTGATGGTCGAGCCCGAGAAGAAGAAGGAAGAGAAGAAAGACAAGTCTTCGGATGATCCCTTGAAGCATTGCCCAGACTATCTAATGGATTTTTTGCTGCTCTGGCCAAGAGATGATCCCTTGGTGGTAAAGAAGCAGATACAAGATTGAAGCATGACTAGCAATCAATCTGTAACACATTGAAGTGAAGATAATGATGATGGTGATGACAAACATACCTCCGAATTCCCAATTTGCCCGGCCGCATGGAATCGACATAGCTAGTAGTAGTACTATAAATGTTGAGACCAAAGGAAGATCAAACATTCTGCAGAACTTCCTGTTACATAGATCACATAGTTTTAGTTCATTTCATTTGGTTGAGTTCCAGAAATTGGTTCTGGACTTTTTTACTTCTCAAAATATTCTGGTAGTTGCATATGCTGATTGAATTGTTGCTGTTGGTTGCATTAGACAATAAAGTGTGGTTCCTAGAATTCTGTTTCAGTGGTGTTAGTTCTATATCATTGATTGATTCTCAGACCTTATGATATTGATAATTGTTCTAGCTAAGATTGTTTCAGTGGTGTTAGTTATCATTTGACAAAATTAACGTTGTGGACTCATCTAAAGTTTGCCAACAATCATGAAGGAGAGGTGTTGAGCACCAATTGTAAAGTATTTTTCCTGACGCCTTTGTTTGGTTTCTCAGGAAAAAAAGGACAGAATTTCAGTGTTCATTATCGTGTTTAATCTCCACTATGTTAATTAAAGGAGAGAATTTCAGTGTTCATCCTCAAGGACATAAACTCATATGTTTAATTATGTGTTATTTTCCAATAATGATGCACAGAAAATTGGTTCGATTAGAGAATTTTATTTTTCTCCTTTTGTTCTGCGGAGGATGAGTTCATTGAATATAAGCCTTCTCAGCTTGCATATTTACGTTTTCTTGCTGCTACCCACATTGCATATCCCTTAATGATTGCCTCAATTCCCAAACAGGTATATGGAATAGAAAAGGAAAAAAAATACGATGTTGTTAACTAGGTATTCATTATTGATTAGATTTAAAGTTATGCGAAAGCGTCGCCGAATAGTATATGTTTGCATTAAGAAGGATGTTAATATAGAACATGCTAACTCAGGAATATCTTCCTCTGACAATTGAAAACAGGTAGAGGAGGAGGAGGAGGAGAAACTCCCTGTATTCTTTTCAGAGATTGATCCTGCAGCAGAATACAGAGTGATGCTATGGTTTCAACAAATAGCCAATTTTGTATCCGGTTGATGCCATTTAAAGAAAATCCGAGCCCGTTTACAAGAAATTTAAAGCTGTTTGTAAGTGATTGTTGATTCTGTAGGAGTATGTAGTAATATAAGAAATCGATTATAAGGATATAAAAGTCAGACTTGAAGTTAAACACTTAAAAAGAAAGTAGATATTAATGCTGAGGGAAGAGATTGAATAGGAGCATTTGGAACTGAATGATTTGGTTCTGTTGTATTAAACTTGGCTACGTTTCAATGACATTACTAGTATAAATTACTAAAATAGGTTGTATTTGGGCATAGTTTTTTACACTTGTTAAATATATTACACTCATAATTAATCCGAGTCTCTCATTATACTTTCTTTTTAATTTTCAATGATGATGGTTATTATATTAAGTCTTTCAATGGGTTCAAGTTGAACCAAGATACAGAGAAAACTAGAAACAATCAAGGAAGGAACAAAAAGGAAGAGAAGCTTTTACCTAATGAAGAGCAAAATTGGTGTGGATAAAAGGCAGATTCCTTAGGCATGGGCAATGGTTTCTCACAGCTCACATTGTCAACCACTTTTTCTATAGAAATATATTGTATTAAGATTTGAAGCTATGATCCTTTCAATACAACACACCACCAGATCTATCCTAGTGGCTTTTTGAACCACTGAGTTTGTTAGTTTCTAATTTCACTATTGTAGCCCTCAACATGAAATGGGGCAACTACTACAACCATTCCCCGAATGTTGTTTCAATCAGATGATAAAAATTCCGAACAGCATAAGGCCCTGCTGGTTTCATGTTTTATCATATTGGAAAAAAGGCAGCTAGAATGCTAGCCAACTCGATACAACAGGGGAAGGATCATAACATACCTCTGAGAAACTTTAACATTTGAGGCTTGTGTTGTTCTGACTTATGATTACGGCCTTTCCAAAACACGACAGGCTCTAACAATTGAAATCAACCTACATAATGTTATAATACCCCACATCGGACCAAAAATCTAGTTTGACTATGAATGCACATGTAACAAAATTATGAAGCATAAATCGTTTCCACCAGGATGAAGTCACTAATGCTTTTTAAGTGCATTCATTTTGTCCCTCAGGTAGTAGAGTTTGGCCCTCCTCACTTTCTTCTTGTCAAGCACCTTTATCTCCTTTATGTTAGGTGAATACCTATCACACATTGAACAGAGCCTGAGCAAACTATCATATAATATGACTACAAAACACAATCAGCTATTCATTAAAAAGACTCTGCTTAGATGCCAAAAAAGAAGACGGGATGCTGTTTTACCATCTCAAAACAGCATGTCTGCAACAGATCCACTTTTAAAACGTGAAGTTAGTACTTACAATGGGAATAGAGACTCAATGCCAACCCCAGCCACCAGCCTCCTTATTCTGAATGTAGAATTGAGACCAGCATTACGCTTTGCAATAACAATGCCTTTTATAATAGAAACACGCCTCTTGTTCTCAGGCACTTCCTGTTATGTCAGATGCAATAGTAATTAAAAGAACATGCTAATATCGAACAAAATAGACAAGCAAAACACAAATATGAGTAAATCTTCTCCATACCACTTTGAGTTGCACAATATAACCAGGCTTTATCTCAGGCATCTCTCTCTGCGCTTTCACCTCCTCAACAGCTTCTTTGTCTAAAATCTAAATGATATAAAACCAACAATTTTTACAATGATAAAAAATGCCCTTAGTAAAATAAAAAGGATAGTCATATACCTGCATAATGTGCCTGGCAGTTTTATCTAATCTCTTAACTTTGATTCGAGGAGGTGCATTAGGCCCAGGACTGAAACTGTCTTGAGAAGAAGAATCATCAGAATTTGTCTGTGTTGACATAAACCTGCTGCAGAAAGAAGGTACTAGAGCAGCCTGCTGAAACGAAGCCAGTCTAGAACATCCAAGAACTGATGCTAAACCATGACTGGACTCAAATCTTTTGAATACCTCAGTCTGAGGGAATATCCTAGTCTGTAGAATAAATCCCAACAAAAGCATATACCCATAAGAGCTTAAATCCCATACAGACAAAGTCTAGAAGCAAGGTCACAATTACAAAATTAAACTGAAAAAATAGAAGCATGAAACAATGTTACACTAGATGGGCTCTAAATACTTCTGTCACCCTTAATTCATTTATTTGATCACACATATTAACAAAAATGAGATAACAGAGCTTATCATATAACTGTGTGCAAAATATTTATCCTTAAAGAAACAAGCTTCTTTTCGCACTTCAGGACTACATGAAATCAATTGGTATAATATAATAACATGATACATCATATATTTCTTCTTTTAAAAACATCTTACAAGGTAACCCATGCACATTACGTGTGAAACTAAAAATCTGTCACATCACCAACAACTATAACAGGAAGGCATGAGAAGCTGAGACACGTAGCAGCTGATCTGTGTGATGAGGCAACAAAAGTGAGGTGCAGCTTTTTGTGAGAATAAGAAATCGGGAATAAGAAGCGTGGAAGCTGATACAATCGGAAAGGAGACAAAAGGGAGAGAGAGAGAGATATAAGAGGATAATCAATAGAAAAGGAGGGTGTGGAATATTTGATATATCTTTCCATTCCCTGCAACTCTCTTCACGCCAGCTCTATTCTATGAGTTTGAAACCTCTTCCCCCCTTCTCTTATCTTCTATTAGTGTATTGAGGACCGGCTCCCTCAAATGTCTCACAAAACTCATACTATATAATGTTTCAGAAAGATTGGAATGAATATACATAAATCTTATACTTCTTTTAGCTGCTGCTTGTGTGAATCAAATGTATCTGCAATTTCTCAAATTAGGATCATATCAATCTCATTTAGCCACAAGTTCTATTTTGATGAGTCAAATCCGTGAACCGCGACCCCCTTCAACTCCTAAACTAAAACTTGGATACTAGTAGAACCTAGAGTGATGTAATCTACTAATCCTATCACTTCAATTCATCTTCTTATTCACAAAGGAAGCTTGGATTCGATAACAGACACAGGGATACAATAAATTAGAAAAATTATAGGAACATGACACGGCAACAATACAAGATATGAAATCAACATAAAAACACAAATATTAAATTGAAAGGCATGAACAAATAGCGAATGAATGACATAGTGACTTTGTGAAGTGACCATGCTTCTTAGTTTTTCATTCCAACCAAATCACACAATAATGCTATGCTAGGTTGGGATTGAAATCGAACGATGGAAAATAGGAACGTAATAAAACACAGTAAACTCTATAAGTCTATATGCATAACTAAACAACTCCATTGCTAAAAAAACCTTAAAAAACTTATGAAATTGAGATAAAAGGTAAATAAACAAAATCGAATGAATGAAATGAAGCGATGCTTACGGTAGGAGGAGAAGGACGAGAGGAAATGTTCGGAGAGGAAATCGGAAGTTTGGATTGCGGCAGAGAACGACGGAGGGATGATCGGAGAAGAGAGGATAAGAGGCTGCTGCTGCTGCGTGAAGCCATCGGAGGCGAGAGGCAAAGGGTGTTTAGGGTTTATGATGTTATTATGTTATTGTTACTACAAAATGGGTTTCAACCTTCGGTTAACCGTCACGCGTTCTATTCCACCTTCGCATTTTTTTTTTACCAATTTTGAGACTAATAATATTTTATGCAAGTGTATAGCTTTCAAATTTTATGCAAGATTCTAAATGATGGACTCAAATCCATATTCATCTATTATTTATTCTCTTAAATAAATTAAATATATACATAAATATGATGAATGATATACTAATAATGTGTTAGTTTAGTGGGATAAGGTTTCACTATATCTCTAACACATGGTATTAGATCAAAGTTTAATAAATCGATTCTAGTGAGTGACATTTATTGAAATGAAAAATGAATATTTTTTTGTTATTGCGAGATATATTGACAATTGCGGATCATTTGATTGGAATGAAATTTGGAATGAGTACACTTGACAATATGAATCATGTGAAAAACAAACTGATTCCTTATGTAGCAAATCTCTTACAAGATCAATTTGGGTTAGCTCTCGTTCGTTTAGAAAATATGATTAGAGAAACTATATGTGTAACAATTAGACATAAATTGATATACACATCCATAAATGGATTAGTTTGTTACTTATAAATATGAAAAATATCATTGGTTATACAAATTATGAATCTTCTTAAAGAGATATGTACATCCAAAATAATAATATAATCTCACATTTTTATTTTTGAGATATAATGAAATGACATGCAAATACAAAATTAAAAATTTGTCTTTCCAAAATAATAAAGATGATTCTTTTCCTCATTATATACAAAAAAATAGTGAACAAAATAATGATACTGTAAACAAAATTTCATTGGTAATATATATATATTAAACTCAAAATATAAAGCTCAGAATTATGATCCACTTTTTTTCAGGTAAAAAAAACTAAATTAACAGGTTGAAGCTATTGGTGCAAACTTATAAGGGAATGTAACATGAGGTAAATGAGCTGAGTTATTTAAAATTGGTTGGTTAAATATTCCCATCAAAAGTCATTCAAACTTAGACAAATTCAAAATTGAAATTAAATTCGAGTAAAACTAAAATTTTATAATTTTAACATTAAAATTTTCTAATTTCACATTTATATATTTATTTGTGATATAGATTTTACTTATCAATAAGAAAATATTTAAACATCCGAGATCTAAAGTCATTTGCCTAAAGGGGAGCATATTTGTTGTCTCATAAAGTATGTTACTCCATGTGTCACTCTTATTGATTGTCTTATCCAACTTATATGGTGGTGGGTTTTAATTTGAGGGAGCTCAGTGTCTGAATAGACCAGCTTCTACATTTTATTTTCTGTTTGGTTTTGTTTTGTGTATACTCAGAAATGTTAATCCAAGTGTTTGTGTTAGCGGGTGATCTTTGTTTGTTAAAGGTTGATGTTGTAGTGGTGTGTGCTAAGAATTAGACCTTCAAATTCTCTCATTCTCCTAAAGTTTTGGACAATTATAACATTTAAATATTTATAAATATTTGGGCTGCTTGAAAATAGTGTGCTAGTTGATGAAAGTTATTTTGGAAACAAAAAAAGTAAAGTCAAATTCATTTTCATTTGCTTGGGTTATTTATTCTACCAATTCCAATAAAATCGAACTTAATCTAATATGAGTTGGCGATCAGAACGTATATGACCCTACCCTCTCTGATCCACTCGACACGTGCTTGTATATTTAGGCTAGTCTATTTGGGCTAACGGGTCATGTGGCCTCTTAGGAACATAAAAATTAAATTACAAAAAGGAATACATGTAAATGGTTAAAATTAAATAATAGAATTATTATGCACATAATATAACTAGTTATCCTTTCTAGTTTATGATCTTATCTATATTCTTATGGCAGTTCAAAATTATTTCTTAATTAATTTTAGTATTTTTTGGGGATTATTCCTAAATTTTTATAAGTAATAATGCTGTTGTTTATCTTAGTTTTGGTAAACATTGTGTGAATATGTATAAGACGAGAACAATTGCTCATTTTGACAACACTACACTAGATTGAGGCTTTTGATTTAAAGTTTTAAACAGTTTTTATGTATTAATACTGAAGAGGAACATTTACTAGCGTTCTAAAGAATTTTTTTAATTATAGAAATCTTGCATTGAATTTTTTTATATTTAAATACATTAATGATTTAGTAGCTGTGATTTTTATTTGTTTTATTCTTTGACTACCCATTTGATAATTCTATGCATAAAATACACATAGCTAAGGTTGTTATTGACTTATTGCCAAATTTTTGAAGAAGAAAATGATGGTCAATGCAAAAGATATGATACTTATTTATAGGCATCAAATGATTCTTCTGTGGTTTCTTACCTAATTTTCTGGTTGATGTAACCTATTCCAAGCCTAAAAAAACCACTATATCATAATTTGTGAACTCTCCACCATTTCTTCATTTTCACCATACGCGTCCATCAACTATTGATTCTAATTCATGATTTTTAAGTGTTAACAAGTATTTTTTTAACCCCTTTATTTAGCCACAATATATGAATATGAACCCCAGAAGTTCTGAAAATTGTCCATGTTAAACTTTGGATGGGGTTAATGGTGGGTATAAATCAAACCTTTCACACTTTTATCCCTATCTTACTATTTTTTTTATCAATATTTGATATTAATAACTGAGTAGGGATTCACTTACTCTTACTCTTCATTCTAGCCATTAATTCTATAAATATTTAATAATTTAAATCTACTCACTAATTCAAATCATTGGTCCTACTCTTCATTCTAGCCATTAATTCTATAAATATCTAATAATTTAAATTTACTCACTAATTCAAATCATTGGATTTCCCTAAAAAACTTACTCTTTGAGTAAGTAAATCCATTCCCTTCTTAATAACTTTACATATACAATTATACTTTATCTAAAAAGTCAACAAGACATTAGTTCAATAATATAGGATTCATTGCATCTCAAATATTGTACCGGTCGAAAGTTAATAGTTTGATTCCTATTAATAACATTTGTTTGAAAAGACAATCACACACTCCCGAAAAAATAAATAATTATTTCCTTATTTAATAGGATGATGATATATGATTGGATATATAAAAAATTAATTGTTATTAGGGGAATGTTATCTTAATATTATCTAAAAATGTTGCAAAGATTTTCATTTCTTTAGGTTACTACTTACCATATATTTAGCTGAAACTTATAGACTCTCTTTCCTTACATAAGTGATTAGTGTGACATTTATTCATTATTTTCTTACTTGCTCTAAGGACTTCGGGATCAGTTCCATAATATATGATAGTTCCAATTCATCATTGTTTGAAATGAATAAAATCATTTTAAATTTGAGACAACCTCATCATAATCACATTCTCATGCCTCTATTTTCTCTCATAACTGCCTGCAAAATGTAGCAACGTTATGCAACAATTCCATCAATTTCACATTTCATTCTAACTCATTTAGATGATAAATAATATCATATATGACCATTTTAGTTATTTAACCAAAGAAGGAATGAAGTAAACCAACTTCAAGTTTTATCAATTATCACCGACATATATTTTACATGAAGTACAATAAATAAATAAATAAATAAATAAATATATATATATATATATTAATTGTAACATGCTTTCACCTAAATATAGGAAACATATCATCTGTCCCATTTTTTGTACCATTCCGTATACAATTAATTTTGATTGATTATAAAAAAATTATTTAAGTTAAAATTGTATTATTAAATACTTTTTTGACCAATCATACATGAAGTGACACAAAACCGTGGGATACGAGATGTGCTCCCAAAATATATTATAATTAGATTAGGCCGGATAGGGATCATCTATCCCTAATGTGTCACATTTTCTATCTCAGACTAATGATATATTGACATATAAATAAGAGAAATTTTTTAAAAACAAAAACTAATAAAAAGTATCATCTTATTAGTTACAACTCAGAATGAGACATTGTTAGACAAAAGTGATATTATGCCACAACTTTTAACAAAAGGCACAACTTTTATTACCTAACCTCTACCCTGAACAACTTATGCACCTTATATACTACACATACATACATAGGTGTTGAATGTAAATTATTTATCTTAATTCTTAAATATACTGTACCTCAAAGATACACACAAAAACTCAAAACTGAGAAAAAGGAAGAGATGTTTGAACTAAGAGTAAGAGAGAGAAGTGAAGAGGCACTGAGCAACATTACCAAAAATACAATAGCAATGAAGAGGGAATTGAGAAAATGAAAAGCTGAGTATTTACAAGACAATATGAAAAAGCACCCAATAAATAAAATAAGCAGAGAAAAAGCTTCCACATTCTTACTAATACTGACACTCATCACTACCCTTCTTGCCTAAGCATATTTATACTCATCACAAACTTGTACTCATATTAGCCTCAAACATAGTCTGCATATAACACAGTACCACTCTCACTATTTATCAGCAGCCACTACTTCACTACTATGGCAAAAAGAAACAAAAGTGTTTCATTCTATATAATCTCTATAGCATGCTCATATGATAGGATTTTAGCATTTTTAGAATTAAAATGCCATTTTTTGGGTATATATGTTGGTGATAATGTGTATTTGGTTAAGTAGTTTTAGCTGAAATGATGTTAAAGAAAGAAATTTTAATTTATGGGTTTAGTGATTTTTTCTGTACCGATATCCCTCACTTTATAGTTAAGGAATTAATCTCTTTCGGGGTATATGACTACTCCTTCCAACTAGTATCGCTCACAGGAATTGAATCATTGATCTTTTGGTCATCCTTAGAATGTGTTCTTTTATCACTAGACCAACATCTTGTTGGTAGTTAAATGATTTAGAAATATTAAAAAGGCTTATTTTAAATAGCTTATAGAATATTTTGAAACCAAGTTTTCTTATTTTATCTCTCCCAAGTTAACTATCAAGTATTATTAACTTAATAATATATTGTATGCTTTGTTTTCATTCAAAATTTCTTATTTTAACTTCTTTAGTTAGTACCCTCAATGCCATTAGGGAGGGTAACCCTAAATATAGTTTCCACCTTTTTTGTCCATAACATAGGTGGCAGATAAAAAACAAATTTTCACATTTTTTGGAGCATTCTCTTAAGGCATTACTTGACTCCCATAAAGGGCATGACAGAGATACCAACCATGTGTTTCAGCTCATAAAAGATGTAAAACTAACTCTAGAACAGAAAGCCTGAAAAGATTTAACATTTAAACAGTATAGAACAGTAACTAGGGTTTTGAGCCCAGAACTAACAAGGTTGTTTTGTTCATTATATTCTGTCTGTTACTTCTTTATACTTTGTTACAATGCACTTCAAATTTACCATACATTAATGTGCACATACTTGCAAATAGAATATAAACATTAATATAAATGTTACCATATATTATAAAGTATATATAAACTAAGCATGTATTATAGAAACATTAAATGTCATAATCTTATAGTGGATACATATAGAGTGGCGATTTTCCTTAGAAGGGCATACATAGAAACTGTTTATCTAGGTATTAGTCTAACAACAAAAGGAAATTAAGCTGAAAAGTTGTACTTTGAAGCAGCACACAACAAAAAAGGAACACTTTTTTCTGATCCTAGTTGGAAAGCTTCAAAGATAAATCAATATTAGAAGCAGAATCTCCATAGGGTGCAGCAGTAATAGGAGAAGCTTCAGCAGCACCTATATTTGTGGCCAATTCCAGAACCTTGGAAGTAGTGCCTAAGTCATATTTTCCTGGGAAGAACTCATATTCCATGAAAACTCTTGAGTTTCCCTTCCTGTGAACTGCAACAATCTCTACACTCTAACAAAACAAATAGCACCAAATCAGTGTAAGTTATAATCTTCCAAACTTTGTTAACTCTTTTTTACTATTAGTCTATTACATTAAGTATATGCAAATGCAACCATCATGAAATAATTAATAGATAGATAGATAGATACATTAGAAACTGCAACAATCTCTACACTCTAACATAACAAAAAAACACCAAATCAAGTTATAATCTTCCAAACGGTGTAGACCCTTTTTAACTATATATTATATTGAAAGTATGCAACTATCATATGATATAAATAAATAGGTATTATTGTGTGAAATTACCTCATCAATATTTGTAGCAGAAGCAACATCATTCCTGTCATGTTTGTTATAGAAATTACTGGTTTCTCCAACAAGATTTGGGGCTTCTGCTTGAGGAATAAGTCCAAGAAATTCAGGGCCACTGCAATTTGGCCATATCTCAAAAGTCATGTCTTTTCTTGCATATGATCCTTTTACACTGACCTCATTGAAACGTGATTTCTGAGACAAATGTGAACAATATTATAATGATAGAATAGAACCATAGATACTTAACAAACAATAATTATTCACCATCAATGATAAAACATTGTTATTGACAAGCCATTAATGAGCTTCAAGATCTGTTGAACATTTTAGAAAAACTAATGATCATTACTTTAATATTTATACCATGAAATGAAAATGAAGCACATTGAAAAGGGGTTACCTTGTTATTATTTCAATATTACACAGATAAACACTTAACAAACAATGAACACAATTATTCATCATCAATCAACAGAAATCACTAGAAAGGGGAATGGAAAGTGGGAGGACAAAACATTTTTGATGACAAGCCATTAATGAACTTCATGATTTGTTTCACATTTTTTACATTAACCTCAATCAAACATGATTTCTGAGACAAATGACAATGCTATTACATGGATAGAATCATAGATACTTACTTCACAAACAATGAAGAAAACTATTTACCATAAATCAACAAGATCTACAGAAAGGGAAAAAATAAAGTGGGGGGACAAAACATTTTTAATGATAAATCATTAATGAACTTCATAACATTTTGGACATCAAAATAATGAATTAATGAACACAGTTAATTCACCATCAATCAACAGAAAGGATAGTAAAACATTTTAGTGATAAACCATTAATGAAAATGATTTATTACACACTTGAACTATATCAAAAGAAAATTAATGATCACTTTTATTTATACCATGAAATGAAAATGAAACACAATCCAGTACTTGACTCTCCAATACTGGAATATGAGGAAAATTTTACGAAGTTTTACAATTATTTAATAAAAAGAAAAGGAGAGGATATGCACTCAATGAAAAAGGATTGGTACCTTGTTGAGGCAAACATCAAAACATTGAGGTTCAGCAAAATGCAGATTTGGCATTGAAGAGAGCTCTTTGGAGGTCTCCAAAGGGCTTCCAACCAAATTAGGACTCAAATTTGGAGCCCCAAATCCATAAGAACTAGCCCTATTAAGTTGATTAGGCACCACAAATCCCACACCACAAATACCAGAACTAGCACCAACAACACCTCCACTTCTATTATTTCCTATGAAAGTACCACCCTGATCCCACACACCAATACTATTTCCATTAAGAACTTGTTGAGGGGAACACTGAAACACACCTTGGACATGGTTTGGTGCACCATACCTCACTGGAACATTACTACTAGTGCTGCCATTAAAGGGGTCTTGAACACTAGTGAAGGAAGGAAACACTGGATGATGATGATGATCAGGGAAATTTGGAATAACTGGAAATCCTGAACATGTTTCATTCATCTTCATCAGTGACTCTTGCATCCTAAGACGTTCTAACTGTTCCACACCTAACCCTCTTTGAGGTTGTTTCTTTGGACCTTTCCCTTGAGTTTTTCTTCCTCTACCACTGCTTCTTACAACTTCATGAACCTTTGTGTCTTCACAAAGGGGTTTCATTTTCATGTTCTGATCATCACCATGGTTGCTGTTTTGGTCAGATAAGGCCTTGAAGAGAAGTGAAGTGGCCATGGTGAAAAGCGGAAAAGGTAATACAAAAGAAGAAAAAAAAGGTTTTTTAGAGAGAGTGATAGACGAAGAGAAAATGGGGTGGTGACAAAATGAAATTTTGGTTTGGGTTAAGGAAGGTGGTTTAGGATTTGAGATATATAGAGAGAGAAGAGTTGAGTGAAACAAAAACAAAACAGAAAGTGTTTGTGTGAAATGGTGAAAAGAACATAAGACAAATACGTGTGCTGTTATGGGAGTGTTGTATTAGTGTGATTCTGTCTTCTTCTTTTCTTCATGTCTTTTGCTACTTCTATTCACTCCTCTTGTTTAGGCTTTTTCCAATTCCAAGAAAATATTTATCACAAATGCTCACTCAATTAATCCTTTAACCTGGTGTTAATATTGCTTGAGGTTTACAAATTCTGACTTGAAAGAGTAACTAGATTAACATATAAGTCAAAAAGATGAAAGATTTCACACACCCAATACAATATTACTTCGTTAGCCATAGGGTAAGAGATAAGTTTACCTACAAGACGTTGATCTAGTGATGGAAAATCCTACTAAATCTTCAGAAACACCAAAAAGGTCAAAAATTCATTTCTCCCGAAAAGGGTTACTTCGTTACCCATTGTGAGTGAGGTGATGATGGACAAGGATCACATGTCCCATAATTTTTCTGCCTCCCTGTCCCGGTCCAATCAAATATCACAAAATAATATTAAAATATTAATTTCTGTTTTTATTATTTTTCTTTTTAAATAAATGAAGCTCAATGATTGGCTTGGTACACCAAGTGGAACATGAATTGGGACATGTGATCCTCATCCGATGGATACCGTTACAAAAAAGAGTGAAAGGTTATAAAAAAAGAGTTTTAATTTTAAAAAATAGTGTTATTTGATAACTTGTCACATAACAAATAGTGTTATTTTATAACTTCTCATATAACTAAAAAGATATTCTTAATACTACAAAAAAAAAAAACTTCTCACATAACAAATTAAATTATCTCTATCTGTTGTTTACTTTTCTTCTTTTTAATCTTTATATTGTCTTAAAAAATAAATATAAAAAATAAAAGATATAAACTTAAAATTGCAACAAATTATTTGTCAAAACTTTGTTTTTAATCCGGAATCTATTAAAAAAATATACTCTTATTTAGGGGTAAGTAGGAACCGACCCTACCCACTCACCCGACATGACCCGATCATGATTGGGTCTAAATAGGGCCGGGTCCGATCGGGTCTAGGGTCAGGTTTGAGTTCCAAAAATAGACTCAGTCAATATTTAGAGTCGGGTAGAGACCAAGCATGACTTAGCCTGTCCCATCGCAGGGTTACTCGCTCATCATGTTTGTATATGTTTCTATTCAAATGTGTATAGAGTAATGATATGATTTTGGTCGAAAATATCATTTATTCTTTAATTTTTCCTTAATATATATATACATATATCATTTTATATATCAAACTGCATATTCATATTAATAAATAATATTGTGAAGTCTTTATCTAAAATGAGTATGCATTATATTTAATCGGGTCTAAGGTCGGGTTTAAAGGCCGACCCGGTCGCTATTTAGGGTCGGGTTAGCTACGAATCTAGGGTTGGGTCCGGATTCAAAAAAGTGACCCTACCAATATTTAGGGTCGAATATGGACAAGCTTTAACCCGTCCCAACCCGGCCTATACTTACTCCTACTATTATTACTCTTTACCAAGTATATACATTCATGTGTCATAATGGACCCCCATTTTAGTCTCTCAATTTACAAAATCAGCATTTTTGGTTTTGAAATAATACAGACTAGTTACATTAGTTTAAAAATTATAAACAAAAATTACATTATCCAAGAAATAAATTTATATATTATTGAGAATTATTTAAATGTTAGATTTTAATTTTAGAATGGAAGACTAATGTAGCTTATACTTGGAATAAATTTCAGAGAGTTAAAAGTATGATGTGAATTATTGATTGTAGTCTACACAACTTAGGTAAAACACAAATATTTCTTGCTTCTTACACATACCTTCTTTGTCTTTTTCTACTTTATGCTAAGTGAAGATTGGTTATTATATTTCAAAATCTCATCACATGTGAATGACTCTATATATATTTTGTTATCGGGTGAAAGGCAAGCTCTGATTTACTGAAGTGAGATTTTTAGTTGTTGTGACACGTGCTATTCTATGAAGGTGTGGACCAATGTAAATATCAAAGAATTATCTCCAATCCCTATGGCTATATTGTACCTAAAGAATTTAATTTGTAGAGGGGCAGTGTTAGTTTTAACCAAATTATTAACGAATCATTAGGCTTTACATTATTCATTTTTGGAAAACCTACTATATTGTTTTGCTTATTGATAATACAATTAATGTGCATTGTATATGGTTATGCTATTATGTATTTGTTAATAAATTACTGATTTTGTAATAAATTTAAAGTTTTATAAAAATATAAATAATAAATGATAACCAATAACATTTTTTTTGGAATCATAAATTCATAACCAATAATATTTATAAAAAATTATAAATACCACACTTTATAGTAAAAATATTAGGAGTACCAAAATAATGCTTAATTTTTTGAAGGGATATATGTAGAAATAATTCAAAATAAGTAGAATTGACTAACGAAATATTGATATAATAGTACAATGTCTTATTGGATTTTCAAATATGGTATTAAGTCAAATGTTTGATTCATGCGAAGAACATTTATTGAGAAGATAACACATACCTAAAAATAGATTAATTTTTATCCATATAGTAAAATTAAAGAATATCACTATTTATACTAAAAAAAAGTACCAGGATTATGAAGAGTTGGTATGTACACCATATTTAATATTATTGGACAACAATGAATTAATATGTGTATGTTATTAAATGTGTATTTAAAGAAATTAGAAAAGGGAGGTTCGACAATCATATGTAGTGAGATTTGGTGGTGAATTATGAGAATCTGAAGATTAGAATAGGCTTGTAATGATGGCTTTCTCCATCTTCCATTCTTCTTATTTGGTAACGAGAAAAAGCTGAACCCATGTGGTGCCTTCTAATATGGTAACAACTCTCTCTCTCTCTCTTTCAACCTAGAAAATTAAAATTAATAACATTTTCTTATTAGTTATTTAACTAATTTAAGAAATTATCCTACTACATGTCTCCATGTACTGGTCTTTAGGGAAAACATAGCCCTTGGAAGTTGTTACTCAAAATAAATTAATGGATATTAATTTGTTATACTTTTGAGCAAGGTTCAAGAACATATTAATTGGTTGGTAAAATTGTTTAATAAGATTATAAAGTCTAATAAGATATAAGATGAGGTGAGAAGAAATATTTTAATTTATATTTATAATAGTAAAGGGAAATATTTATGATAAGGTTTGTAGAAAGCTCTTGATAATAAATGAGCTTTGGTTATCTATATTTAAACACTCAACTTATGCCTCTACTACGAAAACATATGATGTGGTATCAGAAGATTTATTTATTGTCATACCATTGGTCAACTTTTAAGCCTCTATGTGTTTACATATATTTATGTTTCTTTTGGTTGGAGAGAATTAGTAAAGAAAGAGAAGGGAAAGAGAGCGAGTTGAAGGAGAGCATAATTCTTCCTCTCATTTGGTAGGAGAAAGTATTGAGAGAAAGAAAATAAAAATGGTGGGATCTACCAATTTTTGTTTTCTTCTCTCATCCTTCTAAGAAATGGTAAAGTGAAAGAGTTTTTTTATATTTACTATAATGTCTTTAGCTTTATCAAACGTTCATCCTTATTTATAAGGATAAAATTGTATTTCTAATAAAAATATATTTTATGTCTCTTCTAATTCTTTTCTACCAAACAACTCTTATAATCAACTCATTTTCACATTTCTTTCTTTCTACTTATATTCTTTCTTTTTATCTTCTCTCATCCTATTTTCTTCTCTAAACCAAACAAAACATTAATGAGCATATCCAAGAGTTGATGGTACAATGAATGTTTTTTGAGGATAACATGTCATAGTTATAAATTCGAGAGAAGAATTATATTAGAAGCTAAAAATATAAAGACAAACTTTAAAAGTAAATAAATTTCATATAAGTAAAAGTAAAACAGAGAATATAAGGTGTAAATTTAGCAATAGGCGAATAAAGAGGTAAAAATTAAATATTATATCATATCACAAGTCACTAGATTTAAGTATTTTGGGTCAATCATATAAGATAATGGAGAATTGTTGGAAATGTAAACATGATATTCAAGATGATGGATGAAATGATGAAGTGTTTTAGGTGTCATATACTATAGAAATGTGTCAATCATGCTGAAGGAAATTTTTTACTGTATGCACAACTATATACTCATAATGTTATATGAGGCTGAATATTAAGAGATAAAATATCAACAAGAAAATAAAATCAATGTAGCAGAGATAAAAATATTGTATTGTATGAGTAAACATACTAGACAAAATAAAATTATGAATGAATTCATTAGGGAAAATATTATGGTATCTCTTATTATAGAAAACATGGTAGAATCATGTATTAAAGTGATTTGAATTTGGATGAGATTGTTAGAAGCCCTAGTATGAAAAATCAAATAGAGGTTAGTACAATTTCTAGAGGTAGAGGATGTAAGAGAAAATGATAGACAAAACCAGTAGAAAATTAGAGATCAAGTAGATTATCAATTTGGTCAATAAACATAATTTATGATAAAATATTATAATATCATTAAATCCATATATCCAATTATACACTTAATGGAAGTAAAGTTCGATTGTTATATGTATCGGTCCTAATTCTCAAATAACCAAAGAGCTTAATTAAAACAACTAAATATGTTATTAAATTATGACGAAAAATATACGCAATGACAGAATAATAGTTTTTACATTATCAATACATCATCTATCATTTGTTTTTATTTATTATTGACTTTTAAATAAAAATAATATAAATGAACAGTAAACGATACACTAACTATGTATAAATCTTTACACATATATTACACTCTTAAATATTATGTGCCTACTTATTATAAAGACGAACACCAAATACAACTTTATACTCGTTGAGGAATAGCTTAAATTAACGACCCTTTTTGGTTTTCTCATTCTGAACTATTATCCGGTTAGTAAGTCATAGGTATTCATATGATAGAGCCAATAAAAGCCAGTTTTAGCTTTTAGTTTGACCAATATTTCTATTCTAGTTTGGGGTTGTTACTTGTTAGTTAAGTTCAATAAGCGTTTTTTTCAGCCTTTGAAACCATTATACTTTTATCATCTATATCATGTGATAAATCCTATAAAGATCATCTGTCCCAAGTTGATGTCCCAAACTCTATCTCATCCAATAATATAATGTTACATATGCCATTAAAAATACTCATTCTTATGTGTCCTTTTATTATATTTGCTGAAACAAAATATAATATTATGTTGCACTATATTATTGGGTAAGAAAAAGTTGAGGATATATGCCAATGATCTTCATCCACATTATTCACATATGCATTGAAATTATTGTTGATAATCTAGTTGTTTAATTAATTGTACTCGTAATTTAAAGTACACTAATTTTATACAGTAGCTAGACATCTTTGCCCATACGAAAAATATTGTTTATTATTTTGAGCATATCTTGTTAGGGTAATATCCATGTACTTTTGTTGATATAAAATATTGTATATAATCACTATGTCTTTATCATTAATTTCTATTATTTATATTTAAAATTTAATGATAATTAAATAACACAATGACAATGTAAAAGACTCGATCACTTTTGACATTTACATCTTTTTCTCATACTCAATTACTCAAGTATGCTATTTTAATAGTTATAAATAATTAATAATAATGAGAATTGAAAATCACTCTTTCATCTAAAATCTACAAGTCCTATAATCACCTATCATTTTCTCCTACATAGATATATGTTTGGTTGTTAATATGTGACAAGTATAGACTAAGAAAGGAAGCATTGATTTGGAATTGATTTGAAGAAATGAATAAAGATGAAAAACAAAAGCGACACACCCCACAAAGTGGTGTTATCAATATGCCCTAGACATATAACCATACTACTAGTAATATTTCATAAATATAGAGGAATCCACCCTGAAATAAGGGATACCCTATGTTGTTTTGTAGCAGCATAAAGGGTTGGTTTAATGAGGGAGAGAGGATCAAATAAGGACCACACTACATATCCACATACTAATAAGACAATCTTAAAGAAGGACCACACTACCCCCAGATCATTATTTAGATCTCAATCTCAACTGAGATTTTCTCTGCCTTCACCCTTCTCATTTTACAATTATACCCTCACCTACCATCTTGAATAGACACATTTCTCCCTCAAATTACATACTAGGCAGGGACAATCTACATAGTATATAAGGATACATTTTAATATATTGTAGTACATGTATCACACAAGATTTTGATGAAAGGAACATCATGTAAGGAAGGATCAAACAAAGGGGTCATTAGGTGTGTATGGGAGGGAGAAGAGAATATCGTCAATACTGGAAATACATATTATTGTTTTCGTACTTGCACTGAAAGTTAAAAGTGTCATATCATTATATCTTTTTTATCAGCAAATGTTAGTATGTTACTATTTGTGGTTGAGACTCGAACCTTCAACCTTTTTCACTTCAATCCTTCACTCGAATCACCAAACCACTTAGAGTTCCTTTTATTTAATTTTAAATTTATTAGGATAAGATTCGAACTCACAACCTCACTTCATTCCTTAAACCGTTAATTCTATCCATAAAATTACCTTATGACTCCCTCATATCATTACATTTAAAAGATAAAATAGTCATATTCTTCGGTTTTTTCATGTTGTTTGTGATGTATTTGTGTCTCCGGTACGAGTAGGTAATTGAATTTGTGTGTGGGGGTAGAGAGAGGAATCATTAAATGTAGAAGAGAGAGGGAGAGGGTTGTTTTTGGATGCATGAAAGGGTCATTATCACCTGGTAGTTGTGTTGGTCCTACCAAAAGGAAAACAATTAGAAAACAAAAAGGGGAGACATAAAAGCACAAGGTGTCTGGGACATGTCCTACACTCCCAGTAAATAAAACCCACAGGTCACACCCACTGGGAGGACTCTCAGCTGTAACACCCAGTGGTGAAATGAGACTATCATTACCACCTTTTATAGCTGGGACCATCTCTAATATAATATATGTACTTTTAACCAAAAAATTGAGGGGTACTTTATTACCTATACAAATTTTCCCCTTTAAGTTTTAACAAATCATATAATATGTATATATACACCTTTAAGTGTAATGATAAGAGACCCTTCATTCTATACACTTCTAGTGAAAATTTTATTAAAGAATATGATATGGGTAACAAGTAGGTTCATCACATGATATTGAACATGAATCACCTATCTCAATTCTCTATCTCCACCAATTAAAAATTGACATATAAATAAATAGAAAAATTTTAAAAATAAAATGTTAGATCTTTATATTACTTGTTTAAAGGTGATTGAAATGAGATAAAGTTTAGGACAAAGAATCTACATCTTAGGAGATAGTTTGTCATTTTTAACATTGACTTTATAATAAACTCTTTTATGAATTATGATGAAGTGAATATGTGATACAATATCATGAATATGATACATATACTTATGGTAAATAAGAAGATTAATTATTTAAGTAATACTCTCTTTCAATTTCTTATTTGTTTTTTTATCAGCCAATAAGATTTATTAATATAGAGATAAAAAAAATTAAGAAAATAAGTAGTATTCATATCCACTAAATCCTTAAATTTTTCTAATTTGTTAATGCAAAGCACTAGCAAGCTAAAGTGTTCATCAAACTATTGACTGGTCTAATATATATTTACCTATATATGCATCATTTTTTTTGTCTCTTAAATGTGGTAATGTAGTATGGTATGTATGAAAGTGGAGCTGAATTCCTTACTCAAACAAAAAATGGAAGACCAAACAAATAAGAAATGTGGTAATGTAGTATTTTTTTTGTAACATTTTTTATAGTGTTAAATGGATGATTATTATTTACGAAGATTATTATTAAGAATATATTGTGAGAGGATATACAAAAACTCAAATTAAAATGAATACCAAAGAATTAAGCATTATATCACAGCACATGAGAGATGTAGTGCACAAAGAGAACCGAACAAGTAGTGTGTCAGTGTCACCAATACTAGAAAAGAAAGTATGTAGAGCAATTTCTAACTGGATTTAATTCAGGAATTACAAGATATTTCACTTCACTCTCTTCAAATTCAAAGGTGAAAATTAATTATCGTTATAATTAAATATAATCGAATCAACTTTTATATATTGAATTTGAATGTATTTGGTTAAAAAAAGAGGTTAAGATGAGCTCTTAATTTGGGTTGAATATATAAAAACCATTTTTATATTTCTTTAATTTGATACTTTTATATACGGGGTAAATGAAAAAATATAATTGATTTCAAAATAATAAACTTTTTTTATAGGATCAATAAATGATGATCTACAAACTACATAGGTATCAACTTCAGTTTTTGCAAATACAACACAAATATGGAAAGATGAATAATGAGCATAACATCCATTTTCTAATATGATAAAATAATAAAAACAATATTATTTGTACAATTTTATCTTTTTATTAACTATAAGATATATTTTTACCTTAAAAACAAAAACAACTCCCCCAATTCTTGTTCAAGTGGTATTTTAGAATTTCTTAGTTAACAACAACCTCTAACAGCACAATTGTTATTCTCTGCATCATAATGTCTTTAGTAAAATGTTTATCTTTAATGCAAGGTTTACATATGATTATACTAGGAAAAAATCAAATATAATGTAGTATAGGGAAACTGATGTTGCATACATTAGCCTAAGAGCAAAGTAAAATTTCGAGTAATTCGTACGGTCGAAATCTAAGACCCTAAAGAAATATGCACACAACACATAATGTCATGATTAATTAATGAAATGGGGTGGGAATATCTTACCACTTTTGGAATTCCAACATGGGATGGATGTGAATGGGTAATAGAAATAAAGCTCTTTCAGCATAAACATTAATTTGTTGCTTCAGGATATACTATTTGCACAGTAATTTATTACTCAAGGTCTTAAATTTGTTTTCTCAGAAACATAAATTCCCATATGGTCTTTCACGGCTAGATTTGAACTAGGATCGAAAAAATGTAATTTTATTGTAATTAAAAGGATAAATATGTTAGTGAAAGTTGTATTTTCCTTTATTTTTGAAGCATCCGACTTTCTATTAATTAATAGAATCCTAACTCACTAGATTTTGGGAAGGAATCTACACGAGAGAATGGTCACTAGTTATTGTCACATGTCATGCATTCAGTTGAGACTAATCTATGTGGTAGGCCATAAATGTGTACTACTCTCTCAAGGATTTGTGGGATTATTGATAGAACAATTTAATGGTTGGTTTGTACATTAAAGATTACATATAATGTTTGAAATTGTGATTGTGATTACATTGTATTTATCATCATTGTGGAAAATGTGATCTATGTGATCACAAGTATGGTCATATAATGCAATTTAAAATACTTACTAATTAATAATCCTTGTAAATTTATTCTTGAAATGTGAGAATTTTTATTTATCTATGAAGAGCAATAATTGGACCAAAATTTCGAGTTCTTACATATTCCGGGAAGCATATTCATCCACAAATAAAATCTGAATAACCCATTATGTATATGGCTATGTACAATTCTCATATTTAGCAATAATTGCTCTTGGAAGGTAGAAGCATTTTTGATCTCATAAGGGCCTTTCCATAATGAGTAAATTGTAAATTAAGTAAAGTCTATAAATTCTTAATAAGTTGAAGTGTCTCAAAATTTTGGTACATATTAACACTTTAACTAATTAACGATAGATAAACTCTTACTTATTTACTTTATACTCAAACTCATTTGAATGAACCTTTTTTCCTTCTTATGCTGAATCGAACTGGACCAAATCTTTGATCTTCGCTAAGATCTCTCTCATTGCATGGTCTTGTTGGGCCAGGAGGCATGACATAGAACCAAATTATAGTATATAGTGTAGCAAAAATCTTACCCCACATAATCAAAACTAGTAGGCTAATAAAAAACATACACATAGATATGTATGAACCATAACATGATTTCCACCTCTTATCTTGAACACCATTTTGCTTTTGATTTGTTACCTTTGTTCCATTTTCATTAGAGGAATCCAAAGAGCCCGAAGTTTGATCAGAACGTGATGAACTACTTGAAGTTAGAGAAGGTGAAGAAGTAAATGCAGATGAAGCACCATAACTTGATGAAATGTTTGAATTGGTTCGGTGGGTACTATTACTTTGTGACTTTGAGATTTTACCTTCAACATCATAATGCTTTTGATTTGTCTTCTCAGTTCCATTTTCTAAGCTTCTGTTTGATCTGACCGAATTATCTTTACTTGCTTTCCTTTTGTTGTTTATCTTGTTCTTATGTAAGAATGACCAAAAAAGGGTTAGATATCTAGAATATAAAAAAATTGTTCATAAACTTGTTTTGAAAAATGAGTTTAAAAGTGTTTAACAATTATGTAAAGTTTGTTATATTATTGAATCATCATCCACTATTAATTAATGAGAAAAAAGATGTATAGTGTAAGAGTTTTTTACACTATTACTGTATCATCTACCGTTCATTTTCAATCATCATTGACTTTTCAAAAAAAAAAAGTAATCCAAATGAATAATGAAAAAATATGTTGATTGTGTATACATCTTTACCGTGCATAGATTTAACGCTCTTAATTAATATGTCTTTTAGTTAAAATTAATAATATTCAATATACGAATGGGCTGGGATCCTCTCCCGTACTGGAGGGTCAAGTACTGAAATGTGAGGCCCAGATTTAATTTCAACATTTATAATATTTTTTATTAAAAAATACTTTGAAATCTACACCATTTAAATCTTTTTAAAACCACGTGTCATAACCTTCCAGTAATGGAGAGGATCCATTTTTTATACGAATGATGAATAAAATTAGTATATATGAGACCCATTTGATTTTGTGTGTGTAAAATGCTGCAATATGTTTAAGATAGAAAGTTGATTAGAGTTCTCTGTCTACTCATTTACCCTTCATATATATTAACTAATTTGAAGAAAAAAATATGTTGACCAAAAAAGTTGATAAACCAAGAAGAAATCTACATATGACAAGATATTGATGTTGCTACTTAAAATTCAAACAAATCAATCTCACATAAACGACTAGTGATAAGAAAAAGTATAATTAGGAAAGAAAAACATGTTGGAGGGAAAAAAAAACAGACAAAAAAACCAAATCAAGAAAACGCTATAACCAAAAATCATATACAATCGATAAAATACTTATTGATAGGAGTAATCATGAACCTGAAAAGAATTAATTTCTTTCCTAAAATACCCAAAAAAAAGTAAAAAATACTCTTAATAATACTCGATAAATAAATTGAGATTAGTTGTTCTTGCCTAAACCATTATAAATCTATAAATTATGATCTTGTTAAGTTCCAGATTCTTTTTTGGAGGCCCATAAATATATTTGTTTATGATTAACGTTAAGATTATAACAAATACTAACAAAAGAACTTAGAAATCTCATTTTAAAAACAAAAAACAAACTAACCAATGATGTTTGATTCAAAGCCGCTCTAAGGGTCTGCCATATATCTTTACTATTTTCTCTCCGACGACTTCCACCACCATTATCCGCCGCTTCGAACCCCGAGGAGAATTCCAGCGACACATCACCACCCCTTTCATCATCAACCTTAACATATGTAGCAACTTGGTTGGTTGATTGGTCTTTTCTTATTTTTGATTTGAAGGATTTGTCTTTGGCAACAACGGGTTTGAAACACATTAACAACGAAGATTTTTTGCCTTTGTTGTTCCTTGTCTTGGTGTCCATGATCAAAGTCTATGCATGCATGAGAAAAAGAAAGAAATTAAAAATCTTACGTTGAGTCCAATGAGGAAGGGTTTATATATCTATTGTAATATATGAATTACATTTACAAAGAAGACAACGAAGAATTTCTGAAAAGAGAGAAAATAAGGATAATAAATCCCGTGAAACTTGGGGAATTAGTCAAGTTTTCTAAACCTATGAAGTCATGTTTCTTTTCTCTCTCTAATCTAAAGAAAATCTTTCATTTCTTACGTGTAAACCCTGAAAATATTGTTTTTTGTTATTGGATTTTCTATTAGTTACATAATTAATCTGTATCAATGAAGATTGGGATTTAATAGCTTGCAAATAAATAAAACATTGTGAAATTGAGTTGGACATGAATTAATGAATTGAGGCAAAAAAAAAGATATAGATTTAGTTATGCCAAGTATAGCTAACCAACAAGGTTTTAGTTTAGTAATGTAATGTCTCGTTGGATTTCCAAGGTCGATGGTTCGATTTCTGTGAGCGATACTTGTATCTTTTTATATATGCACCACATATCTCTATATAAGTGCATACACATTTTTACACAAGGCAACCTGTAATGTTATTTCATCAAAATTTTCACCAGCTATTGAAGATGATGATGACCTTGTTAATGAATGTGGTGTTTTTGGGCAAGGGTGGTAGAAATAGGGAGTGGAAAAGGGAGGGGGTGATTTGTAGTTAGGGGGGGTGGTGGAGACAGCCGCTTTGGTGGGAATAGTGGGTGGTGGGGCAGCCATGATAACAACAAGATTGACGGAAGCATAAAATAAAATGAATATTGTGAATTTTCTCGTTAAATTGATTAAGGCATAAAAAACCTTCTTGATTTATAGTGTAAACTAACTAGCTAACAAATTAATAAACACATGTTGAAAAACAATTCAAAATGTGTAAATGTGGTAGCTTTCTTCTCCAATAGCCCCATCAAGCTGGAGGGGTAAACGTCAATTGACTCCAGCTTGATAATTTAATTTGATATTATGACAATGTAATGGATCGGAATCTCGATCCTAACGTGATCGGATTTTCTCAATCACTTGATCTTCTTGTTGTTGTTGATCTTTGTTGATCTTGTTGTTGATCTTGTCGTTGGTGGTGTTCTTGTTGTATTCGGTCTTCTTCTTCTTCCTCTTCTTGAATTGAGTGCAATGAGAAAACATAATTGCAAAAATTGGTGGAAGATTTTATTAGGTGAACCAATCTGATCATTAGGAGTTTTCCACATTCAGTACTCTAGTTGCCACCTCTTCAAAATTAGATGGAAGGATAAACGAGACAATGAAAACACAATTTTTGGTATCCCTTCAGCTTCTTCAAATGTGCAGCTTCTTTCCACTGTAACATGTTGAATTGTTGACGATGATTCATTGTTGAATCATAGAAGAGAAAGATAATTATTGTGAATTTTCTCATTGAATTGATCAAAACATGAAAAACCTTATTTATAGTGTAAACTAACTAGCTAACTAACTAATTAACAAATTAATAAACACATGTTGAAAAATAATACAATATGGATTAAATATTTAAAATACGTAAAATGTGGTAGCTTTCTACTCCAAATTGTAATAATAGAGAAAAAAGGATAGATAGGTTGGGATTGTCTAAAATGACAGTACAATATTGCATACAATAATCATTATATTTTATAAGGTTCTCCCGATTCCTCATATATTTTATGTCAAGGATTAAAGGTTATTTTTTTGGAAGGGACATACAGAAAGAAAAAAAACTATTTAATAAATCAACATTGAAAAGAGAGGTAGCATCAAATCACCACTCACTCATATGACAAGTGATGAATCATAAATATCCAAACTTAGACTTTATGGAAAACAATGAGTAAAATCTTTTGAAGAGTAAAGTCATATTTTAACACTTAATTTCAAGAATAAGAATATCATTATAAAATATAAGTAAAAAGATATAATTGTTATCTCATTTTCCTTTTAGCCTTATTTTATACATAACTTTAGTATGGCTTGAAAACAACATACATGCTCTTTAGGCATTAAATACACATCCATATACATACCCTAATCAAAGAAGTCAAAGTCATTTTGCCCAGGCTTTTGTGAGTTCAACATAGCAGCATAGAAGCGAAGTTTATCTTCTCCCATTGATGGTGTTGGCATGCGTTTATCAGGCTTCTTAATAGACAAAGAAGTATTCAAAGTGCTATTATTTCTATCCTTATACCTTCTCCAACCCAATTGAATTGCAACAGCAGCCCAAGTTCTCCACCCTGGTGAGTAATACCTTGCACTTCTCATAACCTTTTCCTTCACAAAAGTGTAACTAAAATGTTGTGTTACATATTTTACATCCCATGCTTCAAGCACAAATGCTTCTGTTGTTTCAAGTGTGACCAAAGTTGATGAAGATGGTGGAAGTCTTTCAATAAATGGCCTTCTTAAACACCATGATAGAAGTTCATCACCACTGAAGTTTCCAGGACCTAACATGCAGTAACTTTTCACCCCATCATGTAGTTCTTGACTGCTTTGAAGGTGACCCCTTACCACAAATATCATTCTTTGAACTGAGTCTCCCTCTCTAGATATCTACATCACCATTAACCATATGCAATATTTTATTATTTAGAGTTTAGATAATGAGGAAAAATATATGCACCGACAGTATATGAGTTTCATACATTCTTATTATATCATCTATCATTTAAGTATAATCATCATTAATCCTTCAAAAAAAGTAATAGAAATGAATGATGGATGATACACGAATATGTATAAATCTTTATACTTATAATTCATTCTAAGAGTTTTCATAAGGAAGGTTGGTTTGTAAATTAATGTTTGACAACTTTCTGATTATTATTAAAATATAAGTTATTTGAAAGTTGTACAACATAGATATACTTGAAACATTTTTGTTGTATATATGTGCATGCTAGCAAGTATAAAGATTTGTTATCCCATGTCTCGTATGATGTCTCGTATAAATGATAATGAAACAAAAATAATAATAATAATAATAAAAGTTTAATATTTTTAATTAACATGTCATGTTTTTATTGATGTGAGCTAACATATGAGACATATGTGGGAGAGATATTTGTAGATGTTGCAATGCAAAGAGGAAAATAGAGCTTACTGTTTCTCCCTTTGTGAATGCAACGGACTTCACACGGTCACAAATGTGCTCTAGGACTTGATCATCCATATGCTGAAATAAGGGCACCTGAACAAAAATATTAAGGTATTAACATTCAAGACCATATTGTATATATTAAGGTAAACCATATTGATACTACCACAAAATTGAGCAAAATCAGAAACATGTAAAAAGATGTTGATGACTTTTGAACATTAATATTACCTGTCTCACTAAATCCCAGCAAAGATGATACTTGATGTCCTTTCTCAACCCTTCAGGGAGATCGTTTATCAACTCGGATTCTTCGACACCACGCGTAGCAGCCCAACGCTGCCGCTCGAAGCTGCGAACACGCTCTCTGATCTCTTTTGGCAAACGTTTTTTCCTCATCCACACGTCAATGCTCATCATCCTCAATTTCATTGCTTGCGGCTTCGATGTTATAGTATTCAAAAACACCTACAAGTGAATGAAGCAAGATATAAGACGAAATATATAAATCGAAAGTTTAACAAACAAAAAAAAATATCAAATCATATCACATGTCACTGAAATTACGTATTACAGGTCAATCATTCATTAGCTCGCCTTATCGAGTGGAATTAAGCATTATTATATGATCAAAATAAGAATGATAACAACTTAATCTACCTTTATGTTTCCGATCAACATGGTAACTAGAAATAGCCCACAAGTCAACACAACAATGTTGAAAACCACTTCTAGCCAATGGGGTGAGCTCTGTAGGTTGCCAAAAGTGCTGTGCACATCACAAAGAATCACATATAGATCAACCACTAGTACTTAAAAGTCTAAGGGTCTATTTGCAGTTAAATTTTGGAGGAGAATGAATGAAATGATAAAGTTTGAAAATTAACTCACAAATGTATTTCATCACTCTCAAGACTTTCATTTTCTTTCATTCCCCTCCAATATCCAACTCGCAAACAAAGTCTAAGGTAGGGTTTCTTCGAGGGTTGGTGATTAGAGGGGAATAAAAGAAAATGGATGAGTTTTAGTGATATAAAATATAATTCTCAAATATTCATTTTTCCTTCATTCCCATTTAAAAACCAACTCGCAAACAAGCCATGAGATTATATACAACATTGATTTGGACATTTTGAAATCTCAATAAAACAAAATAAATATTGAAGTGTATTCAGAAATGAACGATGAATGATACAATGATTAATAACACCATACCAGAGAGTCATGATACCCCAGAAGAGAGAGAAAAGACTCTTTTCCAAGCGGTTTTCATCAGTTACAAGTTGCACAACCCATGCATAAAAACCATAAGTATAGCTCTTTCCATCTTCTAAGCATGTAGACCTTGCTTCAGTATTCAGAGACCATGCCATCCTTGTTTGGTCTTTCAACATATTATTGATTCCAAAGTATAGAGGTTGTTTACAACTTAGTATTTTTGGCCCACAACCACTTTTGTCACCACACTTCTCACCAAGACACTCCATCACTCTTTCCAATCCTAATAAATACCAAAATGCCCCTACAATCTGTTTCAGCATACACACAAAATTGCATTCTTTAATACCACTTCACAGATAGTGAAATTTTGCATGTATAAATATATCTATAAAAAAACGGTGTCTCATTATCTAGCCAATAGTTTTAGGACACTTTAATATACGAAATTCGAACATGAACATATGATTTTTATTCGTTTAAATATGTAATTATTCTGACTGCGTAAATATTAGTCTCTTGCTGACACTTTTGTTTGTCAGATCATCTCTACTATTAGAGAGTCCAGTATTGGACTAAGATAAGAGCATGTGGCACAAAAATATCTAACAATTCTAATTTTAACTTATTTTTTAATAAAATAAATGAAAAAAACATTTGCAATATATTCCCATACTGAAGACGAACTTGGCTCTTTGTTTGTAAGTGTAACTTTTAATATATGATATGAATTCCACAAAATTGTGTATATTAAAATATCATGTTAACTTTATATGACATTTTTTTACTTAGCTTATTTAATTATTTTTGTATATATATTTTATATTATATTTCAATATTTAACTATCTTTAGTTTTAGATAAGTATTTGTCTAAATTCAACCCAAATTTAGTAGAGAAACTCTACTTTAATTATGTTTGAGTAAAATCTAGTCCTAATTTTTAGGTTTGGATAATTGATATTCTAACCCGAACTCATTATAAATTAGAAATAGTGAGTGTGGGACAGTCAAACACTCAATGTCTCATCTCTCATGCTGAAAAGAATAGGTGGATTATATGCTTATGTGGAGCTACAGTCACTCCTTGTGGACTATCTACTTTCTGTGGCTACAACTATTATCCTCAATCAAACTTTTAACATATAGTTAAGTATCACGCTTCAAGGTATCTAATCTATATATGTTCCTTTTAAATAGGGTAGGTGCTGAATATATGTCTTCTTCTTTTTTCCTTTCTACTAAGCTAAGATGTATATTACCATGCTGCCACAATAAAAATGTAAGACAATGTATATCATCATGCTAAATCTTAATAAATAATTTATTTATGCCCTTTTCAGTTAAATGTTTACACTTTAAACAATGGTTTAAAATTAGAGTAATGATATATGTTATCCCCGGATTAGAATGTATTTACTACAACAATGATGAATTTTTTTATACTGAATTGCCACATTTAGTTATCTTAGTCAGGTTTTTTTGTTGGATTCGGGTTACCCAAAACCCAACTGATTCGAAGATGACATTAATATTTCAAATCCCGTTAAGTTCAGGTTTAAGATTGACCTAGCGTGGGAGATAATCCAGTTTATATATATATATATATAGGGAGATAGATATCCATGATGAAAAGAAAAGTGACTTACATGGGAAACAAGAAATAATCCGATCAAGTTAAGGGCAGAACCCCACCAAACGGTTCCAAAAATGTAGTCATTGAGATTATGCATCCTACGCATGACGCATGCTGCATGATAAACTTTGGGAATGTATTGAACGATGAAAACAATGAAGTATATTATCAACGCCAATGTAATTAATCCTTTCTCCAACAAAACTGGTATTACCACCCATAGTGCAATCTGCAAAATAGAAAATGAATGTTCAAATATCAATTTTACCTTCATTATTTTTTAAATGAACTCTTCTATTCATATGTCTATAAGTATAAATAATATATTTTTTAACAGAAATACACATTCTTTATGATATTAACATGATCCATGTTTAAAAGCAAACTACATCACATTCTCTAATTTTTTTGGGTAAGCAAAAGTATTATAAAGGATATAAGAAGTGTTAACTCTGGTAAAGGTTACATAATAGTTCAATATAAGAAGAAGGTATGATACACCATTGTGCAAAAGAAACTGATTTTACACAAACTAAATTAGAAAGTGATATCCAAGATTTAATATGAATAAATATAATATATGAATTAATTAGGTCTTTTTCCCGTAAAAATGACTTCATTTTCTAATATATGAATATAATTCAAGATATTATCTTCAAGTTCAAATAAAGTTATAAGGTGATGTGATGGTTAAGGTAAATGATTAAAGAAATAGAATAAAGAAAATTGAGGATTCAAGTTTTATACAAAATAAATTTACAATAAATATTAATATATTAACAAATATTTAAGGAGAAGATAAAAGCAAGAAGTGTCATGCACTTTCTCGTCTCCTCCTTCACTAGTTTGTTGTGATTATTATAGTGTTCAAACTTTCAACTTCCTCATCTTACATTAACATTTTATTTTTTTAAAATAACTTATGATAGATTAAAATGGAGTAAGACTCTGCTAGTTATACTTTATAGTATATTTTTAAGGCTAAAATTGCAATTTCAATAAAAAGTAAAGGTTATAAACATCATTATTTATTGAGTTTTTAATATATTTTCTCTTAACTTGCCTCTCCATTGAGTCTAACTCATTAAAATGGTACGTTTGCCCATAAATAAATGACAATGGCACAAACTTCAGAGGATACTTTACAGCTGGAGTTAAGGGAAAATAAATAAACAATGGAATATTAAAGTATTAAACTAAAGAAATGAGAATGATAAATAGAGTATTCTTTCATATATAATTATAGATATTTATATTTAAACTATTAATAAAGCTAAAACAAGTAATAATCACCACCATGACTTAATTTTTATATTTTAAATTTACCATTTTGTAATATCTCTCTTTAATAACTGATGTAAACTTCCACATATTGTTTTAATTGTTTTCCTTTTTTATATTAATATATCATCACTCTTTCAGATATTCTCTTATTTATATCTTCTCTATTTCTCAACCGAAGAAGAATACACAATAATGCAAAAAACATTCAACTATTTAATAATTATTAGAGGCACAAAATGAGAATTTGCATAAATTTTATCTATATCATATCAATTACTAAAAGTTATCTTCTTAAATATTTAATCTCTATTGAGTTTATATATTACATTCCTTATATTTAAATTATTTTTTCTTAAATAATATAATATGAATATAATACATTTTATATTAGAAAAAATAAAATGTCGGTCAACATGCTAATTATAGAATAAGATTTCTAATATTTTAATGTATTTAGAGAAAAATGTATATAAATAAGTTTAAAGGTAGGTGATATATTTTAATAAATAAAAACAGATAAAATATAAAGAAACATGTATATAACATTATCTAACATGTATAAATAATGGAATTGATTAAAAAAAGCTTACAAAAGTAGTTTGAGATATCAAATTTATTAAAATAGTTAAAAGTTGACATCTCATTCATAAAATGACAACTATATATAATTTATTTTTGATTTTATTCTCTACCATTACTAAAATTCATTAAGTATTGACCACCATTCCTCCAAATTCTGTCTCATCAATATTTGAGATCATATGAATACTAAATAGATTTTATAGCAAACAATTTGAACAGAAGCAAAATAATTTAGATTTGAATACTACAAAAGATTTATATAGTAAACAGTTAGCTTTTACATCCAATAATAGAAACAAAACATGCTGATATTTCATATTCATTTTGTATTATTGAAGGGTGATAATAAGAGACATTATCGTTGTCTCAAATTTCTTAATGGATGATAATGAAATAAAAACACGAATAATAGTAAATATATATTTTTACAGGCTCTTAGAACAATATATAAGACAAGTTTGAAATAATAAATCTCTATTATTCTTCTGATCGAGGGAGTCATAAGTTGGTAAGATGATTAAGATAATAAGTTTAAGGAATGAAGTAAAGGAGATTTGAATTTGGGTCTCATATGTAGTTTGATTCTAAGGGAGAAGAGCTAGAGTAAAAAATGTTAAAAATTTGAATCTCGCTCACAACAATTACTAATATACTAATATTTTTCGATCAAAAAAATAAAAAAAATATTTTTGCCACAACAATTATTAACATACTAACTTTCCCATAAAAAATCTTCTCGAACATGCATGATAGGGTGACCGTGTGCAAAAAAACTCATATGTCTTTTCTTTTCCATTAATTCATTTATTCTGTATAACAAGATAAGTAAAGTTATTATGATCTAACCTGTGGCATAGGAAGGGTAACAAGGAGATTAAGGATGAAACCTCTGATACGAGAACCACGTTTAGTGTTGTAACTGCCACGGTTACTAAACGTTCTTTTCTGCAGAAACATGTTCAAGAAATGAAACATGTCCGTCATGCACCGCAACACCGTGACGGTGACGGCGAACCACCCATCAATGAACAAGCATATATTCGACATGCTTATCGATAACGGGTACGCGAACAACGGGTCCACGAATAACGATGCTGCACACACCATAAGGTATATTCTGTTCCATTCTTCAACCCATTTAGCGTCCGAAACACGTTTCTTTTTCGACGAAGGATTGTTACGTTGTTCGGAACCACCTAAGACGCTGTTTCTGTTGTATATTTCACCATCCTTGCTGCTAATGTCATCGTCGTCGTAGCTTTCTTCTTCGTCGATGGTGGGGGTGGTGGTGTGGTGGCGGTGGCGGTGGATGTTTCTCTGAGTGATGGTTTCAGGTCTAGCCATGGAGGAGAGAGAAGAAAGGTACACTGAATTTGTGAGAAGTGAAGTTTTGAAATGAGTTTGAAGATTTATTTAATAAGAGAAAAGAGAAAAGTTTAACAATATGGAATATTAATGGAATAATTGAATAGTATATTTTAATCCGTTTACTAATTATATAATATTCTAATTAGTTTTGTTTACACTTTTAAATTAATATTTTTTTATTAAATCAAGATTAAATCTACTCATTATTTACTACTTAACTGTCAAAAAGCATAGAATGTCTATCGACCCTATTATTATTTTATGTTATTAAATATATTTTTATTAAATAGTTAATTTTTATATACTATATTTTATTTTATATATAATATAAGTATATCATTTAGATCATTTATTTCAAGTTTGAACATCAAATAAATTTAGTCAAATAATTTCATTTTCTGAAAGATGTATGTTACATTCATCTAGATATATAAATGAATTACTAAAAATGCTGAATTTTTGTGAAATGTTGTAAATGATATTTAATCGATGTAATGGCAAAATGTGCCACCCAACATATTTAATTCCGACATGCAATGTGCGCGTAAATCAAATGTAGGCACGAAAAAGTAAGTTTAAAGTTTTTGGACAAATTTTCACGTTAAGCCAATTTTAAAATAGGTTAATATGCATTATACTAGTATTGACAAATAATAATAAAAATAAATATAAAAAGTTAAATAAAAATATTGATATGTTATAGAAAGTTAAACAAATCACATTATATAAAAATTTGAAAATTATATTATTTGAATTTTAGCATCTTTTTAAGTATTAAGCATTCAAGCCCCGACACATTTCATAATGGGAATGCCCTTTGGCGTAGCAAGCAAATGGGTTAGGCAAAATAAGTAAAAAGACTATAATTGAATTTTGTGTCCCAAAAAAGTTGTGAGTTATGCAAGCGGGTCTATAAGCATTACCCGTTTTATCATCACTAATTTATAAGATGAGAACTTTCAATTCTTTTGTTGATTTGATTAAATTTATTTTATATAGAAATTAATTGGTGATCTATGAGTTGACGTTATTTGAATTATTGTAAATAGATCACTCCCCTTATTGCATAATATATTCTAATCGAGAAGAACTTTACATCATGTTAAAGTATGTAAACTTTTATAAAGTTAATATTATTTTTTATAAAATATAAATAGGGACTTTCAATCCACTCATTGGCTTCATTAAATTTATTTTGTATAACAAATTATTATCAATGTAAAACTGATGTGATTTAATTTGCTATAAACAAATCTCTCTTTATTGCATAATATAATGAAGAGTTGTATGATTATACCAAGTTAAATGATATAAACTATTACACATCATTAATGGCTTTTTATAAAATATAAATTAGTTAATAGAAATTTATATATCATCTAGATAATTTGTCTTAAATTTGTGAAAATTTGAACATCAATAAATATATTTATATATATATATATATATAATCAAATAGTTTCAATTTTCATATATTTTGAAGTTATATATTACATTAATTTTGATGTATATGTGTATTACTTGATAATAATGCCGATTGTTTTGTAAAGTTTAGGATATAAAATCTAATAGTTGGCTTGATTAATTTTATTTTAAGTTAAAAAATTATTTACAATAAAAAAGTTAATATAATTTAGAATATTCAGGAAATTAGAATATAAATTTAGAATATTCAGGAAACGAATATATTCGGTTTGATTAATTTAGATTATTCGTCCCTACAAAGTCAATACCTAATTTCCTTTAATATTCAGGAAATTATTAAATATTTCTTAAAATATGTGTAAAAACTCAATCTTCATAGTTGACTATAAAGTTAATAATACATTATACTATTAAATATAAATAGTTACTTCCTTTAGAAATATTATGTCTGAGGCTATGACCTATACCAAATTTTAGTTTATTTCCTTGTGCATATTTCTCCTTTAGGTGTGATACTAGTTATCAAATTTCTGTGTATTATTTGTACTCTTATCAACAATTTAGATGAATGAATTGAAAGTGTTTAGTGAAGCTACTTGATTAGTTCATGAATAAGTGCTAATGAGTGGTGTTAGATAACATTTTCATGGAGCTTATAAATATTTTAATAGACTTATTTGACACAAAAAATTATAATATTATTTGTTGAGACATAATTTCACTGACATTTCTCTCAAGTAGATATGGATAAAAAATTTATTAAATTTGTTTCCACGTAGCAATAACATAAGGAATGGGGATGAACGTAAATGCATTTCAGGCATGTATTTTCAATCTATACTTTAATATGTGCACTATTTGAATTTTAGAAACTATTTTAACTTACATTGGATATTTTTACTAAATAATTTGGATTTTTTTCATTCTTTAGAGATCAAATTAATATAGAGAGCCCAATCCAAGTTAAACAGAATATTGAAGAAAATGTGTTGCTGAGATTTCTTTTTATATAATAATAATTAAGTCATGAATGTATATAATGTTTGTGGGATTGTGAGTATATAAAAACATAGGAAGATATACACAAGTGGGAAGTATGTGAAGACGTTATGGAAAAATGTTTAAGATATGCTGATTGAGTTCATAGGCTAAGATATAAATATAGAAACTATATATTACAAGTAAGTTGTGTTCTTATTTTCCATTTCACAAAAATCAACTAAGGGTGAGATAATCACATATATAATCTTCGTGTATATGAAAATTCATATCCCTTTAAAGGCACTCAATTTGGCTACAATTTACAAGCCAAAACAAGATTTTGATTCATATTCACCAATTGAACTAAGATAATAATGCTAAGGAGAGCTTCTACTTGGAATCCTTCATGCACATATCATTATCACCACATTGGTGATACCAAGTAAATATATTATCAGCTTAAATATAAGGTGATGAAAATTGAACGATTTATCGTCTATAAATAATCATTAATAATGTCTTTGTTTTGTAATGAGAAGATGATTAACAATCAATATGATCTCTTTTTCATAAATTCTCTTTATATTAAATAAAATAATTTATTTAATAAAAATAAATATTAATATAATTTTTTAGTTGCATAATTAATAAAATTAATTTGGAAATTTAATTTTAAAATTACGATGCCTGTTGTATTTCACTTTCTCTTCGAGTTGAGAAATGAATGTGATCACTAGTATTGTTTCTGATATCTCTTGAAGCATGAATGTGGTTAACAACCAATACAATCTCTTTACTATTAATTACTTTTCAGTTAAATAAAATAATTTATTTAATGAAAAATAATATACAGTTTTTATTTGCATAATTAATGAAATTAATTTGAAAATTTAACACTAAGTTTATTGGTCGTGTTGTATCTTACTTAGTGACCGAAGTTAAGAACTGGTCGCATACATTAGTAATGTATAAGTTATATATTGATGTGGGAAGACGGTTAATGACCAATGCAAGATCTTTACTCTTATTAATTATCTTTCAATCAATTTAGTAATTCTTTTAATGAAAATTTAATATATATATATATATATATATATATATATATATAAAATTGACAATCGTAATATATATTTATAATATGCTTCTTATCTTCCTACCAAATTCATAAAATATAGAATCAACATATTAATTTTCAACCTAGACTTATGTAATTTTGATTTTCCTTTACAACATATGGATAAGTATGAACAATATAAACTGAAGTTAGACACAATAAAAAAATATTTTCTTACCTTTTGTTTTCATAATTACATTTTTAGTCAAGTAAATTGAGGGTATAATTTGGTCCATTCCATTGGAGATTGTACTATTTTAATATGAGAGCACATCTGTTATCTCACAATGTGTACCACTCCATGTGTAAGTAATTATGATTGGTTGAAAAAATATAGTTAAATTAAAATTTTAATAATTAATCATTTTTATGACCAATCACAAGCAGTGACACATAGAGTGATACATTGTTTTAGGACAAAAGATATCTACCATTTTAATATGGTTATAAGGTATGTTATTACCTTTCTCGATTCGTAAAAACCTTTAATCTCAAAATTTTGGTTTTATGACCACATTTTTTCAAATTGGCATAAAAGAATTTGTTTTATATTTTGACCACAAAAAAATATAATGACAACTCCAAGTTAATTGGGAGAGAGAGCAATCTCATTCGTCTCTTCCCCTAAGTAGTATAAGTAATAATCAATCGAGTATCGGATCACGATAATATGAAACATAAATAAGCTTTAAATACTTCAAATTTTAAGTTATTTATGAAGCAAACCTCTCATTGTTTTTTCAAATATTTCAATACTAGACTCTTAAATACTTACAAGACATTCTAACACTGAAGGAGGGATTTATTTATACCTCAAGATTTTACTCTTTAGTTTGCTTTATATATTCATTACAAGATTCATCTGATGACAACCTTTAGGTGAGTTGTCTTTGTAAGATCGTTTCTTGTGGTAGTTTCAACTTTCTTTTGATTCAGTTGAAGGGATTTAATGTTTAGGCATATAGTGATCTCGGTTGGAGTTTGGGGATTTAGCGTTTAGATAGTTTAGGGATTGATGTAGGTTGTGTTTTGGCTCACGCTTTTAAGGTATGTGTTTAGGGTTGAGAATTGGTCGCGGATTAGGGAAGTGTTAAGGCCTAGGGCTCATGGATTGGGGGTGTATGGGTGGTTTGGAAATTGATCACGGTTTGTGGATTGTGTATGAATTTTGGCGAAGTTGATATATGTGAGTGTTAAGAATATGGATGGGGGATCTAAGGTATAATGGCACCACAAACATAAAATGTTTGATAAACCTTGTGAGGTTCGTTAGAAGAGAATGATTCTCTTGATAAGAATAATAGCTTGGCTCAGCCAAGAAACTAAGAGAAATAAAACACACTAACAAGGAAATAATGGCAATAAAAAATCAACTTACTTTATTCAGTGAAGAACACAATTACATATAGGAAAATACTTAGGCTAGGAAAAGATGAGCAAATAAAAATTTTGAATTCAAAAAGAAATCCTAAGTAAACATGGTAAATTAATCTTGACTTGGTCATTTCGATTGGGATGTTGATGTTGTTGGCCGAAATCAAGCATTTGTGTTTTGACCAAGTGTTTGAAAATTTGAATGAGTGTTTGAATCTTTTATTTCTTGTTTGGCCGAAACCCCTTAGGGCTAATCTTGTGAGTCAACACACCAAAGTTGTTCTTGAATTTGTGGATTTGAATTTGAATGACAGGGTGATTGATCTTCATGGCCGAATTGATGGTGACTGGAATTTTGTAACATTATCTTCAAGCCCTTAGATCATGTGGTCAATTATGAGTTGGTTGTAATTAAATCCTTCACATTATCTCCAAGCTTCCTCAAGCCTTGAACCGTATGCCATTTCCTTACCTTATCCATATATTCTTCAATCTTCGCAACAACTTCTATTTGAAATCTAGATGTGCTTGACTTCTTCCAATTGTGATTTGAACTTCATTTTGTTCCTCATAGTCGTGTATTCCTAATGTGAACATAAAAAATTAATTAATTAAAAAGTTACTAATTAAAATCAAATCAATACAAGAAAAATAACATAATTAATAATTAAATTCCTAACTACTTGTGGGTTAAGACAACTTCCCACTTATTTAGGTATAATGAAAAATGTTGTCATGGTGGATCCTCCACCAAGTCGTGTCCTTTTTAAGTTCTTCAACTTGAATGATGCAATTTAAGGCCTTGTGTCATTCCTTGGCCCAATTAGGACTTGAATCCATGATGACATACACAAGTTGCCTAAGCACTTCTTGTGCCTTCTTGACATTGGTCCTCCTAAGCTACGTATGGACTCTTCATTGATGTTAGCCCACTGGGTTTACATCATTCCCCCTTCTTCGAGAGAATTCGACCTCGAATGAGCATTTTCATCACCTGTATCAAAAAAGGTCAACTCATCTACATTGAAAGTAGCACTGATATTACCATACTCACCTGGAAGGTCCAACTTGTAGGCATTGTTGCTGATCTTTTCTAATACTTGAAATAGGTCATCCCCTCTAGGTTGGAGTTCTTTGAGAGGGGAACCTCTCCTTTCTCATATGAACCCAGACTCAGTCGCCTGGTTCAAAGATTACTTCATTTCTGCCCTTGTTGGCTGATCTAGCATAGCTCTCTGTCCTCTTTTCAATTTGCTCTTTCACATTTTCATGCAGCTTTCTCACATACTCCGCCTTGGCCTTTCCATCCTTATGCTTTAACAATAATGAACTAGGAAAAAGCAGAAAGTGCAATGTGTCAAGATAGCACTTGGCTTGCCTATGTTTATATGAAGACAAAGGACTTAGTGAAAGCTTAAAGATAATTCAACAAATCAACATGCCAAAGATTCAAGAGCTTCATGTCTAAACTAGAATCTCAGATGTGTCTTAGTTATTGAGTCTAGGTTAGGTAAACCTAGATGCAAATCTCACAAGTTCTAAAAACTATCATATCATTTCATGCATTAATCATACATGTTATTTGTGCATTTTAGGCATAACATAAAGGTAAAACATGTATAGTTGATAAGCATAACATATAGGTAGTTTACCAATTAACATCTTAAGTGAAAATGTGTTAGTTAATCGATTAACGTGAAAAAAGTTTTTAACAGTTTCAACAGATAACTGAAAAACAAAATTCACTTACTCTCTAACAGCCCGTTAATCGATTAACAGACAACATAATCGATTAACTGGGTGCAAAATAATTTTTCTATATAAACTGTGTTTTTATACCATGTTTCCTACATTCCTTCATTCATTTTAGAATTGCTAAGTTGCATATTTTCATATTCTTTGTATGTCATATAGGCAAAGAGAATTGCATGTGAGATTGGAGTGAGATAGTATTATGCTTAGAGATTAACATATCATCCATTGCATATGATCAAATGTGTTCATCATTCTATCTTGTTCTCGCATGATTCTTTCATTACTGTTTAGAGATTTCTGAAGGGTAGAAATTACATGTTCTTCATGATTATGATCTTATACATATTCTTGGTAATTGTGAGATTTGTGTAGAGTTTATAGCTTGTTCTTTCTTATAATATTTGAGCTATTTTAGTGCTTCACATTACTCTGTTTTTTGTGTTATTTGTGTAACAAGGAAAGTCATCTCTTGGTGTCGTACCACCAACGAGATCAGAGAGTCTTCACCAAGACTTGAAGGTCTTGAGTTTAGAACACACTCTTGGCTGGGGCCGGATCGTAGGAAAGGTTTTCCTAGGCGATTGGGTAAGTTCGAACCAAGGTAGATGTTCTGGGAATTCAAGAAGGTAGCGTTCAAGATCTTGTAATTGGAAGTGTGTATGTAAGATACATTGGCTTCAATTTTTAGTGAAGAAAATCTCCGAGATCAGTGGGGAGGACTGGATGTAGTTTTGTTGTGGACTGCAAAACGAACCAATATAAAAACCTTGTTGCAGGTTGTTTCTTTCCCTTATCTCTTTACTGTTTTAAGTAGTTTTTAATTGCCTATTGTAGATGATATTTTGGATATAGTGTTACTGCCAAATAAAGATAATTTCTGTTCAAATATATCTGCTATATCATTTCTGTATACTTTATAGTTGGTTGTGTAATTGAGTCATTCATCAACTGCTAATTTTGTGCGACTTAATCGATTAAGTCATTGCTTTAATCGATTAACTGGGTGATTTTCCAGAATAGGGCTTTGGTGCGAATAGCGGTAAGTGAGAACTGTGACACCTATTCAACCCTCTTCTAGGTGTATTTAGTCACTGATACCTAACAAAGACAATAAATCAAGTGGGGTTAGTGAGTTTAGAACATAAGCAATTTCAAAAGGTGAATACTTGGTGTCACTGCGAATGACCCTGTAATAGGAAAACTCTACATGAGGGAGATACTCTTCCTAAACCTTCAAATTCTTTTTCAGCACGACCCTCAATATGGTTGAGAGGGTCATATTCACCACTACAGTTTGCCTATCCGTTTGAGGATGGCATGTGCTGGAAAAGAGAAGCTTTATTCCAAGCTTCCCCTATAGGGTTCTCCAAATGTGACTTAGGAACTTGGTGTTCCTATCACTTATAATGCTTTTAGGTAGGCCATATAGTTGTACCACTTCTTTGAAAAACAAATTTGCCATGTGGCAAACATCATCAATTTTTTTGGAGGGTATAAAATGGGCCATTTTTTGAAATCGGTCCACTATAACAAAAATCGAATCCTTGTCATTTTGTTCGTGTTAAAGCAACCACGAAATCCATGGATAAATCCATCCAGGGTGAGTCAGGGACAAGCAAATGAGAATAAAGTCCATGAGACATGGCCTTGGACTTAGCCCATTTACAAATGATGCACTTTTCACAAAAGTTTTGGATATCACACCTCATGTGAGGCCAATAAAAATGATCATGCAATATATTAAGGGTCTTTTGGGAACCAAAATGACCCATCAACCCCTCTCCATGGGCTTCCCTCACAAGTAACTCCCTTACAGAGCTTATAGGCACACAAAGTCTTTTGTCCTTAAAGAAGAACCCCTCATCCCTTAAGTAACCCTCATGAGCGGAAGTAATACACTTGGCATAAGGCCCAACAAAATCAGGGTTATGTTCATACAAGCCCTTCACACATTCGAGACCCATCAGCTTGGTCTCTAGGGTAGCAATTAGGGCATGCCTTCTAGATAAGGCATCAATCACTACATTAGCCTTCCCCTTTTTGTGTTTGACCATATAGGGAACTTACTCCAGAACCCATTTGTGATGCCTCTTATTGAGCTTGCCTCACCCTTTCAAATATTTGAGTGAATCATGGTCACTATGAATGACAAACTCCTTTGGCATGAGGTAATGTTGCCAAGTTTGTAGGGCTCTTACTAATGCAAAACTCTTTATCAAAAGTGGAATAGTTAATGGCATGTTCCCCTAACTTCTCACTAAAATAGACAATCGAATGTCCATCTTGCATTAGAACAGTCCTAATACCCACATTCAAAGCATCACACTCTATTTCAAAAGATTTTGAAAAGTTTGGTAGCTTAAGTATAGGTATGTGGGTCAGCTTTTCCTTAAGCCTCTGAAAGGCTTCTTCTTGTTTTTCACTCAATGAAATCCCACATTCTTTTTGACCACTTCATTGAGAGGTGCTACCAATGTACTGAAATCCTTGACGACCCTCCTATAGAAGCTGGTTAAGCCATGAAAGCTTCTCATATCTGTGGTGGTCTTAGGGGTGGGCCATTCTTGGATAGCCTTAATCTTTTCAGGATCTACATGAACTCTATTGGCACTAATAATGAAGCCAAGAAATATCACGTGATCAACACAAAAGCTACACTTCTCAAAATTGGCATATAACTTATTTTTCCTTAATACAAGCAAAACACTTCTCAAGGGTTCATACTGTTCATTAATATTCTTCTTATATATAAGGATATCATCGAAGTATGCCACAACGAATTCCCCAAGAAATTCTCTTAGAACGTGGTTCATCAGCCTTATACATGTGCTTGGTGCATTAGTTAAGCCAAAAGGCATTACTAACCACTTGTACACGTCATATTTAGTTTTGAAGGCCATTTTCCACTCATCCCCTTCTTGGATTCGAATTTGATGGTACCTGCTCTTTAGATCAATTTTTGAAAAAATGTAATCCCCATGTAATTCTTCCAATAGATCATCCAATCTAGGAATGAGGTGTCGATACTTCACCGTGATGTTATTCATAGCTCGACAATCAATGCACATCCTCCAGACTCCATTTTTCTTTGGGACTAGGATGAGTGGGACTGCACAATGACTTGTTCATTGGAACTAGGCCAGCCTCATCAATATTGTAAAACAATTTTAAAAAAACAAAGAAACAATGATGACAAAAAATCTGAAACTCCAAACCTGAATTACAGAAGTCACAGAAACGTCCTAGGAACTCTTTCTTCTTTGTGTGTCTCTTTTCCTCTAGTGAACTAATGAAAAATCAATCCTATTTTTCTTTGAGATTGACAAATCATCACAACAAACAAGGCAATAATAGATTAATAGTAGCTAATAATCTTTCTCTTTTCTCCTTGCATCACACTTTGAGCATTGTTTATGTCTTTAGCTACTTCTGAATGTAACATTTATGCGGTATTTATACATAGATAGTTTATTATCAACTATTCATTTGTATTATTTTATTTGAAAAGTCAATGATAATTATACATGAGTGATAGATTATGGAATGACAGTATATAAAATTCATACATTGTTAATACATACATTCTTTTTTCTCTCAAAACATCATAAAAACAACCAAACTAAAGATATATATTTTTAGTAAAGACTAATTCCGGGTAAAGATTCTAACAACTTGATGGTTATTTTTCAGCTTTGTTTTAACAAGGTGATCATTCATCTTGCAACACCGTACCACCCCAACAATAATGGAAATAATATTTGCATTTACGATGAATTGATGTTATATTAATATACTCATTTTTGAATTATTCTACCCCCTCAAAAATAAAAGGAAGACGAAAAAAAGGCATGGCCTTATTAAAAAAATGAAAGAAAGAGAAGAAGGAATTTATGAGTGTTGAAAAGACAGGGTAAAAAATGTAACAACATGGGATAACAATCTACAAAAATCCATGAGAGAGGGGCTTCTAACCTTCAATACTTATTATGAATAAAAAATGAGCCTTATACATGTGCTTGGTGCATTAGTTAAGCCAAAAGGCATTACTAACCACTTGTACACGTCATATTTAGTTTTGAAGGCCATTTTCCACTCATCCCCTTCTTGGATTCGAATTTGATGGTACCTGCTCTTTAGATCAATTTTTGAAAAAATGTAATCCCCATGTAATTCTTCCAATAGATCATCCAATCTAGGAATGAGGTGTCGATACTTCACCGTGATGTTATTCATAGCTCGACAATCAATGCACATCCTCCAGACTCCATTTTTCTTTGGGACTAGGATGAGTGGGACTGCACAATGACTTGTTCATTGGAACTAGGCCAGCCTCATCAATATTGTAAAACAATTTTAAAAAAACAAAGAAACAATGATGACAAAAAATCTGAAACTCCAAACCTGAATTACAGAAGTCACAGAAACGTCCTAGGAACTCTTTCTTCTTTGTGTGTCTCTTTTCCTCTAGTGAACTAATGAAAAATCAATCCTATTTTTCTTTGAGATTGACAAATCATCACAACAAACAAGGCAATAATAGATTAATAGTAGCTAATAATCTTTCTCTTTTCTCCTTGCATCACACTTTGAGCATTGTTTATGTCTTTAGCTACTTCTGAATGTAACATTTATGCGGTATTTATACATAGATAGTTTATTATCAACTATTCATTTGTATTATTTTATTTGAAAAGTCAATGATAATTATACATGAGTGATAGATTATGGAATGACAGTATATAAAATTCATACATTGTTAATACATACATTCTTTTTTCTCTCAAAACATCATAAAAACAACCAAACTAAAGATATATATTTTTAGTAAAGACTAATTCCGGGTAAAGATTCTAACAACTTGATGGTTATTTTTCAGCTTTGTTTTAACAAGGTGATCATTCATCTTGCAACACCGTACCACCCCAACAATAATGGAAATAATATTTGCATTTACGATGAATTGATGTTATATTAATATACTCATTTTTGAATTATTCTACCCCCTCAAAAATAAAAGGAAGACGAAAAAAAGGCATGGCCTTATTAAAAAAATGAAAGAAAGAGAAGAAGGAATTTATGAGTGTTGAAAAGACAGGGTAAAAAATGTAACAACATGGGATAACAATCTACAAAAATCCATGAGAGAGGGGCTTCTAACCTTCAATACTTATTATGAATAAAAAATGTTTAATTAGTTGGACTCTCAACTCATCTCTTTAATTAGTTGGACTCTCAACTCATCTCTTTAATTAGTTGGACTCTCAACTCATCTCTTTAATTAGTTGGACTCTCAACTCATCTCTTTAATTAGTTGGACTCTCAACTCATCTCTTTAATTAGTTGGACTCTCAACTCAACTCATAATTTATTTGGATTTTTTTTTGAAAATTCAATCATAATTAAATATCATTGGTCAATGATACAATAACGATGTATAAAAGTCATATACTATCACTACATACATATTTTTCTCTTATAAAATCTATATGAAAAATGTATAGTTGTCAAAATTTCAGAACCAAATTAGTAAGTAAAACCTTTTAATGGACAGGGTAATGTTATACTTAATTTTTATTTGGAATTATCTAATGTTCTTGTCTTCTTGAGAGCTATTTGTTATTATGATTCTATTGAATCATCCTATATAAAGTTCATCTCTCGACTCCTATTTACTTATTCATTGTTATTCTAAATATGAATAGAAAATATAATACTTGTGACTGCTTTTTTTAATAAGTGTGAGAGTGAGGAATTGAACATTAATCATTTGGTCATTTTAGGAATCTAACGGTGCATTACATTATTGGACCAACCCTCCCACAATGTAAAGTTTAATTTCCATTTTTTCCTTCAAATATTTCCATACAAAATTAATTATAAAAAACACATAAATATTAGAGTAACACGGATCTATTAAAAAATTTGATTATTTGGAACAATTTGTTAGAAGAATCCACAAAATGTGTCACTTCATGTAATACGATTTATGATTGATTGAAAAAATATACTTAAATTAAAATTTTAATAATTAATTATTTTTTTAACTAATCACAGTTAATAACATAATGGAATGAGAACTCAGAATTTGTGTACCAAGGTTCTGTCTACTCTTTGGTTGAGCCCATTACCAAGCGACGACGTTTCTTTCCAAATCAAACACCATTTCTCCACATTTCAAATTCTCTCTTAACCCTTTCACCACCGTCTCCTCCTTCATCAATGGCTGACACAGACCACGACGGTGCACCAAACACGCTTCGAGTACTTGTAGCCACGGACTGCCACCTCGGCTACATGGAGAAAGACGAGATACGCCGTCACGATTCATTTCAAGCGTTCGATGAGATTTGTTCCATCGCCGTTGACAAACACGTTGACTTCATGCTCCTCGCCGGTGATCTCTTCCATGAGAATAAGCCTTCAAGGTCAACGTTAGTCAAGGTTATCGAGATTCTACGTCGTCATTGCCTTAACGATCGTCCTGTTCCGTTTCAAGTTGTTAGCGACCAAACCGTTAATTTTCAGAATGTGTTAGTTCTCTATATAACTTAATTTTGTGATCGCTTTTATTGTTGTAATTGTTTCTTGTTATTTAAAATGGCTTAAAAAAAAAGTTGTGCATGTTTAGTTTAGTAGATATGAGCTTTACCAAGTGTTGATGTTAAGCAAGTTATTAGGTTTGTGGATTTAAAAAAATAGGGGGCGGAGAGCTTTGCCTTGTTACATGGATTGTTTCGGCTCGATCTGGATTTGTCAGAGTCGAATGTGATATTCGGATACTGAGGTTTTCTTACTATAAAAAGTTTGTATACATATGCCGCTGATTGTGCAATCGTATTGTTAGGTTAGAAAAATCATTTATGGAGTGAGTATTTGCTTAATAGCTTAAGCTTTTGGGATAGTTTGACTTTAACATGGTTTTGAGGCCTTGATGGTGAAGTGATTTGGGATAGGAGTCCATCCCTATTTTTCTAAATAAGAAAGTCGAGTTTTAGCACAATGTAGGTGAGATGGACCTGTGCATTGTTCATGCTTCAAACCCCGGTTGCCCTTACATGAAATGGCTGTTAGATATAATATCAGAAACTCTTTACGCTTGAGTCTAGCTTAAGTGTTTGGGATAGTTGGTTCCCATTTCTGTGGAAGGAGTACAGTTCTTTAAAGATATGGTTCTCCCTTCTTCTTGTTTGTTTGTTTGTTTTGTTTTTGTTAAGGTAATGTTGTTCGTTTTATTTATATCATGAACTGAAAATTAGTCTTCTTGATCAACAGATTTGGTCATGTAAATTATGAAGATCCTCACTTCAATGTTGGTTTGCCTGTCTTTACCATTCATGGAAATCATGATGATCCGGCAGGCGTGGTATGAGCCATTTGGTATTATAATTAGTTTGTATTATGTTTAATTTGACTCATGTTTGCTTACTATGGTTGTCAAGCTTACTGTTAATGGTGTTTTGCTTCAAGTTTGTTCCATCTGGTGTCCGTATATCTGAAACATAAAATCCTTGCAGTTTGCTAATAAACTTTGTTACTGGTAGTCTTTGTAAACAACTATAACCTGTTAGATGTTTATGCCTTCATGTGGTCAGTAAATTGCTGCATATAAAAATGGTCAATCAAGGAGAGAAGGTAGGCAAATATATATTATCTGGAGAGTTTCTGTGTGATTATTGGAAATGATCCCCTCGGTACTTCTCACAGCCAAATTCAAACATACCACATGCTTTAGGGTAAAATTTGATCATTGCAATGCATTTTACATGTAGCAGTTATGGCATTACCTAGTCATGGTCCTGAACTATAGCTGATTAAGATATAGTTTGAAGAGAGACATATTAAAAACTGAGGGCTTGGAGAGCGCATAAAAGAGGTGAAAGCCATGATGTTTTGTATTTATTTTTTATGGGGTTGGGTATGTGCGAGAGATCATAATCATGAAAAGGGTTTACTGATTTCCCAAGTGGACATGGATGGTACAAGTGCTTTTTGGCTGGTTATAGCTTTGTGAAAGCAATAAATACAATCATCTGGATAAGCTCTCATTCATTTCACCATTTATTTTTAGCTATAAAATGACGTCAGATTAATATGTTGCTAGTACTTGCCTTCGAATTCTGTTTTCGAGTTTCATTATGATTTAAGCTGTTATCCTTGTAGTTTGCATGGGGGCAAGATAAATTCTGAATAAGATTGAGAAATATTTTGGCTAGTTGTTTAAACTCACAAATCATTTTAGCAAAATGCCTGTTATAGAAAGTCCTTATTTTCATTTCTAGAGCAAGTCATAAGAAATGCTGAAGGGTGAGCCTACAATGGTAAGGTTTGTTGCCTTGTGACTTGGAGGTCATGGGTTCAAATCCTGGAAACAACATCTTCGCTTGTGTAGGCAAGATTGTACATATCTACCCTCCATAGAGTCCCAGACCCACTAGGTGGGAGCCTCGTGAACTGGGCCGCCTTTTTTGTTGATATTTTATCAACATAACTGTAGTGTGTTTACACCTATTCTTAAGTCATAACTGCAAGAAATATATATTCATCACTCAATGATTGTGACAGGACAACCTTTCTGCAGTTGATATTCTCTCAGCATGCAATCTACTCAACTACTTTGGGAAAACAGTTCTTGGGGGTTCTGGTGTTGGTCAAATCACTCTCCACCCTATTCTTATCAAAAAGGTTTGTTGTTGCCTAGTGTTATAAGTTGGTTTATAAAAAGGCTAACTTTTTCATTTTTGTGTTTTAAAGAAGATAAAAGTGGGAGTACTGCAGGACTATTATAAATTATGAGTCTCATTCTGTCCTGAGCTGCATTGTTACGAATTGCAGGGTTCAACAGCTGTAGCTCTATATGGTCTGGGGAACATTAGAGATGAACGGCTTAATAGGATGTTTCAAGTATGCTACTGATAGCTGTCAAGCAGTTCATCTTTTATTTTAAGTGTTTGGTTATGGATTTGGTACATCATTTATTTCTTTTTCAGACACCACATGCTGTGCAGTGGATGCGTCCTGAATCTCAGGAAGGGTGTCAAGTGTCTGATTGGTTCAATATTCTGGTACTCCACCAGAACAGGTTATGTTTACTTTGTACCTTCCTTATTTTAATGGACTGCATTTACTATTGCCCATCAATGTAAATGTGTGGATAATTTGAAATCTACTTTTGAGTATTTGACTTTGAAATAACTAGTTCATATATTTGTATATGGTCTACTGTGTTTGAGTTTAATCTACTTGATGATTGATCTTATTTTCAATTGGTATGCAGAGTGAAAACAAATCCAAAAAATGCAATAAATGAGCACTTCTTGCCACGCTTCCTAGACTTCATTGTGTGGGGGCATGAACATGAATGTTTGGTTGACCCACAGGTAAATATCTGTTGAAGTGGACCAACACAGACATGTTTTCTTTTTCTTCAAATTTAATTTGGATTTTAATTTTCTTCAGGAAGTTCCAGGGATGGGATTTCACATTTCACAACCTGGGTCATCAGTTGCAACATCGCTTATTGATGGGGAATCAAAGCCAAAGCACGTACTTCTTCTAGAAATTAAGGTTGTGCATATGATGAGCATCTAAAAGCCACTTACATTGAAGCAGTCACTTTAATTTTTTATTTCTTATTAAGTACTGGAATTAATGGTTCTTGCAGGGGAATCAGTATCGTCCAACTAAGATACCTTTGATGTCTGTGAGGCCTTTCGAGTATACAGAGGTGAGGTGAAATACTGCCATTATTTTGTTTTCTTATGTGATTATTAATTAAGTATAAAATTTGCATTTGTCACTGCTATTTGAAGCAAATATTCAATTGATTAAGTGCTTGTGATTTGAAACTATTTCCCTCTTTAATCATTGACATCTTTCTAATGCAGATAATACTAAAAGATGAGCCTGATATTGATCCCAATGATCAACATTCAATTCTTGAGCACCTCGACAAAGTGGTACATGACTTCTTGGTTTTCTTTGTCATATAATTTGCTGTACCCTTTTGGTTGCTTACAGTAAAAAGTTTTTTCGTGGGAGAGGCCCAACCACCTAGGTTCCTTTGACAAGCTTTCCTCTCTGGTTCTTCACAGTTGTTACTTTATCTGTTGCGTAAAGTTTGGTTACCATGCTATATAATCTCTACGAACCATAAAGGAACAATTTGTGAAAGGAGCTTAACTTGAGTTTTTCCAAATTGTTTTTGTTTTGTGGACCGGGGGTCATATGTGTAGCAACTGTAATTTGACAATAGAAGATTATTCAGGTTGGGAAGTTGCTAGAAAAATCTAGTAAGAAAGCTGTCAACAGGGCAGAACTTAAGCTTCCACTAATACGTATCAAGGTAATTTCTATACTGTATCATGACTTCTGAAGACCACTTATAGATTTAAGGGCACTTCCTCCTATGTTGATTTTAACCTAGCTTGGAAGATTGATCTGCAGTTCATTACTTATATGACTATACTGGTTTTGATGTTCCACTTTTTTCTGGAAAAGATAGTAATATTCATGATATGAAGGCAATTTAACTCCATTCTTATTGCATGGAGTTGGATTCACAAATCCCTCAAAAGCCAGATTTTATTATGAATTTTTATTTAAACTTTTGTCCAGTCTATGAATCGATATTATTACATTGCAATTCCTTCCCGATCCCTTACCTCCCAAGGGAAAACCAAAGATTTCACATGTACTTTTGATCGAAAAATCAATCTGATTTATTGCATACCTCATAAAATTAGAAAATGGATCAGATTCTACAGGAGACTATGATGGACATCTAATTGCATTAATATTACATTTGTGTCTTGGAATTCTTAACTTCTACACTACATTGTAATTTGTAGGTTGATTATTCTGGATTTATGACCATAAATCCCCAAAGATTTGGGCAGAAATATGTAGGAAAGGTACTTTCTATCTGTCACTCTTTCGGAACCAGTGTGCTAATGCTGACTTTGCTTGAGGATTGTCTTTTATTGTTGATCAGTCATCCTTGTATTAGGTTGCAAACCCCCAAGACATTCTTATATTCTCAAAGGTTTCAAAAAGAGCGAAGGGTGAAGGTAATTTGAATTGTTTTTATTTAACTTTCCATTACTGGCTCTTGTGATATCAACAATATAGTATGTGCTAGTTATAATATCCATGACAGACATCTTTTGTTAGTTCTATTATTGATTTTATCCAAAACAATTAATTCTACAACCGAATCTTCAAGAAGTCTACTTACAAAATGTTGCAATATACATATATTTTCAGGTTTATCTAGCTTTTTTCTAAATACTCAGTTTGATCTTGTCCCTTCTGTCATTGTTACTTATCATGTTTCACTTGGTCCCTTCTGTTCTATCTAATATTTATAATTCAGTCAGCCCCGCTTCCACTTCTGTAAAAGAAAACTTTTAATGGTTTGCACTTTGCAGTTGCACATGCATATTATTTATAGGCAGCATGCCTTATTTCCAACAAACTAACACACTAACAAACCCTAATAATTATTCTAACTAACTCGCTAAGGGGGTTACCTATCATATTGAAATCCTCTATTTGTTGTAATTTTGATTCTAACGAAAGCAATGGAGAGGAAAACAAACCCACCTATTATGATATCTATTGTTGTCAGGCACTATAGTATCTATGTACATTCAAACATATACGTTAGTTTGATTTACCCAAGTTACTCCTCCTTTCTGTTGCATTTATTTTGCTTAGAAATTTTGAATCAACGTCAGGGAAAAATTGAAAGAATTGTTGTTTTGGATTGTAAGACATATTCAGAATCTTTTGCTGGCCATTTTCATTCTACACTATAAACTTGTAACAAAAAAATCACAAGTGGTGGCTTTTCTTAGTTAAGTTTTTTATGGGTATTGTCAAGTGATGTGATTTTAAAAACGATGATAAAGTCGTTTGACTCATTTTCAACTAAAAAATATGTGGGAATATGGTCAGTTACTTGTAAACTTTTCTTTTGTAGGCAAAATTGATGATTCAGAACGTCTTCGTCCAGAAGAATTAAATCAACAGAACATAGAGGCTTTGGTTGCTGAAAGTAATCTGGTATTTTAATCATTGCTCACTCAAGTCCGTTGGGTACTTCCATATATGCCTTTTATAGATATTTCCTATTTCAACAATGAACAAATAGCTGTATACGAGTCACTGTCTGTTTACTGTGTATTATATATTAGCTATCTAATTTTATCGAACTTTGCTGGGAATATTCAAAGGATAAGAACTCCTCCTTCAATGGCAGGTAGAATGAGGAAATAAAATATAATTGTTAGAAACAATAGATCACTGTAATCTCTCTGCATATTTCTCCATGTTATTTGCAACTTCATGTAAAAAAGGGTTTTTAACCCCCCCTCCTTCCAAAAACCAAATTACGAACAGCCCCTATTAAAAATGTGGTATCTAGCAGTGCTGAATGCAAGTTTATCTTTGTAATGCTTCTAACCCTTACTGGTTTTTCAGAAAATGGAGATTCTTCCAGTCAATGATTTGGATATTGCATTACACAATTTTGTGAACAAGGATGACAAAATGGCATTTTACTCTTGTATACAATACAATATTGACGAAACTCGAGTGAGTATTCTATATTGCATTTATCTGCTGTATGCCTTTTCCTACTGTTGTATTGGAGCATCTGTCCTTTGTTGTACTCAACAGCCTATTCACTACGACTTAGCACACTGTCTCTACGTCATATTCTTGTATGTGTTTGTGTGAATACCATATCCCTTTCTCTTCTCATTGATGACTTACTTTTGTCCTTGCACAGAATAAAATTGCTAAGGATTCGGACACCATGAAGCTTGATGAGGAAGATTTAATTGTTAAAGTTGGAGAAGTCTTGGAGGTCAGAAAAGCATGATCAATGTTTTTCTTTAATTCAAGAATCAGTTTACCTTCAGTGAATTTTTGTTTTTTGTGGCAAAGCTTACTTATTACAGGGAATTTAAAAAAACAGCATTATAGCAAGTTGCAGATAATCTAGGCAAAACAATTGTCTGTCTCTGCGAGACCTTCGTCAATCACAATTTTGTTCGAATATTTGTTATAACTGTTGCTATGTGATCAGAATGGTTTGATGAATCAACATACATCAATTGCCATTAATGACTCTTGTTTCTTTCTTTTCTTAAAGGAACGTGTCAAGGAAAGATCCACTCGTTCTAAGGAACCCACACAGTTCACTGCTAGTGCTCAGTCATTGGAGGTAAACCTAACATATGACGTGAAATTAGTGCAATATGTTGGGAGAGCAGTGTTTTTGGCAGACAATATTATTCATGACCTCCATTACTGCTTCATTCTCTAATGTCATATAGGACTTCCAGGGCGGAAGTGCTGCAAGAACTGAAAGTGCAGTTTCCTTTAGTGATGATGAAGATGCCATGCCAATCTCTGCCTCAAAGCCAACGAGAGGTCGTAAAGGGACGTCTGGTGCATCTCAGACTCAAGGAAGAGGAAGAGGCCGGGGCAGGGGCAGAGGCAAAGATTCCAGTAGCTTGAAGCAGACAACTCTTGATGGAGCATTTCACAGTTCTCAGAGGTTGCTTTTGCTGTTAAATAAATCATTTTAGTAGCTTTTTTGGATTTTGTGTAGCAAAATAAATCCTGAGGGGACATTGAAAATGTTGATGAATCAAACTTAACACCCCTGCCCCAGAAAGATACGTTGGCTTTAATTAATTTGGAAGTAATCGGAATTTTGTCTTCAAAGTGAAACAATCCTTTTTTTTATGACTTGGTGGGCAATGGACATCCTAGGACCGAGGGGTCATTATGACAGAAAAATGCCGTGTACTTATTTTATTTTCCACTGATGGTGCCTTGAACCTTAATTCTAATAGATATTCAACATGATTGGAATGCTTCATTGATTTAATGCAGGTCTGCATCCGTTGCTGCAGCAACTGCAATCAGAAGTGGTGCTGATGTTGAGGATAATTTGGGTGCTGCCTCAGATGATGACGTTGATGACAATTCGGTATGGACAAACATCAATTCCTCATTGATCACTTTCCTTAATTTGCAGTACTTGTAAATTTGAAGTGTCTGTATGGTTCTTGAATTCAGTGCTTGCCAGTCTTGTACTTGCCACCTGACAGGCAATTTTATGTGTGCTTTGTATTGTAATTTGTTGATGAATCATCTCTGACATGCCCAATGATTAATTTGAATCTACTGCATCTCATATTACGTAGGAAAATGAATCGAAGCTACCAGGACGGAAAAGAGCTGCTTCAAGGGGAAGAGGTAGAGGATCTACACAGGCTTCTAAACGTGGGAGGAAATCAGAGAACTCTTCAATCCATAGAATGCTCATGAACAATGATGATGATGATGACGACGACGATGATAATGTCAGGAAGAGATTAAATAAGCCTCAAACTCGGGTTTGTGTCCCTTACTCATTTCTTCATTCTGATAGGATATGTTACCATTTCCATTCAAGTGGTGTTCTTTAGAATCATGTGATTTCCGGAGACTAATTTTTACCCTTTCCTTGTTAGGTGACTAAAAACTATGGAGCTCTAAGAAGGTGACAACTCGGTTGTATGAAATCAACGCATCCCTCAATGGCAAATCTGTTTTAGTATGAACATTAGCTGCTTTACCTTGTACAAAATAAATAGTGGATGACTCTTTCCAGTTTCCACTAGTTTAGTTAATGTCTCTTTCAGCAGAGTGAGTAAGTTATGGCCAGGACATTAACCCTTGTACATGACAAAAGAACCTTGTTATTTGAGACTTAGGAATTAGGATATGTCATGCTCTTTTGAATTGTTTGTTTGTTTATTATTGAACCCAAAAGTTTTGGTTTTTGTTTCAAACCTTTTCTAGACACATGGTTGAAACTTGACACCATATATCTCTGATGTGGCCAAGCACTATCGTGTTTCTTCTATTGCATCAGCAATAGCACTCTTTTTGGGTTGTTATTTTCAACATTTTGGAATTGCTTGCTTGATGAAAACAATACTCTCAAGTTTTAACATAAGAACAAGTTATACCTGGAGTGGTAAACAATTTTACAACGTTAATATTGTTTTACAGCAACCTATCATAATCATAATCATTATCAAGCTAAAAAGAAGGCATGGTTGCTAATTCATGAACTTTCAGAGTTAACATTTAAAAATGTAGTATTATTTATCACTCTTATGTTGTAAGAGACTTATACTATAATAATACAAATAAATATAACTACCTTTAAAATAATAAACAATGAATTTTGAGTGTAATATCTATACATTATTAAAGTAAAGATTTATACAGTCAGTAGATTATGATTGGAATATTAATCTAGTGGCAAAGAAACAGTTGACCATAAAATATCAGATTGTGGAGTGGTACATTCATTTTTTATCATGATTTTACCATTAATGTAGTGGCAAAGAAACAACATATTTTCAATTTTTTATTGTTTGTATTATATCATAAAAATATTGACCATCTCATTGCCGTTTGTTTATTGAGCCCTGTCTGTCTTACCTTTCCATTATAGAAGCTTCTTGCTTAAGATTACGTGAGAACAAAACAGGACAATGGTATCACCAAGCGGGGATAGCTCAGTTGGGAGAGCGTCAGACTGAAGATCTGAAGGTCACGTGTTCGATCCACGTTCACCGCAATTTCATTGTTTTTATTTTCAATTAAAGGATGCATGTAATAATAATAGGGGTCTTCAGGTTACTTCTTTATGCTTAAACTATAAGAGAAAAAATACGTATTGCAGTAACATTGTAGAAGTTTTATATATTGTTAGTCTATTATCTATCATTCATTTTCAATCATCATCGACTTTTCAGATTATTTTTTATCAAAATATTTCAGTCATCATAAGCCAAATTGCTAAGCTTTTCTGGTTTTCGCTGCCAAACATTCATCAAACTGTTTTAGTATGTAAATAATTATAGACATCTACATTTTACACAAGGTTCTATCTTCTAACAAATTTTACTACTACAAATTATAAGGTGCCCCTGTAATGGAAAAGTCTCTTACTTTATACTATTGAATACATGCCACATTAAATCATTCATTTTTTTTTTTTTGGTTTCCCACATGTATCCTCGGAGGTAATCCTGTCCGAGCCGGGAACATCCACAGGTATGTGGGGCTAACTCTCCCAACGAGCACTTTTTCCATCCACAAGACTCGAACTCCGGTTCTTGCTTAAGGAGAATCAAGCATGTACCACTTGAACCAACACACATTAGTCTTTAGATAGAGTTTGAGTATAAAGTAAGAAAGTATATATCTACCCTTAAAATTATTAGGCATATATAATATGTTCTACTTAATCTGAATCTATCATAATGAGATTAAATTATGTGGAAAAGGTGATCCATGGGCGTTGGGCCATGCTTGGAGCACTGGGTTGCATCACCCCAGAAGTACTTCAGAATGGGTCAGATTGGACTTCAAAGAGCCAATTTGGTTCAAAGCTGGAGCCCAAATATTCTCAAATGGGCCTTGTTGAAGGCTTTCTCATCAATGGGCTTGATGGTGTGGGAGAGGGTAATAATCTATACCCAGAGGGTGATTACTTTGACCCTCTTGGTCTTGCTAATGACCCAGATACTTTTTGCTGAGCTTAAGGTGAAGGAGATCAAGAATGGAAGGGTGGTTATGTTCTCCATGTTTGGTTTCTTTGTTCAAGCCATTATCACTGGCAAAGGGCCCTTAGAGAACCTTTTGGACCACTTTGACAACCCTTTATGCCACCAAGTTTGTGCATGGTTCTTAAATATGATGAGACTTGTGATTTATATGTAGATTATGATAATTGCCTAATTAGTGTAATTCTGAAGGACTAAGGCTTGTTTTTCACACCAAGTGATGGTTACAATATAAGGAGTTCGATTTCAAAGTTCATGTGTATGAAGAGACATCATTGCAGACAAAAAAATCATTGAGAGTAGTCCTCTATCATATTTCTGTGTGTGATCATATGATTATAAATCTAATTTTTTTAACCAAGCTATTACTCTTGAATATAACTGGTACTAAACTAAACTTAACTTGATATTAGATTAAAATTTGATTTATTATTTAACTTGATAAACTTATTCATAAACTAAATCAGTTAAACTTAAGTTAAAAATTAAGTTTATTAAATAAACGAGCCGAAATCAAGCAGGAAACATAGTTCATTTTGAACAAGCTAACTTTTAAGTCAAACAAATCTTTATTAAACTAAGCCTTGATTTAACTCGGTTTAAGTCCTCTACAGCCCTACTATGGAGACACCAAAATACTAATACAAAATTGAGTCAAGCAAGACCACAAAAGCTACAAAGTTTTTGTATGGGTTATATTTAACATAGTCACATTCTCAATCACTTATGCCAATATCAAAGCAGAGAAGCAAACTAATATTTTAGAGAAATATGCTTGGCTATAGTCTGTTGTTTCATAATCTTTCAACTAATCTACAATTCAACTACCACTGTCACCATTCATCACAGTAACTATTGGTGCTTCTGGTCCATCTCAATGCCACAAAAATAGGAGCTATTATTTAAATTAATTATTGTTTTGAACATTCATAAATGAGTACATATAATAACACAAACATCACTATAAGTTTTTAATATTTCATTATAGTAATTGTTTCTAGCTTGTTTTCTGCATGATGGCATTGTCACATATCTCTACCACATCCCAAGTTTCTAACTTCATTCAGAGTTTTTTTTTTCTGTCACAATCCTCAATCAAATGCAGCTTTTATATATTTAAGAACTTGGTCATAAACTTACCAAAATACTACAAAAAGATAAGGATTTTTTTTCCTTACATTGGAGATATTAAAAGTTTCTAATTAATACCTTTGGGGCCTTGTTTTATATTACATCAGTGACAGAATATAAATGACCAAACTATACTAGTCAATACAACTATCCAATCCTAGAAATCTAGATACAACTACATGCACAACTTCCACCATGCAACAAAATTGGTTCATATACAATTTTTTCCCATGCACCAACTAGTACAACAGTGGCATGTGTTTATAGAAGAAGCAAAAAGTATATGACAAACAATAATCTTGTCATTTTTTGCATAAACTTCAGCTTTTATACACTTCAGCTAGTACTTTTTTTTTGCTCTAGTGCTCTTGAACTTAACTTTTCCCACCATGTTCGCCAACTTTTTTCCACTTCTGAGTTCCCTATTCTATGAAGTGTTGCTTTTGCCATCCTTAATCTAACCTTGTATTCTTTCTTCCACGCCTCAAACCTATGTTTAAGTTTTCGATATTCTTCAATGGGATTCGTTCTACCGGATTGTGCTGGTCTAACATCAGCCAGAGATCTTGCATCGATATCAAACGTATGTCTCCGGTGCTCAAATTCCTTCAGTAGAGTGCTTAAGGAAGAATTGAAAGAAACATTAGACTGCTGCCTCCATGCTCCAACTGAAGGACTGTTAGTATACTTCATTGGTGTGTTCAGGCCAGGTGTTCGTGATCCTAAGGAAGTATTATCTTCAGAATCATACCATGAAGGTGACGCAGCTTCATGTCGTATCGGGTGACTAGTGCCATTATCCGAAGCAAGGCTCTTTCTAGCAGCAGCAAGGCTCATCTGAATTGAAATTGCAATTAGAATCTTCTATAGAATTTTGAATTTGATTTAAAACCCATAAGGGTTTGTTTGCGAATTGAGTTTGGGAGGGGAAGAAAAGGTAAAAGAAGGCTTTGATGCCATGAAATATACTTGTAGAATGTCTGTAAAGCCTTCCTTTTCCCTCCAAAACCTAACTCGCGAACGAACCCGCGTTGAACTTAGTGAATAATGTTGCAACAAACTCATGGTGACACACAGAATCAAGTATCAACACAACTAATCATTTAGTTTTCTCAGCATCATTTTTTTTCTTATTAAAATCCATATCAATATGAAACTAGCCCATTATAACAGCTTCTCTACTAATTCTTCAAAAAAACTGACACAAGTGCAGTAATTTGGTTTGATCACATGAATCGAAAAAGTAAGACATTTAGCATCCATTACAATAACATTCAGATGTATGTCAAGGGTTGATGATCTATTCTCTGATTGATGAAAACTTACTTGCAAAGACGACATCTGTTTTTGCCACATTTCCTCCATTGACTTCATCTTTGTCTCATATTCAATCCACCTTCTCTCAAATTGTTTTAGTTGTTCCCTTAACTCGGCATTTTCTCCTTCCTTTTGCTCTACAGTCGCTTCAGCCTTGATAACCCGCCTTTGGAGTTCTGATATAGCTGAAGGCAGGTTCTGTGCCACATCCTGCTGAACCAAAAAATACGACATTTATATCATCTTGAGTAGTTGGGAACTTTTACGAAATCATGAAGCTCAACTTTATATCTCCGCAGTTAAAACTCATTCAAAAGGTAAATATGGAAAGACGTATGCGCTGAATGCTTCAGAAGAAGGCAATACAGCATGCTTAAGGTGTAGACAGATTTAAGTTCATGTCCACACCTTCATGCAAATAGTTACTCGGTAGCGTTTCTGCCCAGAGGCAGCCATAATGATTAGTATAACCGCAGTTGTATAACCCAGGCTAGAGGTCGACTCGGTCAAAAGACTGGGCCACCGGGTCAGTGTCCAATCGCAGCTCAAGGGTTGCACCAGAGAACCCAAACAAAAAAATGTTTTTTTATTAAAAATATTGTACGAAGAAACTTTTTTATACTTAGATATATATTGCACGATTTTTACTTGGATAGAAAAAGTAATAGGAAGAATACTATTTTAATACTTAGATATATATAAAAAACTAAAAAAACAAATCAATGAGTTATCAAATTAAAACTTTGAGAAAATAAGACACGAGTTTAGCAAATATCTCAAAAATTAGATGTGTATAGTAAATTACCTTCACTTCTGGAATCTTTGAACGTGACTTACGCCTAGGTCTTGCATTTTCGGGATATATCTTAAACCCATCTTTGCCTTTAATATGCCTTAGAACCAGCCACCCACGAATTACTACATTAAAAGGAAATGAATAATAAAAAAATCATAAGCAATGTCCCTCCCCGGGGTAAACTAGACAATATGGAGAAGACACTAACCAGATTGTAATACTATGACTGCATTAATCTCCTCGATTTTTTCAGAAGAAATAGTTATAGAAGACTTCACCATAACACCGTAATTCCTTCTATCAATTTCTCCGCGAATAACTACAATATGACCAAGCAAGCAATTAAGACTCAGGTAAAAACAATAACCAAGGTTATGAAGAATCACAAACAAAAATTACTAGAAAAATCTGTAAAGAAGTGAAGGGAAAAATGCATAAAGCACAGAATAACTAAATGATATTGATAGACTAATTATCTAAAAGATAATATAAATAGCCTGGTTATCTAAAAATAACAACATTTATAACCTGGCCTTACATGATTGTATAGTTTTCACTCCATTCTTAAGTTCATGGTAACAACTGCGAGCTCGATGACCACGAAAGCATTTCTGAATCCCCACAATTCCGCGCAAAAACTGTTTTCTTTTATCCTCCAGTGCACCAATCTACAAAACCAACCAGAGCATGGAAGTAATCAAACCACAGAAACCGTTACATGAATTAATACAAAATCATGCTCAAACAAGACATAAAGTCATGTTTCAGAAACAAAATACTAATTTAGTAAAACAAATAGTTGATAATTTTCTGAACATTAACATTCATGACAAGTCAACCACAACGGAAATCCTAATATTATGGCTTTTTTTTCTACCTTTTAACACGATAAGTAGTCTACATATATGCTCAACAGCAGATTTGAGAAGTGAAAGTACGAAATTACTAAGCATACCTGTCCGGTTCGAAGATACAGTTTGGTGAAACCAACTTGGTACATTTCAGGAGGAATATTAAATTGTTGCAAAACAGAAACTGAGATGCTCAATGGATCCTGAGATGTGTTGACCTCAGAAAGAAGAAACCCGTACCTAAAAATATGCAGGAACATAAGTCGACCCATTATTAAAGATAATCTAAAAACTGTAGGAGGTTTCTCCACTACCTTCTGGCAAACTCTTGATGCATCATTCGAGTAGGATATCCGGCCCTTGAAATCCTAACAACCTCCAAAACTCCACAACACTTAAGCTGTTGAAGAACAAGATCTTCATCATATATGCCAGGAAGTTGCTTAGTATTTGGCTTTATACAGCGAATAAAGTGTGGTGTCGTACTCTCCAACTGATTCATCAACTTAAACAATTGACCCTAAAAGAAAGCACGAGACTCGTTACACTTATATCCCACAAATTATGCATTTTACTTATTCTCAATATATTCCAAAAATCCCTGTGCTATGTTACCATATCATATCATTGTCAATTTCAAGAGTTCCTTATCCACAATCATCACTAGTACTCATTATGTCATAACATAATTATTTCTTTACAAATATTAAAGTCGAAACCAAAACCGAAACTGCTCAAGTATCGTTACAAGAATACCTTGAACTTTGTGCCAACACTCTGCTTCTTTGAGTCCAGAGAACCTGCATGGAAGGAATTTGATTGCTTCTGAGAGTGGTTAAGTGTTTTGGAGAACAACCGCAGCAGTTCACAAGTACATGAGGACAGCAGTTGAATGGAATCGGAAGGAAGTGGATCTCTGTTCTTTTCTAGAAATCCGTTTGTATCATACAAAACCTGATTCGGGACTAGATGTTAGTAGAATCTCAAACATAAAGTAAGAACTTGACGTCCATAGTACGAATTCTAGATATACCTAAAGGTTCATAAAAACAAAGTAGAAAGCAGGAATTTCTCATAGTTACTAAGAAATAAAAACTCCAGCGAAAACATTTCCGTTAGCCAAATTTCAAGTTTAACATCAAAATGCTATTAATGTCATAATGTCTCTAGTGTATATAAGAACACCTCAACATTTTAGTTAAATAAGCAAGGTTCTTAAATAAATTAGGAGGTAGGAAGAAAAAAGATACTTTCATGTTTAGGAATAACTAAATCATGATATTAAGAAACTTGGGACTTTTCAAAACATATGCTGTATAAGATCATATCACAGTTCATACAAGACACAAAACACTACTATGGAAATGAATGCAAAGCTAAAACAAGAAAGCATGTTCTTGAATTGGCTTATTTTGTGTTCAAAGTAGCTTAAAATCAAAATCATAGGAGTTTCGTTTACCAAAAAAATAAAACCGAGTTTTGAGGATTAATTCAACTCTAAAATCAATTTGACTTTAAGAACTACAAAGAAATAGATTTTGGAGTAACTAACTTTCAGAGCTCCTTAAATACTGTGGAACTACTAACCTCTCCGGCATAATGACGAACACTGAAAGCCCTGCCCATTTCCTCTTTAAAGCAAGGATTAGCATTCAGGTGCTGCTTAAGTTTGTTGGCAAGTGTTAGATCACTGGCCCTGGGAAAATTCGATTCCTCGTCCAACAAAGAGAGTAGTCCTAGAGGTTTCTGCACATTATGCAACAAATTGCATAATAATTATACGAGTCACTAAGAATAATGTTGACCAAAATACTAATGTTAAAAAATCTACTTTATAGAAAAACAATGATAAAAAATTAATGTATTGGTAATCAAAATAATAGGCCAGTTTCCGGCAGAAGAGGAATAGCTCAAAAGAGTTTAGAAAGCTTAAACCATGAGTACCTTCTCAAAGAGATCCAGACACTCTTGATTGTCATCAAAATCTACTTTGGTCCAATCAACGCCATCTAATTCGTAGTCCTGAAACAATATATATAAATTGCAATGTTACTGTCATGCATAAAAAGCATATACAATACACATGCTTTGAATTGTATCACACGTTCAAGTGCTAACCTCCTGCTCAAGTTTAAACAGATGCCGATTGAAATGTTGTTGAAGCCTCTCGTTGGCATAATTTATACAAAACTGTTCAAAGCTATTTTTCTAGAAAAGAAAAGCAAGAAACAATTAGAACGTATGCAGAGTCTATGAAGCATAATTAAACATATTAATACAAATGGTGTACCTGGAAAGACTCAAACCCGTAAATATCAAGGATACTAATGGATCTCCCAGTACGTCGTTTACCCACTTCAAGGGACTTGTTAACTTGTTCTACAAGCCAGTCAAACAAGTTTGCGTAGATAAATTTTGCTAATGCATCTCTCGTATCAATGGCCTGAACAGAACAAAAGTTTGAATAAGATACATTTAAGAGCTGTAAAAAGTCGATTGATTGAAATATTGAAGTAATAAACAGACCTGCCGCAGTGTCAACATTTTGGCAATAGTATCCTTGCCGGCTTGGATTTTACGGGTAGATAATGCTGTCATTAACTCCTGGGAACTGCAGCCCATCAGCAAGGCAGCGGTGGTTACAGCTGTCAGAAGAAAATATATAAATAAGAGTCACCATTAAGGTCTAACTGAAATTACATATATACCCTCATAAATTCGTATTACTACTATGTTAGGCAAAATCGATATGAATTATGAACCACTAAACAGACCAATTCTACACAACTAAAACGATACATTTGTTTCTGTACCGAACATGTCATTGAAAAGAATCCGACTGGAGTCCCAGCTATCTTTAAGAATTCAATGTTACAGACTTGGCAAACACAAAACATGGTACCATTTAAGTAGCTCATCAAAAGGAAATCATGCATAAGCTATGAATCTTACCTTCATCCTTCACCACTTCAATGTGATTTTCATTGTCAGCAGCGTTGAATGAGATATTTCCCAGCCATAATATTGCAGCAAGCATCTTGAAGACATGTTTTTGATCCTCTATGCTCATTCGAACAACATCCAACGCTTTCTGAGGGAAAACACAGATGCCAAAAGATATTAGGAGTCCGTAAACAAACTTATAGAAGGTTTAGTTCAACGAATGAACTGTCAAATAATATACCATCAGCTGGTGAAAGTTTTTAGCATCGTCAACGCCATCAATTGTCATGCAGTCACTCTGATTAAGATATTTATATTCGCTGGCCACTCTAAGATTCAATCTCTCTGCACAACAAGATACAAATAAAAATCGGTAAAAATATTTACTAGCTCAATAAAGCTGATGAAGAAATGACAATGTGAAGGTAAGATATAACTTCACATGCAGAAATCAGTGTCAATGAATTTGCAAAGAAAATCAAGATGTGCACTAAAATTTTGTAAATAAGATTAAAGGGCCGGGGAGATCTATAGAAATGATACGGGGAGCATCATACTCAATACTCATATTTAAAATGAGTTATCTAAAGATGGCATTTAAGAGATTCAATTGTCCCAAAACAGTGACATGATGGCCAACAAATTGAACTAGTTCTGACATTTGTTAGGCTGAGAAGTGCCAACAAGAGCAAAAAAAGTATGATAATGATAAGAACGCTATGCTGGGTGAGTGGCCATACAGGAAAATATAACACTTAGAGCCAATGTATGTCAGAAAAATTGTACGAGCACTTATTGTGCATTAGGTGATGAAAATTCACTTAAAAACTGCTTTGTCGTATGAGAAGAGCAATAAAAGTTCTAGCGAGAAAGCTGGATTAAATGGAATATAGTCGCATTAAAAAAATGTAGAGTAAAACCTACAAAGACTTACGAGAAAGCAACTATTTAAAAAGTCCTTTATCTAAATGGTTTTACTAAGATTTCAGTTTCTCAATAATTTATGTTACCAACCCTACCTAACGGGATAAAGCTTTTGGTTGTTGACAATGTCTAAACAGAATAAATCTAACGGTGTGTCAAATTTATCACATGGGCATGCCATCTGCTTCAATTGTAACATAAGAGTAAGTTTCTTTATTGTAAAAAATACGATACTACAAGTTGAGAACATCAAAATGCTTAGTTATTTCAGAACGAACAAAATAGTGGACTGCTTAGCTCTTAAAGTTAACACTGAACATTGCCATTTCGACACATTAGACAAGAAACATAAAAAAATATTTAAATATTCAAAAAAAAAAAAAGATAAATTGCGTAGAAAATATACCTCTAAGATCAGCTGAAGATCCAGCACATAGTTGATAAAATATGTGATAAGACCTCTCGCCATTGGCCAGTTGAACAACTCTTGACTGCACACATGAGAGACGAGAACGTTTCAGAATGTGGAGAAAGATTAATATTCCTATCCACAATTATGTTCAAATATGGTGTCACAGGTTACCTTTTCTAACAGAACTGTTTGAGTTAGCATACGAGAATTGGCATATGAGAAAGAAAAGGCCATAAGAATAAGTCAAGTCAGTAAATTGCAAGAGAATTGGATATTTGGATGTCAAGTAAGAGCAAATGATTGAACATGCTTACAGGTTTGAATTTTAGCACCACAAATTTTTCCCAATGTGCTGAAATGAATTTCAATCAACTTCCCCTGCACCAAAATAAAAAACGTATATCAATTAACTGCGTAGTCGTTAAATACAAACATGCTGCACAGCCCTCGGAATATTAAAAGGGATAGTTTACAAACACATTTCACAAAGAGCCTATAGAGCTATAGAAATCTGGAAGAACAATAGGCGGAGTAAGCTTCATTATAATGAAAAGAAACTCAAACTCACAAATCTGCTAGAGTTGTCATTCCGAGACGTTTTTGCATTTCCAAAAGCTTCTAATATAAAATTCGTTTGAAGAACTTCATTTTCGATCCCGCAACTGCCACCTCCAAGAGCAGCTAAGTATTGCATAGCAATTTTTGCTGTTTCTGTCTTCCCAGATCCACTCTCACCACTGTAAACAAATTTCTATCAGTTATTATTAACAAGTATACTAACGATTTTATCTTATTACTAATATAACAATTCAATGCTATTATGTTCAGGAACCGATATTAAAAGTCATGCACAAAGGGAGAGCCCCTAATGTATTGAGTGCTGACCTTATGATAATGGACTGATTTACTTCATCTGCAATGTAAAATTTGTAAACAGAGAACCATCACAAATATATCATGTAACTACGGCACAAGATTTTGAAGGAGGAGAAAGAAAGGAAAGTTTTATTCACCTCTTATCATCTCATTATAAGCCGCATCTGCCATAGCATAAACATGAGGACTATCGATAGTTCTCTGCCTATAAGCTGAGAGTAAATCATTTCCATAAACATGAACATCTTTGAAGGGATTGAGTGCAATTAAAATTGGCCCTGCTTTACTCTGAATACAGAAAGCAGAAGTAGCATATGAGAGTACATAGATTATCAAATATTTAGAAGAACGAGCCGTAACAGCAAACATACATAAATTATATCTTGAGAATATCTAAACTGAAGATTGTGAAGAACGGAGGGCTCGTTTAAATAACTGAGATGTATAAGATCATCCACACCCTCTAAAATATCAGGATTAGCAGGTAGGAGTTCTAATCTGGAAACTTTCATAACCTGCAATAACATCACAATTCGCAAATAATATGTTACCTTGCATTCTCAATATTGGATATTATCTTAAACAAAAGCCTTAGAAATTTACGTTTCCATTTAAGAGTGAAACGGATGCTTTTTCTCCTGAAGTTGACTGTATCGTTCCTCGTTCCCACTTCCCTTTTGGTTGCCGACACCAAACGTTAAGTTTCTGTTGAAACAGTAAAAAACAGAAAGGAAACTTTTAACAGAAATGCACATGACATTAACAATGTCTCAATTCTCGGGCTATGGCAATTATTAACAGACAAATATAGGCTGATATATAGTTCAATAGATAAAAAAACCACACACAAAAGTTCTTCTAGAGTGAGATGTTAAAAAGCTTTGATATCTTTCAATCACATAGCATTTTATATGATCAACCAATAATGAGTCGCAGGGAAAGCAACAAAAACGAAAAAATGGAACAGAAAGTACGCATGCCACAGACAATTTACCAAAACATGGTGTCGGTATCAAACATCAAACAAAAACCCATAATGGATGCTTCATACATTAAATAACAGGAATTCTGACATCTTTAAAATTTGAATTAAAATAACCAAACATTTTTTTAATTTAACTAAGAGGGATAGAGTTTATCTTTATTATCAATTATGAAATGGTTAGTGGTGCAACTATAATATTTTAACAGCAACTTCGATATTTTATTCTACATAATTGCTTATTTGTATAACTTCGCCCCAAATTTAAGCTAACTGTTAAATGAAACTTAGCTGAGAGATTCAAAGACTAAGAAACACTGTAAAACTTCAATCATAAACAGCCTTATCATTAAAATATCATATGTCAAAAATTCAAAATACCAACAGGTAATTAACAGACATCATAACACTTTTCGAGTCGACACTTACCTTTTTGATGTAATAAGCAACATTGTCATCTTCCAATTCTCCGGGTGGAGGAGTTACTGAAGCAGTAGAATTAGCAGATTTTGGAACTGGACCTTGTGGTAATTCTTCACTCATTATTTTCTCTTCTGATTTGACAATATAAGGTGATTCCACATCCATCTTCATCTTCTTGTTCCCAAAACTACCTTTCCGCCTGTGCCCCTTAACATTCACATCAGCAACCTTTAAATTATCAGGCAATGTCCTTCTGGCCCGGGGAAGCCGAGCCTTCGATGTAGGCCGAGTTGGCAATGATGGTGGTAAGTCCTTCGGCTTCTCTCCATCCCTCCGGCGAAGGGAATCAAGCATCTCTTCTAGAGAGCTCTTCGTAGCTGTTAACGTCATGATGCTGTTAGAAATAAATTCTAACAGATGCTACTTCCACCCAAAACAACACAAAACTAAACTTTGGAGAGGTTTCACAACTTTTTTTATTTTCTTCAAAATTTCAAAAGCAACTCCAAAATTCACACCTTTTCCCTCAAAATCTCATACCCAACTACAAAATTCACACCTTTTCCCCTAAATTCTCATGCCCAGCTACAAATTTCACAACTTTTCGCACAAATTCTTATACACTAAATATTCAAAACTTCTCTCACAAATTCTCAAACCCAACTACAAATTCCACAACTTTTTCCTCAAATTTTCAAACCCACCTCGAAATTTCACCACCCCATTTTCTGATTCCACAAGAGCGTTCCAGAAAATACCGAAATCCAGGACCCCCTTTGAGATTCAACGTGCAAAATGCTAAAAAATGGTATTATGGGTAGGATAAGCTTGAAGGGTGGAAAAAAATGGTTAGAAAATATTGAAAAATCATTTATTTTCCTCGTTGCAACAATCAACACAATTTTCACAACTGAATTCCAGAAAGGGAAAGATACGAGGTTTTAGAATAACCGAGGAGGTTGAGGTTGTCACAAAAAAACAAACCCCCTCAAAGACACAGAGAGAGAAATGGTAACAGAAAACCAAACAATTTGGAATGAAAAATATTTGTTGCAAACAATGTTCTGTTTTTTCAATGCTCTGTTTTTTCTAAAGACCAAATTTTCCTTCTTCTCTATGTTGTTTCCTCAAAACAAACAATGCTCAGAATAAAAAATTTGATTTTGTTGTTGATGGTGACGCTGGTTTTTGCATATGATTTTTTTGGTACACATATGTTGTATCATTCATTTCCTTTGTATCACTCTATGTATTATACCATGATATATTTTAAAAATAATAATAATAATTACAATTTTAATTTAAATAAGTTTTTTAACTAATCAATGATTGATATAAAATGTGGGACACACTCATCATTTTTTGGCCCATAAATTCAACTTTATTTGGTGAGTTGGCAAGTAACAACATCAATAACACTTTCAACACTACAAAAACGTTTGAGGAAACTGTTTCCATCTCATAATCATAATGAAGAAGTTACCAAGTTAATTTAAATAAAAGTTGATTAACATAAAATAAAAAAAATATTTTACTCTATTAGTTTATATTTTTTTTTCATTATTTAGTTTGTAAGGTTAGTATTGTTAATCAATTTGACCCTGACTTTATATATTAATTAATTTGACCCTCACAAATATAATTAAAAGGTTTTTATAAGTATAAATGATTTACTGTATACAAAAGCAAAATCAAATTAACATTTGGGATGTAATTGAATATTTCAAAAATAATGATAATATAATAGTTTTTCGCAATAACGTTACATCATTCATCATTTATTTTTAATTATCAATAATTTTTAAATAAAAATAATATATAAATTATATATAAGTCTTTAAATGTCACGTATTACACTAAAAAATAATAGTATATAACTCAACATCACTAACGTATCAATAATGTCATGTTAGATATTATTATTTTGTTGATACTATCATACTTACCAAACTTAGTTTATCACATCTTCCTTACTTAAAAAGGATAAGAGAATACACTCGTTAATTAACAACAAAAAAATATATAACTTGACATTATTAATACTTTAGTGGTAATTATATCGGTGAAATTACTAGTATGATGCTTTAACATTTGGTTCAATAATTGTATTGTATACCAGTTTTTATATATATTATAATGGATATAATATAAATTTATGATATAATATTATATTTTATAATATAACTCAATTGTTGAATGACTAACCACGTGAAAAATAATAATCGCCTACTCATTTTGAATCCTTAATATGTCATATTGGAAAATATGAAGAAAAAACATGTGCAAACTGATTTTAATAAGTACCGTATGATCATTAATTATATTGAATATTGGTTAAGTTATATATTATAATATATGTGATAAATTTATAATGTAAATATTATTATTAAAACATAATTCATTTATTTAAATAATTCAATGACTAACCATGTTACAAAGAAACATTATAATCCTTTTAATATGTCATTTTGAAAAATATGAAAAAAAATCATGTGCGAACTAATTTTGACATGTATAATACGATACAATTTTAAGCGATTTATTTGGATGTACGATATAATTGTTATAATGTACTTGTATAATAAAGATCATATTCTTATTGGAACTAATCACCATGCCAAATTGCTAAGTTATTTATAATTATACTATAACCTAATTAGGAGATAATTGAATATATTAATTATGATATTAGGATATTAATATTTATTGTGATATAAAAGTAGTCTAACCATAAAATAATGTGTAAGATGTAAACAATATTTTTAAAGACTCTCCTTTTAATATACTTTTTGTGTGAAAATTTCTGACAGTATATAAAATTATTATATTATTAATATGTACATCTTTTCTCTCTTAATATATCACTTGATTGTGTATATAGTGCCATCTTATATGTATGACTTTTAAGTTTTAATATCTAGACTATGAATATTATTTGCTTCTTGTTTGGATTAAAAAGTAATATAATAAATCATTTTTTTTTGTTTTCTACAGGTATCATTGTATTGGAGACAATTATGTCCGAATCGGAAATATTCATAAATATGTGGGGCTTACTTTGACAGCGAACATTTTTTCATCCACAAGACTCGAACCTGAGACCTTATTTAAGGAAAATCAAGCATGTATCACTTGAAATAACGTTCGTTGATAATATAATAAATCATTCATGATAAATCTAGATACTTTATTAAATTATATCTAAATTGGAATCAAGAATAATTACTTATTGAATTATATAATAAATGTCCAAAATTTCTATTGTGAAAAAATAAAAGGAAATTTTAGCAAATTCCTTTTCTAGTCATTTATCTTAATATATGAAATGAATGTCGTCAACAAACATGATTATGGAAATAAATATAAAGGAAATTTTCACAATTTCTTTTTCTACTCATTTATCTTTATTTATGAAACAAATGTCGTCAACAAAATAAATACCATCATTGAATTCTTTCTTTTTTGGCGCTTCCTTGAATTCTTAATCCACAATTAGGAACAATAAAAATATTTTACTTGTGAGTACTCACAAAAATATATGATATATGTATTTATAATTATAGCTTATAGGTGGTAATAGGTATCACCATATTTGTCACCGGGATACTTTATATTTAAAGTATAACTTTTGACTAAATGTTTAATTTCTATATTTTTATTTTTTTATACTTTATATTTAAAGTATTTAATATAATTACAGCTTATAGGTGGTGATGGGTATCACCATATTTGTCACACGAATACTTTATATTTAAAGTATTACTTTTTGACTAAATGTTTAATTTCTATATATTTTTTATTTAATATATATTATTATTTATTTTATTATTATTTATGTAGTGAGTTTTAATGATTGAACTAAACTTTAAATTTAACATGTGGATAAATTATTATTCATGTAATAATTAATTTATATATATATATATATATTTATTTATTGATTATTAAAAAATATATTTAAACTTAAAAACTAGTTAGATACTTATGAATACCTAGGACATGCATATGTACTTACATATACTATGGGTATAGGTATGAATATTGGTAAACACCATTCGGGTTCACCCCACTTCATTATCATCCATATCCATGATCATACTTGTTTATCTGATTTGGCCTGATCATGATCGAATCCGAATATGGTTAAGTTTTATTGGTATAAATTGATATGAGTTCAAAAATTAGACTCAATCAATGTTTAGGGTAAGGTAAGGGACAATCATGACATTAACTGTCTCACAGTCACTAATTCATCATATTTGTGAGACTATTTAATTGAGTATAAAATAATAACATATCTTTGGTCGAGAATATCATTGATTTCTAATTGTTTTTCATTATATACATGATTAACAATGTATATACATATATTTTTTCACATGTCAAATTACGTATTCATAATAATAAATAATATTTACAAGACTTTATATGAAAAAGTATGCATTATATTTAATCTGGTCTAGGTCGGGGTCGAGATTAAAGATTACTCGGTCAACAATTGGAGTCGAATTAGCTTCAGGTATATGATTCAGTGTGGATTCAAAAAATAAAGTGATAAACATTTAAAGTCAGATAAGATATAAATCTTATCTCATTCGATCCATGCTCACCCCTAACTCACACTATAATAATGATTGTTCCATTTTTTACTAGTAGAAAATATAAACAGTAACATAATCTAATTTCTTAATAACAATAGTTTTTCAAGAATATAAATTACTAAGTGACACACAAAGTGAAATAGTATGTAGGTCTATGACTTAGGGTGAATGCCTAATTTTATTTGATCCAAAATAAATAAAAAATAAAAAATATTCAATAAAAGATCATTTTTTAAATTACACAAGATAATAAATATTATTAGTTGAATTTTTATATAAATAAATCCTACATGGTAATAATTAATATCATGGTATTTTTTTAAAGAAATAAATCCAGCCACTTAAAAATATTGTGGATATATTTTTAAGAATATACAATTTTGTCTTTAGTTGAGAAGGCACTAAGAAGCACGAGAATGTCCCATTCTGTCTCTACCGCTCATTAATGCGATGCAACCTCAGTCGTATTAGGATATAGTGTGTGTTAGCACCCATACTCTTTTAATTCATCTTTTAATAATAAAAAACAATGTTAAAATAATGATTAAATTAGTAAAAGAAAATATGGTAGGAATTATACTTTTTATAATTATAATAAATGATCGTATTCAAAAAATAAAATAATCAAATCTGAATATAAATCTAAAAAATAAATTAAAATAAAGGTACATGAATGATGGTGATTTCACTTCTTTTCTGCATATCTTCTTAGAATTATCATATTATGCCAATTCTATTAATTAAATGTAGTTATAAAAAAAATATTAAATAATAACTTTTCTACATATAAATAATGTATTAGGGATTTGTAATAATCAATAAAATATTAAAAAAACATAAACATCAATATTTTCTTAATTAATAAAATGTAAAAAATCATTCAAGGAGAAAGTGTCATCAATATTAACTTGTTTGCCTTAATTCATCTTTTCAATAATAGGGATAACAATTATTTTCTATCTCTAATTATATAGTTTTGATTTTCTATTACTCATTAGGATAACTAAGAGCAAAATCAAATATTGTAAGACACAAAAATAAAAAAGATGTTTTTGTTTATAAATAAATATAAACAAACAATTTTAGGGTATAAAAATTAGCTCATACAATTAGCGATAGTATCATCTAGTTTGGGTGGGAGTTATGTGAATATTTTCCATAGTCCATAATAGATCAACTATCAAATATAAATCTCTAATTTAAAAAACCAACGCATTCTAAATTTTCCATGAGTTCAAAAATTAGACTCAATCAATGTTTAGGGTAAGGTAAGGGACAATCATGACATTAACTGTCTCACAGTCACTAATTCATCATATTTGTGAGACTATTTAATTGAGTATAAAATAATAACATATCTTTGGTCGAGAATATCATTGATTTCTAATTGTTTTTCATTATATACATGATTAACAATGTATATACATATATTTTTTCACATGTCAAATTACGTATTCATAATAATAAATAATATTTACAAGACTTTATATGAAAAAGTATGCATTATATTTAATCTGGTCTAGGTCGGGGTCGAGATTAAAGATTACTCGGTCAACAATTGGAGTCGAATTAGCTTCAGGTATATGATTCAGTGTGGATTCAAAAAATAAAGTGATAAACATTTAAAGTCAGATAAGATATAAATCTTATCTCATTCGATCCATGCTCACCCCTAACTCACACTATAATAATGATTGTTCCATTTTTTACTAGTAGAAAATATAAACAGTAACATAATCTAATTTCTTAATAACAATAGTTTTTCAAGAATATAAATTACTAAGTGACACACAAAGTGAAATAGTATGTAGGTCTATGACTTAGGGTGAATGCCTAATTTTATTTGATCCAAAATAAATAAAAAATAAAAAATATTCAATAAAAGATCATTTTTTAAATTACACAAGATAATAAATATTATTAGTTGAATTTTTATATAAATAAATCCTACATGGTAATAATTAATATCATGGTATTTTTTTAAAGAAATAAATCCAGCCACTTAAAAATATTGTGGATATATTTTTAAGAATATACAATTTTGTCTTTAGTTGAGAAGGCACTAAGAAGCACGAGAATGTCCCATTCTGTCTCTACCGCTCATTAATGCGATGCAACCTCAGTCGTATTAGGATATAGTGTGTGTTAGCACCCATACTCTTTTAATTCATCTTTTAATAATAAAAAACAATGTTAAAATAATGATTAAATTAGTAAAAGAAAATATGGTAGGAATTATACTTTTTATAATTATAATAAATGATCGTATTCAAAAAATAAAATAATCAAATCTGAATATAAATCTAAAAAATAAATTAAAATAAAGGTACATGAATGATGGTGATTTCACTTCTTTTCTGCATATCTTCTTAGAATTATCATATTATGCCAATTCTATTAATTAAATGTAGTTATAAAAAAAATATTAAATAATAACTTTTCTACATATAAATAATGTATTAGGGATTTGTAATAATCAATAAAATATTAAAAAAACATAAACATCAATATTTTCTTAATTAATAAAATGTAAAAAATCATTCAAGGAGAAAGTGTCATCAATATTAACTTGTTTGCCTTAATTCATCTTTTCAATAATAGGGATAACAATTATTTTCTATCTCTAATTATATAGTTTTGATTTTCTATTACTCATTAGGATAACTAAGAGCAAAATCAAATATTGTAAGACACAAAAATAAAAAAGATGTTTTTGTTTATAAATAAATATAAACAAACAATTTTAGGGTATAAAAATTAGCTCATACAATTAGCGATAGTATCATCTAGTTTGGGTGGGAGTTATGTGAATATTTTCCATAGTCCATAATAGATCAACTATCAAATATAAATCTCTAATTTAAAAAACCAACGCATTCTAAATTTTCCATATCTTTTTAGAATTGTTGATACATTTTGTAACAAAAAATAATAAAGATACATTAATTTGTATATTATTTGGATTTTTCTTCACAATATATCATGTTTTGTTTAACTTAGTTGCAATTATCATATTTTTTGTTTAAAATATTACACTTATTTCTCATGCAGAGCAGTGTAAGGAAAGTATAAAAATTAGGGAAGGTTTGTGTATGTGTAGAAAAAATGAGATTGATTTGTGTAATTTCACTAAAACTCAGAGATGTCAGTGTAATTAACTATTTTAATTAAAAATATTATTTATTTCTCTCATTCTTTTCTCTCTCAATAACACCCATGCTATAAATTTATTTTTCTTTGATTTTTAACAGTATAGATGACAAAATAAATATGATGCATTTAAAAAATGTAAAATATGTGAACTTATATCGTTGTGACAAATCTAAGGAATGTTGATTGAAATTTCTCCTACTTACAGTAGCATGGAGGTTACTTACCCTTATTAGGTCATATCATTAGAAATATCAAAAACTGCTATTGTTAATCAAGATATAAGCCTATTACTGAGTCATATATGCAAGTTTTACTTATAACCCTATATTTCTATCAGAAATAGTCCAAGATCTACTTATTAAGATTAAGCCTCAAACAAGGAATATGGGGTAGCATGCCCATAAAGAAATATACATATATCAATGAGTTTATTCGCGAGTTGAGTTTTAGAGGAGAATGAAGAGAAAATGAAAACTTCATAATCATCTCATAAGTGTATTTCATGTCTCTCAAACATTTTTTTTTCCTTTCTATTCTTCCCCTTTAAAATCCAATTTATAAACATACCCTAAATGAATCAACATTGTTCTTCGATATTTTCTTTTATTTCAGTAAGTGTCTTGAAAATTGAAATTTTGACTCTTCAAAATAATAATACAAATGCAAGTGTATAAATTTTTATACTTGGTGTAAAAATGATATGTGAATCTTAGAGTGTGTTGAATACGTACCTCCTTTTCTCTTTAATAATCACATCTTCGTTGCTAAGTCACAACGCTAAGTGCCAACCACTTTGGAATTCTACGTTACAAATAGTAAAGACAAGTAAAGGAAGTGTGAAGGGAAAAAACCATGTCATTATGAGACAATTCAGAAGTTTCATGTCTCAGAAATCTAGATGATGAAGACATCTCACCACATGACAAGAGGGCAGTAGGGAATGAAAGTAAAAGGAATGAAAAATCAAAAGAATGAAAGTGAGAGGAATGAAAAATGAAGAAAAGTAATTTTTTTAGATGTTCGGTTGTGATGAATATAGGGAAGCAAAGAAAAAAAATGGTGGGATTCACACCTTTTTGTTTTTCTCCAATATTGAGATGAAAACTTAATTGGAGAAGATTAACGATAAATTTTCTCGTCGATAACTTCCTATATAATTAAAAAAATCGAATTTTCTATTAACTAAGTTTCACTAATTCCCTAAATTTAAAAAAAAAACAAAATACAATGGTGTGAATGTCATTATTAAAATAACTAAATTTTTTCTTTCTATTTTCTCTTACATCAAACAACTAAAAAATTATCACATTTTTTCTCTCTTTGACTTTTCTTTCCTTAACTTTTCTCTTGAAAACCAAACATATAGTGATTTGATCTCCCCTCATTTTTGTACATTGTTAAAGATTATCCATTAAATATTTACGTGGTTAACAAAATGTCACATGTGTCTAAAGTGATACGAGTATGTGTTATATGATAAAGTTCATTGTATTTTGATTTTGCTCCATATATATTTTTTTAGACTGGCCATTAAATATTGAAAAGTTTTGGTTGTTAAGAGATCTACTTTAAGTACTAATGTGGAAAATGAACCTACGCCTAAACATGGCCCAGCTGCTAGTTCCAACTGCTCTAGTGCCTTAAGCTAGAGCCTTGGTCACTAACTTACATGACTTTATGTTATTCAGTTGATGCGGAATTCCAACTTTTTTTATAAAATAAAAAACAACCTCAAGAAAAATAGACAATATGAATAGGTCAGGTGCATATAGTTTGCGAACTGCTTTGTAGTTGTTGGATGAAAAAATTTAGTTATTGGTTATTGTTTTATGTACCTTTTAGAAGTCGTGGTAACAGTCAGTATAGAAGTCGTGATGGAGTTATACAATTTATGGTCAGTAAAACAATCATGATGACATACAACAACTTCTTAATAGAAGTTGTGATGGAGTAGTACAACTTCTGGTCAGTATAGAAGTCGTGATGACATATAACGACTTCTACATGGAAGTCATGATAGAGAAATACAACTTCTATTAAGTATATAAGTCATGATGACATATAACAACTTCTAGATGGAAGTCGAGATGGAGTAATACAACTTCTAGTCAGTATAGAAACCACAATGGTATATAATGACTTCTGAAATGAAGTCGTAATTTGTTAACACGACTTATGAACTATAACCAAAAGTCTCACAGAAGTCATACTTTAATATCACGACTTCTAAACAACAATGGTAGCCGATCACAAATTTGACAGATAAGATTGTAGATTATTTGATCCAACAACTAAAAAGAAAGTTTATTTAAAAGCGAACTAACAATTCACAAGTTAGTCGTCACTATATAAATATATGATGACCTTTGTCTCAAAATTAGTTGATACACCAAAGCTTGAATCACACTAGTAAATTATAGTTAGAATATAGTTTCTACCTATGGATTATTTAGTTGGGGTTGTCATACCACAAATAGTTTGTGATTAGTTTTTGTTTTTATTTTTTAGGCTTGTTTCCTCTTTCCATTACAAAAAAACCATTAAAGTATATAGCCTAATAATCACATGTGATTGTAATCTTGGGACATGATTGAACGATAGACCTATGGATATTGTCTACCTTTTAGGATGAAGTGTCATATACATTTGGTGAATGATCGAGGTTGCGACAATAAAGGTAGATTAGTTCATCAAATGAATAAATATATAAATAATACAGGTTGATTATTACATGGAACTTGAACTGTGGAAATATGGTGATGGTTCATAATGAATATTTCAAAGGAATTAATCTACCTATATTTTTATTGTGAACACTGGGCTATATTACAGGCTTATATGACTTGGGCGTGATGTGTTTGTAACCCATCAAACTATTGGACCACACAAGAATCTCCTCTTTCACTATTAATCAATAATGATAACTTTATGTTATATGCACTTTTATCACTTTTAATATAATAATATGAAATAGACTCGTATGAATGACACTCATTAATATTAACAATCATATACTTCAAAAAAAATATTTCCTTATTTATTTATATATTTGTAAGATAAATGATAAAGAGTTAACTTTAGTTATATTATGTGAACGAACAAGGATCCTCTCCACTATAGAGAGGTAAGTGATTACTTTTACACATATTTCTAATGACAAAAATATAATTTGATGATAAACAAAAGGATAAAAGTATTATCATGTGTTACTTTCTCTTTAATAATAGAGAGAATCCTTACTTGAACGAACACTAGTTTGTATGAGTCATTTTAATTAATAGTTGTAAAGAGTTGTGGGTGCAAAAAGTTGTAAAGAAGGGTAATCGAACAAGGAAAGAGAGAAGGCAGAGAAACAATCAAAAGGGGGTCATCATCCTCTAATCCATTTCAAGTAACGAAAAACAATACATCCACCCTCTATCCATTTGAACATTCCCATTTATCTATTTCAATAAGTATTTTAACCATTGCATTTGAAATCCTATAAGAGTGTAATATAGATACATTGAGACAATAAAGATTTAAATTGAAAAGAATAATTTGTCCCCAACCGTATCTTATATTCCAAGCCTATCACATTTTGACATAGGAATAAAAGGAAAATTTTAAAAATAAAAAATAACAAAAAATGAATAGTTTGGGACATGAAATGAGACACCAGTGTGATAGATTATCCCAATCCAATTTAAACATGTTATATCTTTGTAATCATCTAAACATGTTATACAATTAATTAAACAACATATTTAGATCAATATGCAGTGGAAACTAAAATAGATCAATAATACCAACCTTCAGCCATTGCTAATTGATTCTCAATTGTCTTTCACGAACACTTTGACTTGCAATCAAACACTGTGATTACAATGAGTAAATTATGAGTTTGATTTTCTAAACCTTTACTCACTCCCAACGCGATGATGTTTGTTTCTGAACAGAGGGGTAGGATTAGTGACCCAAACAGAGAGCAACATGTTCTAATTTATAGACCTTTATCCATCATAAAGGTCATCAGAGTGGAACAGGTCATGAATAGTGAGAGTGCAAGTTTTTTTCCTCCACATAATCGTTTTGTAACTGGTACTAAGATAATGAGTTTAATATGTACAAAAAATGGACCACATTTGGACCATATTTTCCAATAAATATGCAAAGGATTTATACTGAAATGCATATTCAAAAAACAGAATAAATCTGTTGAGAAAATCATGAGAAATTCTATCATTCTCCCACTTGGTCCATTTAACCCACCATCAATTATAACAAGAAACACAATACATGAATCATGACAATAAGTCCTCTAATAACGAGTATTATCTATCATGTATCACAATATATCAAGTATTTCAATATATGCTCTTTACTTCATGAATAAACCATATGTTTATTCTAGGTCAAAACTAAATGACATTTCTCAAAATAAACAGATATGTGCACAAAAACATATGAGAAAACATCAAACTCAATAAAAGTTTCATTGAAAACAATAAATGTACGTACAATGAAAATTACATCATGGAACCAAGTCCCATTCGTGCTACATGATCCTTAAAATTCTTTGGTGGCATGCCTTTAGTCAAAAGACCTGCAATCATCAACTCAGTACTAAGTGTTCAATAACCACTTTCTTTTCCTTCACACGCTCTCTTATGGCTAGATATTTAATGTCGATGTGCTTACTTCAACTTCCACTCTTATCGTTTTTAGCCATAAAGACCGCAATTGATTTGTCATAATACATACATCTTCAATGGCCTAGAAATAGAGTTCACAATTCTAAGCCCAAATATGAAACTTTTCAACCATACACTATGCAAGGTAGCCTCAAAACAAGAAACAAACTCGGCTTCCATAGTGGAAGTAGCAGTCAATGTCTGCTTTACACTTGACCAAGACACAACTCCATCAGCTAGCATAAAAATATAATCGAATGTTGATTCCCGGGTATCAATGTAGCCAGCATAGTCTGAATCAGAGTAGCCAATTACTTCCAGATTATCAGTTCGTTTGTACATGATCATGAAGTTCTTTGTTCCTTGAAGGTATCTCATTACCTTCTTTGCAGCTCCCCAATGGTCAATGCTTGGATTAATCTGATATCTTCCCAAAACTCCAATAGCATATGCTATGTCAGGTCTGATGCAAACCTGAGCATACATAAGGCTTCCAACAACTGAAGCATATGAGATATTTTTCATCTTTTCCTGCTTAAAATCATTTTTGGGGCACTGACTCAAATCAAGTTTGTTTCCCTTCATAATGGGAGCTACACTTTGTGAACAATCCTTCATGTTAAATCTCTCTAAAACATTGTTGATATAGGTCTCTTGAGACAAGCCCAAAATGCCTATAGATCTTTCTCTATGGATCTTAATGCCAATGACATAAGATGCCTCTCCCATATCTTTCATATAAAAAAAATCGAGAGAAATTGTTTCACCTCATATAGCATACCCTGATCATTAGTTGCAAGCAAAATATCATCCACATATAGCACACGAAAACAAATCTTACTCCCACTAACATTTTGGTATATACATTCATCCTTGATGTTCTCTTCAAAACCAAATGAGGTGATGACCTCATGGAACTTAAAATACCATTGGCGGGAGGCTTGTTTTAATCCATAGATGAATTTATTAAGCTTGCAAACTAAATGCTCACCATCACTAGAGGAGAATCCTTCAGGTTGTTTCATGTAAACCTTTTCCTCTAGATCACCATTCAGGAAAGTCGTTTTCACATCCATTTGATGTAACTCAAAGTCAAAATGAGCTACTAATGCCAAAATTATTCGAAGAGAATCATTTTTAGACACAGGAGAAAAAGTCTCATTGTAATCGATTCCTTCTCTTTGAGTGAATCCTTTTGCAACAAGTCTTGTCTTATGTCTCTCAATGTTTCCTTGTGAGTCTTTCCTAGTTTAAAAACCCATTTACATCCAATGGCTTTAACACCATCAGGCAAGTCAACGAGATTCCAGACTTTGTTAGATGTCATTGAATCCATCTCAACTTTCATGGCATTGATCCATAAGTTTGATTCCTTACAACTCATGGCTTGTGAAAACATCTCAAGATCATTTTCGGCTCATACATTATAGTCTGATTCTTTTAGATACACTACAAAGTCACTAGGGATTGCTGACCTTTTAACTCTAGTAGATCTTCTTAATGTTGCATCATTATTTTCTTGAGCAACTTCGCAAATGGACCAGGTGCTTGTCCATTCTCCGTGTATCTACCATAGTACTCCCCACCCCTATCAGATCTCACGATTTTAATTTGTTTTTCACATTGTTTCTCTACTTCAGCCTTAAAAATATTAAAGGGGTTCAAAGCTTCATCCTTAGAACGAAGTAAGTAGAGATGCATATATCGTGTATAATCATCTATGAAGGTGATAAAGTACTTAGGACTACTTGTGCCCATGTCTGGACAACAAATATTTGTATGTATTATTTCTAATATTTTTTAGCACATCTTGACATCCTTTTTAGACTTGTTAGTTTGTTTACCCTTAATACAACTAACATAGGTCTCAAAATTAGCAAAGTCCAAAGTATTGAGTACTCCTTCATTTACTAATCGTTTAATTCTCTTAATGGAGATGTGTCCTAATCTCCAATGTCACAACATAGAGGATTCCTCATTCACAATACATCTTTTTAAACCAGCAGTTACATGCATAGAGTTATAAGGAGCATCATTTTGTAATTTAATATTGTAAAGACCATCACACAATTCATCATAACCAACAATGTCAGTTTTATTTGATAATGAAAAAGTAGAGCCTAAAAAATTAAAGGTGAATCCCAAAGGTTCAAGTCTTGAAACTGAAATTAAATTCTTAGAAAAACTAGGTACATAAAATGTCTTTTCTCAACGTAAAATAAAGTTGCTGCTTAAAACCAAACTACATGTCCCAATAGCCTCCACATGTGAACTTAACTTTCCACCTGAATAGATGTATCGTTCACTTCCCATCGACTTCCTTAGATTTTCTATACCCTACAAGGTATTGGAAACATGGATTGTAAAACCAGAGTCAATCCACCATGTGTTATGATTAACATTAATCATATTAGATTCATAGCAAACAAATGCAGTTTGAATCCCTTTCTTGTCGAGCCAATTCTTAAACTTAGCGCAATCTTTCTTCATGTGTACAGGCTTCTTGCAGAAGAAATACTTTGAATCCTTCTTTATGACTGGCTTGGGAGCATTATTGTCCTTGTTTTTGGCATAATCCTTATTCTTCTTTCCATCAAAGGTCAATTTCACTCTCTCTCCCTCTTCCATCACCAATCTTTCCTCCTGTTGAACACACATAGTCAACAATTCATTGATTGACCATTTATCCTTGTATGTGTTATAAGAGATCTTAAAAGGTGCATATTGGTGAGGCAGAGAGCACATAATATAGTGAACCAGGTAAGAGTCTGACATAGTAACCTCTAAGGTTGTCAACTGAGCCGCTATATCCCTCATGTGCATGATGTGATCACACACACCTCTTATCCCCGTGAGCCTTATGGATGAGAATTGCATAATTAAGGTGCTAGCAAGTGCCTTATCAGACGTGACAAACTGTGCATCAATGACTTTCAGTAGATCTTTAACTTTAGTATGCCTATCAATAGAACCACGAATACTATCAGAAATTTTTGTCTTTATGAACATCACAAAGAGTCGGTTAGATCTCTCCCATTTTTCATAAAGGTCAACAACATCCGGAAGACTAGTTTCAGTAATAGCCATTGGTTCATCTTTCCTTATGGCATAGTCGACGTCCATCCAACCCAAATGGAGAAGGATTCTCTCCCTCCAAACCTTATAGTTGTCACCTCTCAACTCAGGAACATCACACTTAATATCAGAAATATTCGCAGGTTGAATAACTGCAAATTTAAACATACATACTCATTAAAAAAAATTGAGACAAATAAAGTTAATGCTTTACCAATGCAAAACATTTTTAATATATGAATCTAGTGACATAAAATTTACCTGTGGGCTAAAGTTCTACTCGATCAAATTCATAATTTAACTGCATGATAAAACTATTAAATTATGTCCTTTTTTTTTACTTCCTGTGGGTATATTAAGAAATATAATTTAACATTTTATCATAATTAATCATACAAATATAATAAAATTCTTGTGGGTGGATCTTATTACATTACATATGATTAGTTACAATTAATATTTTAATGTGATTTTAAAACTTAATATATAATCGTAATTAATTAAAGATGTTGTGGCTTCTCCCTAATTAATCAAAATTATATAAATCACTTAATATCATTTGCATAATTATCAGAATAATTATCTGAATAATTAATCACTTAATAAAAAACTAAACATTTGCATAATTATCTGAATAATGAAAATTCATTTAATAACACTCCATATATAATATACAAACATATATGAGTTAATCATAAAACATATAATCATTTAATGACATTGCATAAAATATCAATGTATAACATACTCAAACATTAACAACACAGAATATATAACTCATATGTGATTGGAACTTAAACCACACTAACATATAACCTGTAGCATATCCTCAATTGGAAAGAAAGCTTTGATATGTTTTGTATGCTGTAAAACTCAATGCACAATTAAACATTAACGAGTTCAATGTTGTTTTACATATAAGTTAATACCTTTAATATTCTAATACATGTATATGCTTCTCAATAAGCCAATATTCATATGATCCATATTGATGTATTACACATCTGGTTACTAATAATTTTAATCCTCCAATTTGGTTTTGACAACAATATTGGTAATGGCTTAACACAAGCCCATATAGACATTTTATCAAACATGAAGCATGCGTGCATACGGGAAAATGATGAGGCAATGTTTTCAATTTAGCAAGCCATTCCGATAAATCATATTGCACAACTGAATCATTCTCATATAACATATATTGTAAAACTGAATCATTAACCAACACATAAATTCATGCCAAATGTGATGTTATAAATTAACTAACAGTGTGTAAATTGCATTGCATATTCAGTTCATACATTCTCAATCAATTAAGCAAGGCAAAGGCAAAAGCATGGCTCTGATACCAAATGTTAGATCTTTGTAATTATCTAAACATGTTATACAATTAATTAAACAACATATTTAGATCAATATGCAGCGGAAACTAAAATAGATCAAGAATACCAACCTCCAGCCATTGCTAATTGATTCTCAATTGTCTTTCATGAACACTTTGACCTGCAATCAAACACTATGATTACAGTAATAAATTCTGAGTTTGGTTTTCTAAACCTTTCCTCACTCCCAACTCGATGATATTTGTTTCTGAACAGAGGAGTAGGATTAGTGACCCAAACAAAGAGCAATTTGTTCTAATTTATAGACTTTTATCCATCATAAAGGTCATCAGAGTGGAACAAGTCATGGATAGTGGGAGTGCAAGTTTTTCTCTCCACATAACCGTTTCGTAACTCGTACTAAGATAATAGGTTTAATATGTACAGAAAATGGACCACATTTGGAATCCAACTTTTCAATAAATATGCAAAAGATTTACACTGAAATGCATAGTCAAAAAACAGAATAAATGTGTTGAGAAAATCATGAGAAATTCTATCAAAACAGTCGATGCATCATCCACCCGACCAGTAGCGACGGAGGACTTTGCGCCTCACCCCTCGCCGACTCCCTGGACAAATGTTGTTCCTGGAGGAACCCTGTCATCTTCGGCATAAATAGCAATCCACATTTCTTTTTAACAAACATGAGAATATATCTAAGTAATGCATTTGCAGTCCTTTTCATGTTGGCTGAAATATCCATGTGTGAAAATTCAAGCAAGCCATGCATAGATAGAGAGAGAAAAGCTCTTATAAAATTCAAAGCAAGCTTTGATGACCCATTCAACAGGCTTTCCTCTTGGAAAGACAACCATTGTTGCCACTGGGAAGGCATAACATGTGACAATGTTACTTCACATGTTGTCAAGCTTGATCTTATTAGTATTCCATGTTTGGAAAGTGTTGCATATGGTGATATTTTATTTCCCTTGAAAGCTCAAAATCTGGACCCATCTCTTTCGCGGTTGGAATATTTAAGTTATTTGGACTTGAGTGAAAATCATTTCAATTACACTCTAATACATATGTTCATTGGTTCTATAGGAAAGTTGAGTTATCTCTCTCTCTTGTGGTTCATTTTGTGGGACGATTCCTAGTACTATCAGGAACCTCACGAACCTGCGTCATCTTAATCTTCGTTCCAATTATTATATACATCTAAATATCAATAACATCATCTGGATTTCTCAACCTCAATCGATGGAATACCTTGATGGAATACTTAGCATGCTTCCTTATTTGTCAACTATTTACATGAATTATTGTGAACTTGGTAACATGAAATTTCCATTTGTTAACCTTACAAGTACTCCACAACTTCAATTCCTCCATCTTAAAGGAAATAAGCTCACAAATTCAATTTTTGATGCTTTCCAAAACATGACATCTCTTATGCATCTTGATCTTTCTCTCAACTATCTTAATTTAGTTCTGTCATGGCTAAGTAATTTTAATAAGATTAAGTATCTTGATCTCTCATCAAATGGTCTTCATGGTCCAATTCCTGATGTTTTCAGATGCATGACTTCCATCCAATTCCTCTATCTTTCTCGCAACAATTTCTCCCATTCCATTACGGCTTGATAACATTGAGAAACTTGCTGAACTTGATCTTTCTTACAACGCGCTTCATGGTCCAATTCATGATGTTTTCAGAAACATGACTTCCATCCAATTCCTTGATCTCTCTAACAACTATTTGACTTCAGATCCATGTTCGTTTGGTGAGTTAAAGAGACTTGTACACCTTGATCTTCCTAGAATGACTTCACCCTTATGGAATGTTCTCTACCAATAATTTTAACAAACTTGTGTCAGCTTAAAACCTTATATTTCTCAAACAACAAGCTAGGAAAAGAACCAATAGGAGACACAAAATTATCTGGATGCATTACATATGATTTTCAGGTGCTAGATTTGAGCACTAACAAATTTAGCGGCCACTTCCCAACTTGGTTGGGGAGACTTGAAAATCTAATTTAACTTGATCTTCAATCAAATTTTCTCTATGGGTTTATACCTTCTTCTCTAGGCAAGATGTCCAAGTTGGAGATATTAAATCTTGGTAGCAATATGTTGGATGGTAACCTTCCCAATAATATCGAACAACTTACCAATCTAACTGTATTAGATGTTTTTTTTAATAAATTTTATGGTGTTGTTCCACATAGTCTTGGGAAACTTGTTAATTTGGAATATCTTGATCTTTCAAATAACCATTTGAATGGCAAAATTCATCAAACTCTTGGGGAACTTGTAAATTTGGAACGTCTTGATCTTTCAAATAACAATTTGAATAACAAAATTCCTCCAACTCTTGGGAAACTTGTAAATTTGGAATATCTTAATCTTTCAAATAACCATTTGGGTGGATTCATTCCTCAAAGTTTTGGTCAACTCACCAATCTGAATTACCCACACATTTCTAGAAACCAATTACATGGGAACATTCCAGATAATTTTTATCATCTTGTGCATCTTTATTACTTGGATCTTTCTTTAAACAAGTTGGATGGAATGATTCTAGAAATGGCTGAATTGTCCTTTATGAATCTCTCCTATAACCACATCAATGGTTCACTTCCTAAAAACATTGGAAATAAAATGCCCCACTTGGAGTATTTGCTTCTTGGAAGTAACCTAATAAATAGTTCAATACCAAACTCATTGTGCCTAACTGAGTTGCACAATCTTGATCTTTCAAAGAAAAAAATATCTTGCGTAATTCCTAATTGCTGGAAGAATAATCCATTTTGGGAAGAAATAAATTTGTCATCCAACAACTTATCAGGTGTTTTTCCAACCTCATTTGGGAATCTTTCCTCATTGTTATGGTTACATTTGAACAACAACAATCTTCACTTTACTACATATTCTTAGATTGGTGAAAAACAAGTTGAGTGGTAGCATTACTTCACAACTATGCCAACTTGCATTACTGAAAATTTTGGACCTTTCATGTAACAATTTAGTTGGTTTAATACCTAAGTGCATAGGTAATCTTAGGGGAATGAGTATTGACAAATCAAATAATAAGTCATTATCCGATTTGGATCCTGAATTGTTAGGGTTTAATGCTTCATTCACTGAATGGTCAAATGAGGATGTGAAACAAGTAATGAATGGAAGGGAATTTGACTACCTCAAAATCCTAAAGTTTTTAGTAAACATGGACTTGTCAGAAAACAATTGGTTGGATTCATATGGCTAACTATGCCATTTCTTAGTGTCATAGAAGAATGCCGAAAATGCATCGGCAAAAAATATGATAGAGAAAGAAAAAGTTGAATGAAAGCGCATTCAACTTGGGATGAGTTATAATGAGTGGAAAAAAACTCTATTTATAACATATGATTTTTTTCCATATTCCTCATCTCTCCAATGTGGAACTCGAAAGTTGTTTTTTTTTAACTTTTCTATGTGGGACTTGAGATTTTTTTAGATTTAATACCCAAAAGTTTCCACTAATGGTTTTCAACAAACCATGTTCCAACAATTCCTAACGGAATAACATTGCTAACTGGATTGCATGGCTTGAATTTATCACACAATTGCTTGGAAGGAGAAATCCCTAAGATGATAGGGGATATGAAATCACTTGAATCCTTTGACATCTCTCATAACGAACTTTCAGGCCACATACCAAATAACATGATTTCTTTAACTTCAATGAGTCATTTGAACTTGTCATGCAATAACTGAGGGTTACCAATTTTCAGACTTATGATCCATATGTTTATGCTGACAACCCAATCTTTGTGGTCCTCCACTACTTAAGTGTCCTAATGATGATTCTCATGATGTTTCTGGAAGAGGATTTGAAGAAGATGATGAAAAAGAAGATAGGTTGGAAAATTTGTTATTCTACTATGTTATTGCAGCTGGCTTTGCAACTGGGTTTTGGGGAATTATTGTGGTTTTAGTGCTCAAGAAGAGTTTTAGGCATGCTTGCTTCAGATGGGTGGAAGATGCAACAGACATGGTTTATGTGGAAGTAGTGATAAAAGTGGCAAGGATAAAGAAGTGGTTGGTGAAAAACCATGTTCAAGGTTGATTATATTATTTCTTTTCTTGTCTCCCATTTTTTGAATGTTTCTGTGGTTTATGCTACATCTTGTATTTTCTTTCTTCTTATCATTTCTGTGTTGTGTGGAATCTAGTTTGTTATTTATGAATTTAATAATTTCATGTTATGTAATTGGTTACAAAAAAATGGGATAGACTTCTTGAAATAAATGCATGTTACTATTGTAGGACTGCAATTTAATCATAATACTAGAGCAATACATCAATTTCTATCCATTTGTTATCAATGTCTTCTACGTGTTTAAGGAAAAAGTATGTGAGTTCACTATTATATTGAACAATGACAACATAACAAATAGATAAGGAAAAAGTAGTGTTTCATATCCTTGAATTGTAAGATAATGGAAAGCACACTAATAATGAGTAACGTCTGGTACTCTATTTATAAGTTGTTTTTTTGGAAGAGAAGGAATAGACTTTGAAGCTATGGAATACACGATTTTTAAGCTTTCTATTTCTCTTTACCCCCTATAAAAATCAAGTCACAAACAAATCATAAAAGAATGTAGCAAGAGGTAAGATATTATTCTATATCTCGGAATTAATAAAGTTTCCTTCTCAAATAAAGTAGATCCACATAAGGTTCACACGTACACTTCCTGCTGTATGTCTTCAAATTTTTTAGATATTTTTTTTAACAAAAGGTGTTGTTATACTGTATTTAGCATTCTTTTTTTCTTCTTCTTATGCTGTTATCGTAGCTTGCAGCAATTCTAAATGACACGAAATAATACTTAGTGGCTGAGTCACGATCAGGTCGCTCTCTTTAAGACATTTCGTGGCACTTCCCAAAATGTGCAAGCAGACTATCAACCATGTCGTCCCCATGATAAAACAGTCCAGATCTCTGTTATCGAATTCTTAAGAATATGGCTACCTGTGCCAATTCTTTCCCCCAATACTGACTACCAATGTCAGTTCTCGAAATTTTCAGAATATGACTATTTGTGCCAATTCTTTTCCACAATACTGATTAGCAGTGTTAGTTCTCGAAATTCTCACAATATGACTGTTTGTGTCATTTCTTAGTGCCACAAAAAGAAAGGGGGAGAAGTTTGCCAGAAATGCGTCGGCGGAATATTAGGGGGGAGAAAGAAAAGTTGAGAGGAAACGCCTTCAACTTGGTGCAAATTAAAATGAAGGGAGAAAGCCTATATTTATAACATGAAATTTTTCTCATGTTCCTCATTTCTCCAATGTGGGACTTGGGAACTTAATTTTTATTTTTTCAAAACTCTTCCATGTGGGACTTAGAGAGTTGTTTTTTCAAACTCTTCTATGTGGGACTTGAGTGTTTTTTATATTTTACACCCAAAAGTACTCACTCATGGTTTTCAACAAACTATGTTCCAACATCTTATTCTACTGATTCTCTTTATATTTGGTATTGTATTTATTGTTCTTGTTCTTATTTTAAAATTAGGTACTTTATTTTTATATTTGGTGAATTTGCAACTTCATTCAGCGTTGTTATTCTTATTTTAAATTTTAGTACTCTATTTTTTATGAATAAAATCTATTTTGAAGTTGTTTTATATTTCTTTAGCTTATTTTGATCAATGGATGGCAAGTGCATTTATTTTGAAATGACTGTTTATTTTTTCAACTAAAATAGTTTTTAAAAAATAATTACATTTTCATTGATGTTCTAGTTTTTTTTACAGAATATTAAGAATGAAAATTATTCGAGTCTCATTTTAATAGTTTTTAAATATTGCTATATAAAAAAGTTATAGCATCACCATAGCCATTTTCTTATATATAGGTGTGAATAGTCATTTTTGTCCGCTCCACTGTTTAACATTTATTAAAATAAAAACTTTAATGTGTCCTAAGGTTAGAATTACTTTGTGAAATATTGCAAGGTATGATATTAAAATTTGTATATAGCTTATCATATTAAACATTGTTTGAAAAAAAAGTTTGATGGGCTAGAGCTTAGGCCTTTAAATTTAATCATCAATTCTTCATTTTTTTAGTCATTTCATTGTTCATATACATATAGTCTTTTTTGTTTATTTATTATGAATTGCAATAAAAGTCATTGTAAATACACATAAACTGATTTCTATTATATTATATATATATATATATATATATAAATATTTAATCCGAAAATATAAAAAAGTTTACATTGAAACAATAAACTGATTTGAATGGAAGATAATGCCTGAAGTGGTGAACCAGATTGTGAAAGTGAGGAGTTGTTACCCAGTTTTTAGGGAAAGACATTTTTTGGGTTTTTTTGGCTTTAAGTAAAGAAGAAGGTTTTCACAAAAGGGGGCTGGAATAGTAACAAAAAAACACCAATACATCCAAACAAAAAATATAATTAAGGGGGAACTCGCGCATGTAACACCGCAAATTTTACGATTTTAAATTAGAAGATTTTATTAATATTGTTATTAATTATAATTTTCGAAAATGAATTTTTGGGAATTTTCGGTAAAGAATTAGATGAAACTCTAGTAGAGTTTTAGTCTTGAAATTCTATTTCCAATTTGGTGGTAAATTTTCATAATTTTTGGAGACAGTCGGTTTCGGACCACTGTCAAGGCCGAATCTCACCCGGTACGGCTCAAAAAGTGATTTTTGAGTTCTGTAACTCGGAATCGAATTCTGATTGCATCGTTGGCTTTGTAATTTCATTTCGAGTCATTATAGATCCTGAGTACATCCATACCTATTTTCTAAATATTTTTCACTCGGAATGCCGAAATCCGAAATTCTAATCGGATATTAGGATCGGAGGATTTATAATACCCGATTGAGTATTGGCTAATAATACTCGAGCATGTTTATCACACGTGTCCGCGAGGTGATCATTTCGCATTGGGATGTGAGATTTGACTTTCCATAAAGCAAACCTCACATCACTTTCTCAAATCTCTTATGAGATCATCATTAGCCACCCTAGGAGATTTTTCATCATTGCCTAGAGAGAAATTTGATTTCCTTGTCTCCTTAAACCCTCACACTTCACACTTCACACTTCACTCTCACACTCTCTCATTTGCAAAATTTTCAAAACAAGGTAAAGATCCTCTCTTCATCTTTTTCTCTTATTTCTCCTTGTTTCTTCCATCTTCAATCCTTGATATCTCAACATTCAACCGATGGATGTTGATGAGATTTAAGTATGTTGTTCATGAGCATGTCAAGAACATATTCAACCGTTGAAATTTTCTAAAACGCTTTCTAACTCATTTTCTCTTCAAAACCGAAAATGGTGTTGTTCTTGAACTCATGAAAATATTTTGTTGAAACCATGAACAACTTGTGTTCATAGAGTTGTTATAATGTTGTATTACATACTTTTTGTTGTTTTAGCCAAAGGGGATGATGATAAAATCAAAGGAACCTTTAGGAAGTGTTTGTTTTGGAGTTAACTTGGGTTTTAAGAAACCCAATATTTTTATGTTTGAATGCTTTTGAATATATATGATTGTTGATGAAATGTGTTGAATATTGTATATGAATGTTGTTGGGAACTTTTCTGAGTGCAGGTGTTTGAAAAACCATATTTAAATGGGTTTCGGTTGTCGAAAAGGGCAAAACTGGTATTCGGTCCAAGTCCCTGTCGATTGGGCGAGAAACTCTCGCCTGGGCGATGGGAAGTTTTGGTTCTGGAACTCCCTCGCTCGAGCAAAAAAATCTCGCATGGGCGAGCAAGGGCCTCGCTTGGGCGAGAACGCCCAGGATTTTCATGAGTTTATGTAACTTTCTCGCTTGAGCGTGAAGATGTCTCGCTTGAGCGAGAAGAGGTCTCGCTTGGGCGAATAAGGACCTCGCTTGGGCGAATAAGGACCTCGCTTGGGCGATAAATCCCAGGATTTTAAGAAGCCTTTGGAACTCTCTCGCTTGGGCGAGAAATGTCTCGCTTGAGCAAGAAGAGGTCTCGCTTAGGCGATAGTACCTTCTCCTGGGCGAGGAAAGCTTCAGTTTATTTGAGATTTAAAGATGAATTGTCGCTTGAACGACTAGTCCCTGCTTTGGCGAGGGACAGGGTGAAAAGATTGAAATGAAATGATGTTGTGAACAATGTGATGAACCCGGGTAGGGTGTATTATGATATAAAGGTTGTGGAATGAGATCATAGCTTAGATGAGAAGCATGTCTCCACCAAAGTATGAAAGCATTGTTTGTGTTTATGCCTTGTTGGGCGAGTATCCGACTTGAGGTCGTGAACAAGGGGGTACTCTAGTAAGGATACACAATATCACTGAACAACGATCGACCGACCGGAAGAGGCTTGGTCATGTGACCGTCCAGGAGTATTCGGTGATGGGTTGTTGTGATTGAGATGTTACCTTGAACATGTACGGTTGACGTACTATCGGGTCCCACGAGAAGCATTCATTGTCGGGAGATGGCTTAAGGATGGGTCGATCATGTGTTTGATTAATACATTTGCATTTGATTCTGATTAGGAATGCATTGCATTGTGACCATGAAGTAGTGGAGAGGAAATGACATGACGACTTAGAGCACCGTGATGNACGGCACTGATTGGACGGTGATTCGCCAACAATGTCTTGAGGGAGAGTCTGGGTGAGACGAGTCCCTTGTATTCCTGGGGAGGTACCCTGTTGGATCGGACAATTCTCACAGGCCAAACTAGGCACTCTCTGACAACCCCGGGATTGCATTCGAGATTGATTAGAGGGATGCCCATAAAGCGTTTGTACGACCTAGGTCTGAGTAGGACTGTTCCTAAGGGAACCGATCGATCTATTTTTACTTCCTTGCGAGGATATGTTATTTCGGGTGCGTACAAAGCGGCTTGGTATGGGACATGTACTCTCGATTATTTCCGATCAGGATGTTGGATGGATATTGGTGTAAGGTGGATAATCATGACATATCATGTATACATCATTATTGTGGATGTGAATTCCCACATGTGAGCTACAAATATTGTGTATTCCTACGTTTGTACATGTGATATGGTTATGAGTAAAATGTTGATCATCTTATTTGATATCTTGGTAATATTGGAATAAATGGTAAGTTATGAATTCTTCATGATGTCAATGATAAATGATGAATTATATGTTTAAATGTATTTTATGTCTGAGGGTGATATTCTGAGTAAGTTCACGCTGTCAATGAATTTATGTTCATTAAATGTCTTACTCTCTCTGTTGTATTGTTCTTGTTTGTGTATATTCGCTATGCAGATGTCCAGCAGCAACAATCACGTTCGAGGTTATCACTTCACCATGTCCCCGATGGGATAATGGAATAGTGATGGGTACGATACACATACACAGGCCCCTGCGGCCTGTCGTTGCACATGATGTGCAACGGGTCATCGACGATGATTCCTCAACCTGACACCTACATTGATGCTTCCTTCCCCCTGCCGCCAAAGAGGCCGATGTCTCCGGAGTTTGGATTTCGATACCCGCCAGTCAGGTGTGATGGCGCTGTTCCTTCCCACGGTCGGAGGATTTTGGGTGCTCCGTCATCCAGTAGAGCCACGAGGAGCCGGGTTCTTGGAGGAGGTCCCTGCAAGAAGACTCCGGTGTTGAGAATGTCATCCCCTCCGAATTATGCCGATGGGTTATGGTATAACGAAGTGGAGGAAGAGGAGGAGGAGGACGAGGTCGTTGAGCTCGTAAATGTAGAGAGCTCGGTAGAGGTGATCAACCTCGTGTCTAACTCGGAAGAGGAGGAGGACCCGAGTGAGGGGTCCAGTATTCTTGGAATCTTTTGAGTCAGTTTGTGGTCGTTGATGTCCCCTTTTTGTTTTTGATGGGGGGCTGTGTTTATTTTGATTTTGTATATGTTAGTGGCGGGGTAGTTTCCGTCTTTGTTGACTTAGTTTGTATGAATTAATTATGACTTAACCAATTATATGCATGATGTTATTCAGGAAATTGTGAATCAGGTTAAGTTATCATTCGATAACGATAGGTTGATTTTCTGCATTCGAGTTACTTAAAGTGATGTCCCGGAAAAGGAAGGTTTGAAAATGAGGCAATTTTATATAACTCATTTAAAAAAAAAGTACCCATTTTTTCGCAATGTTTTTAAGAAGTATTTTTCGGGGCGTCAGCGCACAGAGAAGAAAATCATAGTGCAGTTACCGACACATAATTATTGCAGTAAGCGAATTCAAATTAGTAGTGTGTATTTCATTCATACTAATTATAATACACTACCATGTATCATATATCAATGATATTCATCCTATAATAACACTAACAGCCATAAATAGAGAGAAAATTATTATTCAGTGTTATACTATTGGTGTATATGCTATATACAAATTTTAAATGCTAAATGGAAGTAGTAATATGCATTAGTTGTTGTTTGCTTGTTAATCATATGGATACTTACTAATATTTATACTCCAGAATTAGTAGTGCTAACCCATAGAAAAGGAGTAACAAAGTTATCGTCTCCAATAATAATTATTATTAAGCATTTGAAGTGCCTTAGTGAATTAATAAGAATAATCTCATTGCAAACAACAGTAATAATTTTTTTTACTAATAGTTAACGTTAATCACAAACTTTTTTGGAAGCTTAATTATTGAGGTTACAACTCACAATGCATTTTTCTCCAGATTTCGAGATAAGAACTGGTCGCAATTATTTGTACTGCTTCTGCTATCTATCGAAGTAGAAAGAGGGTAACTAATCAATGTTGATTCTTCATCTATTAATTCCACTCCAATTAAACTCAAATAAATTTCTAAACTCTATTTTAAAAAATAAGAATAATAATAATAAGTTTTAATTATTTTGGGATTCAATAGCGATGTTTCAATTCGTATTGCATCTTTCTCCTCACTTTGAGCGAGAACCGGTCACAGTCATTTGTACTACTTCTACTATCTATCGAAGTGAGAAAAATGGTAAGCAATCAACGTTGACTATTCGCCTATTAGTTCAACTTCGAGTAAATTCAAACAATTTTTAACTTTCTTTTTAAATCCAATCGAATTACATTTTTTCTTAAAACAAAACTACGAAGTCTTGATTTCCCTATTGTACTCAGAGATACGTAGGAGCAATATGAACTTGCCAGACACAAATAAAAATAAAAAAATAAATATTTTGTTTAAACAATCTAATTTAAATAAAGTAAGGGTATTCAATTTATGCAATTAGTTAGGGTACAATTTTATTACAGGCAAACAAGGTGTTAATATCTTCCCCAATTCGTGATCGACTCTCAAAACTGGATATCAAAAATCCAAAAGCCCAATGTGATTGGGCTTTAAAAAAATTCTACATTTTTAACTATAAAATGTAGTGGCGACTCTAAGAGGTAGCGTAGCCTAAATCGATGCGCGATAATAGGGATAGTGAGTCAATAGAAAAATGGTTGTTCTTGAAAGTTATAAAAAAATAAGGCTATACAAACAAGATGTAATATGTTTTCTAATTGATTATTTAATTATTTACCTTGAGTGTGTTTTTTTGTACTACTAAATATATTCTTTCACCATATGAATGAATACAAAATTATTTTTTTCCCAGACAGTATATGATTATCCCTCCCAACTAGATAAACACATTATTAGTATACTAAGTATGTTTGATACTTGATAGAACTTATTGCTAAGTATTGAGGCTTTTATTTGCATAGATTGGTTTGACAACTATATGCTACAAAAACTTTCACCTTTGTTTTAACTTCAAAATAATAAGAAGATTTACATTATTTTCAACATTAAAATATAATTTTAGAAGGTCTCCAAACATAGAGTAAGAGTTTGTTGAAACATTTTCACATATATAATTGATGATTTTATTACTCTATTAAAAACATTAACTATCACAACTTAGGCTAAGTTTATGAGCAGGGTGACAAATGACTAGACTTGAATGCTAACATATGAATGAAAAGTCATTCATCAATCTATATTAATTCATTTAAACTATATTTTAAGTTATATAATTTCTTTATAATCAAACTTAATTGATGTGTTCCAACTCATTTATGACTATATTTTCATGAATTTGGATATATAAATATCCAATTCATTTGCTTTTTTTAATTAAAACTAAAAACTTTAATGAAGAAAATTATTATTTTAAAAACTATAATCTCAATAAAATGTTTTTTTAAATCACTTTTTATAAAAACACTTTTAAAATCATTTAAAAAATATTTTAAAAATCATTTTCTTTAAAAGTGATTTTCTGAACTTTTATAATTAAAAATTAAATATTCTACAAGATTTCTACATAATCATTGTTTCATTCATCATTCATTTGAATTACTTTTTTGAAGACTCAATGTTGTTTAAATATAATTGGTGGATGATATAGTGATATTATATAAAACTCATATATTATCGGTGTATATATTTTTCTCATACTTATATATATTTTATGTATTTAAGAATAAACTTTTAATATTAACTATATACACATGTCCTATAATTAATATAATTTTTGATAAAAAATATTAAAAGTGTGTGAAAATCGTAGATGAATTTGTTTGAATTTAGTTTTCTCGAATATAAAATGAAATTGAAAGATATTTTTGAATTTTTGTTTTTTTTAATAAATTGAGTATTTATCCAAATTGATATATGTATGACTATTAAATAGAATTGATAGATTTGAATTCATTCATTATCAATATCATCTATTAGATTATATCCATTTAAATTCACAAGTTCTAATAGATGAACTTAAATGATTTTAATTTAGATGAGTTCTGGATTATGGATAATTTTTTCATCTCTAAAAGACAATTAGTTATAATTTTTTTTATAGAATCATGTTTGTCCTTCTATGTTATTTGATGATGGTAGGAGCTATTTGTGAATTAATTAAGTTGCCATTAATCTACCAAGATAAATATTTTGGATACAGATTATGTAAGGTCCACTTAGCAGAGTTGATATGATTTATAACAAAATAAAAAAATCATTAAATCTGCAATAGATTAGAAATGAAGTATAAAAAAAACAAATCAGTTTTTTATTTTTAATAAAAAAAATAAAAAACCCAAAAGAATAATCATAAACCAAACAAGGTCGAGTAAGCGCCGCCACAACATTCTTCTCTACCCAGTGACTATGGCGAAAAATAGGAACAAGAAGAACAAAAACGGTGTCGTTTCAATGGATACAGCCGAACCATTAGTTTCCGAAACACCTCAAGGTACATTTGTTTTACTACGTTACCCTTTATTTATTTCATCTTATATTAAGGAATCAAAGTGTAAACAATAATAATTCTTATTATTCTTTTTTAGATCTGAAAATTGATATTGGGTTTGATTAATTGCAGCAATGGACACATCAGAATCAGGAACTCAAAACAGGGTTGCTTCTGCCACTAATTTGTAAGTAACTCATTTTTTTTTGTACTGTCAAAAGTATCCCCGAAATAATCCCGAAAAGCGTGGCTATCTTCTTACAAGTGTCACTCACAGAAATCGAATGAGAAATAACAGTGCCTTAAACCACTAGACCAACACCTTGTTGGTTTGTATGTAACTCATTTGAGGGTCATGCCAGATACATTGTTTGGGATAGGTATGAAAATTAGATTATTTCAATAATCGATTGTTCTATCTATTATTGATGATCGATTATAGTGTTAATATAGAGTATGAGTGGTTCTAAGACAAGTAGACAACCTATTTTGTTATGATTGTGTTAGAAAAAATTGTTTTTATTCGGTGAATTAGGAAAAAGGGTATGAGGTTGTTTTTATTAATTAGTAATACTTGTTTGGTACTTAATTTTGGAGGGGTGAATGGAAAAAAATGTGCTTGGTTTCAAAATAATCTAAAAGGTTTTTAAATAAGCTTGAAATAGCTTTTTTGTTATTTAATCATATTATACCCAAAAATGGCTTTATTTTGACGAACCTTGTCAATATTGTCCACATTTTCCCTAAATTATTGCATTTTACATCATATAAGGTTTTGAACAACATGATGCATGTTTAGATTTTGATTATAAATTATTTTGAAGTTTTTAACACAATAAGCTAATCGAGAAGACGCACACATACACAGTGTTTCAATTTTATCAGTCCTTCACTTCCACTCACTTTGCATTCAACTGGTGAATTGGGTTGAAGAACATGTTATTACTGATTCTATTGTCTAGCAATGATGCAAATGCTGGTTTAGGAATTTCTGGATTTGGTAGCATTTTGATGATAATTGATTTTGTTCTAGATAGGCAAAGCAATAGCATCTTCAGTTGCATAATGCAGAGTTCCTTTTTTATGGTTGTTGGTTTATAAAGTTGGAGTACATTTTGGAGTACATTTTGTGTTTAATCTAAGAATCAGTCACAGTAGATTACTTTAGATATGAAATATTTCAGAATTTTAGAACAAAATCATGGATACTTACTGAATGAAAAAGTATTAATCTTAAAATACAACTTTCTCCCTCTCCGCTTTTGGTAAAATAACCAAAGAGGAGGGTTTAGTCATGTTTTTTCTTTCTATAATCAGAGCACCCTGGATCTTTTAATTACAATTTCTCTCCTCGTGATCCAGTATGCCGGTTTTTACATAGAGAGTTGGTGGTAGGAAATAACCTAGGCTTGTTAGGGTGTGATAATTTTCAGTTTCAGCATCAAATCATTTACATTCATCCTTCTAGCAGTGCAAACAATTCAAATTTCCTCTTGAATATGATGACACACTTATTCACAATGTGTTATAGGGGATGATCTTTGTGCCCCTTTCCTTTAGGTAAGGCACCCAATGAGTGCTCCCTCCCTTCAAATTAGTTTGTCTAAGTTCCGGGAAAAGGCTTTGGTTGTTGTTGTTGTAATAGTTTATTTAACATCGCGAGTTCGTGACACAATAATCTTGGAGTAGACTAAGCGCCTTATGCAAACTTTTATGCTTAAATTTCTACCATCCCACACTTATAAGCCAATAAGTTATGTTAAAATTACTCCTAGATCATTAAGACAATGTTCTATTTGTTTTTTCAAATTCATCTGCTTGGTCTTTTAATCTTATTTCTTTACTTGTTCTACACTAGCACCTCTAATTATGCACCTCCTCTGAAACAGGAAAGTGAAGCAGAAAGGAAGGCCTATGAAGAGAACAAAAAATGTCAGAAAAATGAAGGCAATAGAAAAAGCTATATCAGCAAATGAGAAATCTGTTGAGAAAATATCCAAGAATGAAAACAAGAAAACAAGAGTTCAATCTGCCAAAACACTTTATGAATAGCTAATAGCTTATAGCTCATATCATTACTTAACTTATTTTTGATAATTTATGTTGTAAGCACTGAATATATGTGTGTTTTGTCATCTAGTTTAAGCTAAATTCAATTATTATATAGGCCAAGTGTTTTGTAAGAATGAAGCTCCATTTTTTTGCATCCTTATGGCAATTATGATTTTTGAGCTTGTTCTTTTTTTCACTCTCTGCATCAACTCGACCACTAATCCACTATCATATTGATGTTAGTCTAATTTGTAGAAAAAGTAGGATGTGAAAATCATAGGGGAAATGATTAGGACAGATTAGATATAAATGTTTTGTCAACGAAAATGATCTATGATGAAGTATTATGAGACATTTATCTTACAATGTAATTAAATAAAGCTAATTAATTATATGGAAGAGATCGAATTTTTGCCCTTTCTTTTAACCTAATTCGAATTAGTAAGTAATGATATATCTTCCTATGTGAAAATGATAGTTGGGATTCTTCAATAAATGCAAGAATTGGATCCATTCGGTTGAACTCAGAATGTTAGTAACCAAACTCCTTGAAAGGTGTAGCTGTAGATAAGATCACATTATTGCCAACCCAAATTCTCAATTTCCATAGTGGAATGATGTGACATAATAATGTTGTGGGTGTTCTGTGATGACAATTTTGACTAATGAGAATGATTCATATAGTGGAATAATGTGGAATGTTCTTTAATCTCACACAAAGGAAGCGGTACCTGCTTGTGTTTTTGTGTAACCGCTTTACATCTTGTCTAAACCAGGCTTCATTAATTTTCAACACTATCCAATATCCAAAATTGTTGTATCTATCTTCCATTGTTATATCATCCTTATCAGAAGGAGATGATAGTCACAAGTGCATATTTCACATTATTTTTCAATAAAATCATTAAAAATGTTTAAGTTTGATGCATGTTGTTTGTTTTATTGTCTACCTATCTCGCTATTTAGATGAAGTGTTACTACTGTTGTTACTCGTTAGAACCGAACTGGACCAGCCGGTTATTCGTTAATCAGGTTTGAAAATGACTCCGGTTTTTTGTATTCTTAATTAATCGAGTAATTGAAGCGCTTTGAACTGAAAAAATTTGGTCTGATTATTTAAATCTAGTTAAACCGGAATAACCTAAGAAGTGAATCAGACAATTCATTTTAACATTTTAAAAAATGTAAGATAGTGTGATGTTTACTCTTATCCTTGTTATAATATTTTGAGGTTGCACTTCTTGACCACATAGCTTGATTAGGGACTGAGTATTAACTTTTGCCTCATGAATTTTAGCTTGGTCCACTAAATCAATCCTATTTTCTAAAAGTTGTAAGTAAATTATGTATAATAGTGATTTAAGTCAATTATTATAAAGTAAATTTGTTTAGCAATTAAATACACCAATACAAGAGTTTTCCAGAGTAAAGTATACATATTCTTCAAGGGAGACAATGAACTACAAAAAAATTCCTTATTTTTAATGTCATCTTCTACACTCAATAGGATGATCCACTACAACCCTATATCATTTAATCCATGTCTTTGCTTGAAAATTAAAAATATTACCGTTAGTAGTCGAAGTCCACTTCTACTAAGTAACGTTATTAGTTCTATCACCTATTAATTAATGCATTATATTAAACAAACGAGGCGAATAGTTTTTTTGTACTTATCTACTCACGATTTTGGGAAAGGAGCTAAACATGATTACTCATCCTAACAATATTGCTATCAAAAATCGAATTTAACATTTTGACCATTATAGAAATTTAATGAAACTTTACACCGTTAAACTAACACTTTGTTGATAATGACTGTCACGGTTTGAAATCTCAATAGTTACCAGTCTGCTTCCAAGGTATTCATGCTATCTCCACCACACTTCGAAATATTATTTAGCATTACACAGTTAAAATTAATAAAACCAAAATACTAATGGAATCGATGAAATTAAGAATATCCCACAACATTTTCTGAATCATGCCCACTAAACTAAGATTTTGATCATATAAATGTAATATCACAAACAGTTCCAAGTATTGACAACAAACAAAGCAATATAACAAAACTTTCCTTTACAAAACCTGATTTAACTTCACTTAAACTATTGAAATTTGACCAACCTTCCAAAACAAAACCATAGTTTTCCCCAAATTTATAGAGCAAAAGAAGCAAAACGAAGTATTATAACAAAAAAACAAGCGTTGTTCATTGGGCCCCACTATCGATCATATTACTGTACTGTCTCAACGATTCTTGCCTCTGCAATCTCATCTCCGTGTTGAATTTCTTTATAAACGCTTCAACTCGCCGGTGCAACTCGTCCTGACTCAGCGACGATTCTTTCCTCAACTTCCCACCTGAACCCGGCGACGACGACACCGTATTCTTATTCTCCCTTCCACTAAACGTCTCAGATTTCTTCATCACCGCCTTTCCTCCACCGCCATCTCCGCCGTTCAAATCCGTGAACGGAGTTGCATTCCGGCGATTCTGCTGCTCCCATGTTTCTGACTTCTTCAGGTGCCTCGTCAGAGGCATGGCTCTCCCCTCAGTTATCGTCTTCCATGTGCTCTCTAGCGTATCCTGCTTCTTCGATTTTGCTACTCCCAACGCAACTACCTTCCCTCCTGCAATATATCGAAATTTCCGAGTTAAGATCATCTACATTAACGAAAAGAAAAACTCTAAGGGAATACAATTTTTAATTATATATTTATCCTTCAAATTATAACAAAATTATATTTTAATTACTACTCATAGAAACACTACTGCTACAAAAACTTAGAGAATATCACTTTTAATTATAAGAGAATTTTAATTTTCAAAAATCAATAGAGAGAGAAAACGAAAATAACCGTTAAAAAGAGAGAGAATAGGTGTAGAACCTTCTGGAGTGGTTCTAACGGCTTTCCTTTGGCTGAACCTAGCGGAAAACGGAGGTTTCTCATTCTCATCATTCGAAAACTTCAACGGCTCCTTTTTATGCAAATACGGAGTGGCAACGGCGTCGTTTCCGCTTGCAACCGTCGTTTCCACCGGCGCGTGCCCATCGTAAAGGTAACCATCACTATTCATCACTGCATCATCCCTCAACGGCGCCGTTTCCGGTTGATAAGCCTCAGAACCGGAAACGACGTTGTTAACCGTCGTTTCCTCCGGTAAGTCCACGTCATAAACGTAACGATCATTACCGTTAACATTTACTACCGTATCGATGCTCAACGGCGTCGTTTCTGAATTATAAAATGGCGCATCAGAAACGACGCCGTTATAGACGTTGTTATTATAATCTATTTGTGTGATTTTGACCGGTTCGGGTTGAACCGTTGTGGTATAGAGAACCGGTTCGGTGTGAAATTTTGAGGAAGCGAGGATAGTGAGAATGATGAAGTTGAGAAGTATATAAAGATAAGGAGGAGTTAAGGAAGTGTAGAAAAATGATGAGATTGAAGGAACTAATTCAGAGATTATGAAATGAGTGATTATTGGGAAAGAAAGCTTTAATCCCATTGCCATAGATAGAATTCCGGTTGAGATTAAAATTGTTTTCATATTCAAAAAACCCATTTTTTGTTCTGATATGAATATGGCTCAGTTCTGTGTGTATAAGTGTGTTAGAGCATAGGAACTCTTTCTCAGAGAGGGGAAATGAGAGAAAGAGAGAGGGTATTTATATATATATAAGCTCATCTAAGGGTGCATACTTGAAGGAGTTAACATCTCCCATCCCAATCAAAAAATCGAATTAAGTATATTATTCCTTATCAACTAGTGTGTAGAGATATTTTTTTGTATCTGTCGATTAATATTGCATGATATTATATATTCATTTTTCATAATTAGAATATATTTGTTGAAATATGTTGCATTTAGTATACTTTATATTATAATTTTTGTATGTTTATGATAATGTATAGTTTAAGGTGAGAGATGTGATTAATTAATGGGTTGGTGGTGATTAAGTAGGATTATATGGTTTTTTTTTGTAAAAATTTAAATAATGTGAAGGGCAAAATAGAAAGTGAAAACTACACAATAGTGGAAGTACGCAATGGTGAAAATTACACAATGTTTTAGCTTTATATATAGTATAGATATAGATATGATTTTTGTTCCGGTAATTATTCTATCTTTGTACTATTTCATGTAGTCTATGTTTCGGGTAGAGAAATAAGATTCTTATTAAATATATATTAACTTTACATTTTTTATTTATTTGTGATCGGATGAAATTATGTATTCGGTACTAATGTTATTTTTCAATTTATTTTTTTTAGATTAAGAAATTTAGTTTTATAGGTTACTTTAGTTATTTTAACAAATTATAATTGATAAATGAAGTGACATATTTGATAAGGCAAGGATGAAAGGATATGTAACACAGAGAATAGAAACTTTTAATATTTTAAATCTCACAAAAAAGAAAACGTGGTATGTTGAAAAGTATATCTAATTGAAGGTCGACAAAAGAGTATGAAATCAAAGTCGGCAATGCATGGAAGGGTGTTATTGTAGGCCGTCACTGTTTTTGTAACTTGTACTAACTTTGTAACTTTGCAATTAACTTCGAAAATCATAGAGGATATACTAATAGTTTAAAAAATACTTGCATTGATATTACATAAATTTTAAAATCTATTAATATATATTCAATAATAAAGATTTTGAGTTATTTAAATAAAAAACCTTTAGGTCGCTGATGGATAGATTATTTTCTCTTTACTATGTTTGTTTAGCTGGAAAAATGAAATTATATTGGTTTTGAAAGAGAGTTAGTGTGAGTGATTTGAGTGGGGGATAATTAAATGCATAGAGAAAGCTCAACGGCTAAAAAATATATGACCGTTAAACCCGGAGCGGTGGCGATTGTGGAAGATATGGATCCCACTATTGGGGGATTTCCCACATGCCTAAGACATTGGTCCACCGTCACATATATTTTTGACCACTCCCACACTACATGATATATATATATATATATATATATACTTCTGTACTACAGCCAAAACATGGGGTAACCACCACCATGGCATAATTTATATATTTCTATTTTGCCATTCACATTATTTAATTTTTATAAAAAAACCATATAATCCTAATTATTCATCACTAACATAATAATTAACCACATGATCTCCTTAAACTATACATTATCATAAACACACAAAAATTATAATATAAAATACACTGAACAAATATATTTTAATTATAAAAAGTGAAATATATAATATCACGCGATATTGTTCGGCAGACACGAAGTGCCTATTAACACTAGTAACGAATAAAGAGAAGAAAAAAAAACATATCCCAAATGTAAAAGTTTTATATATTGTATGGTACCATTCATTATATATGTTTAATTATTATTGACTCTTCCGGGAAAAATATTATAAATGAATGGGATAGATAATATAGTGTATCGTTCGCTCCATATATTATGAGTTATGATTAATTAAAGAAAATACATTTAAATTAAAAGTATAACTATTAAATTTTTTTTGACTATTTGTGTTATAGAATATATGTTCAAGTTGACATTTAAATAACATTTCCCAACAATTTACATCCATTGATTTCAAAATAATTGTGCAGAGAGTCTTGGGTTCGAATAGTGTGAATGGAAAAAATATTCATTAGAAAGTTAGTCTTACATACTTGTAAATGTTCTCAACTCGAACAGAATTGTCTCATGTGTGAAGACATCTATGAGAAACAAAAAAAATTGTGTAGAGAAAGGAGAAGAACAAATTAAGATATTCAATTAATTTTATTAAATTTATATGGTTTCTTATTTTATCATTTAAATTGTTATTGTATTTTATCATTTATTTTTACCTCAAGGTATTATTGAAAAATAAACATTTAATAATATATTAATTTACAAGTCGATAAATATTTTGAAATGAATTTTTATTATCTAAGTGAATGAAATATTGTTTTTCACAACTAATGATAGCAAAACGAATAATGCTCTCACCACCACCCACATAGCAAACATTTTTGTGTGGACAATGCATATAATTTTAGTTTATTTTCCTAATTAAATTAACTAAAATTGATTTAATTAGTAAGGATGTGATTGATATTTTTTTTATACTGCTAATGGTGTTCTATCACTTTTCAGTAAGGAATTAATCCATTTTGAATTTTGTAATTATCTCTCCCAATAAATATCGATCCCATGAATCAATATAATATAAGGACGTCATTCATGATGCACATTGATAAACTCTCTTATGCTTTTTATGCTTATCACTTAGTTGTTAGCCTCAAGAATTTAACTTCTCTTCCATATATTAAAAGAGAAAAAAAAAATGCATCCATGTAAGAGTTTTTACACTATTATTGAATTATTCATATTTATTTTGAATCATCATTGATTCTTAAATAAAAATAATACAAATAAATAATGAATATAAATAACTTCTCTTCCATATATAAATCTTTACATGTCAATGCATAAATTTTACACTTATATTAAAAAAAAAAGTACCTATCGACATAGTTTTGGAACACACAATTGTGTTGACGACCAAAACCATTCCTAATCTTATCCATTGCAAGAAAATTGTGCACATTGAGTAAAATGGTACAGTATATAGGTACCCATTTTGGTTCATGAATGTTCTACCAAAGAAAAATAATGCAGGACCCGTGACTAAATATGCACTACCAAAAACAAGACAATGATCAACTTTATCAAATGCGTAATATATAGGCACACTTCATATATGTGTGGCTGCAATAAATTTGGTATCAATCAACATTCAAACACCAACCACAACCAGATAATTAAAATCTAATGAACTCAAATAACCCAAAGTCAAGTGTAGGAGCTCAAACACCACAAGTCCACAATCATCACTTTATGGTTGTGAATTTGATTTCTAATACATAAAGTCATATATTGTTATGGTATTGATTTAGACAATTGAAAAAGTTTAATATTTATATACGGTACAAAAAACTATACATAATTGGTAAATTTATGTATATTACTTTATGTAAGAATCAACTATAATTAATAAATGATTAGTTAATAATATATCAACAATGTAAGAAATTCTTATACTATTATCAAAGTTTCAATATATAGATACTAAAGTCAATTGAAAATGTGAACTAAGAACATATTAACAAATGGAAAATGAAACAAATTTTTGATAGCAACATGCTGCTATAGTGGCAAGGAGCATGATAATTTTTCCACTTGCACTTAATAAAGAGCACCTATTCCATATTGATGTCTCTAATTCTATCTCGTTCAATAAAATATTGTCATATCATTTAAAATTTCACAGTTAATTTATCAATTTCTTAGATATGTTAAATGTGAATTGAAATTTTAAATGATATCACAATATTTTATTGTAATTAGAGGCATGTTCATTCACTTGCACTATGGTACCCTACAAGAGGAGCAGATTATATGGACCCATTTGGTTGATCAATGATGAAAATATGAGCATTGGTTGGTAGAAGCTGTCATCTCAATGATTCAAACAAGATGGGGTACCATATAATTGTTCCTTGAGATGGCACCGTCCAGTGGTTATTTTTTTGACAAGTGTCATACAATGAAAGACATTTCACCTTGTCGTGGAGAATGTACTTGAAAGAAAAATATATTTAGAGATAAACATATTTATATTTTTTTAGTATTATCATTTGGGATTAAATCTAATTAAAATTATATTTTTATTGTGTTGTCAAGATTTTATTAATTGTCTCTACATAAATATGTATCGACACGAGTCTTTTTCTAATTCAGAAATTATATTGCATGGGATCATTTATTAGCCTAACAAGACATAGTAATGATGATGACAATTTAAACTAAACTTTTTTCCATATTCATATGTTTGATGGTTTCATTGCTAATCAATGTATAAGTATGTGAGATATGTCTTGATGTTATATTTTAATGAGGGCAGAAAGATTATTGGTACTTATGATGTTAGTCAATAAAATGCAAAACCATGTAATTGAAGAAGACTTAGTTGAGAGGAAATGGATCAAAAGAAATGAGGATAGAAAAGGGAATGGAATGAGATACCAAGGGTACATCTAGTATTTTCTATTGTTTGAATATTAGAATATTTTTATATTGCCCATTAGAACTTTAAAATATTTATATAATAGGAATAAATTTTTCAAATAATTATTTCATAATATTATTTTTTTAAAATTCATTGAAGACAAAGAAAACATATTGACACTAAAATTGTATTTTTTTATACCATAATTACATCATCTATCATTCTTGTGTTAATGATCAATGTCTTTAAGTAGAAATAATATAGTTGAATGATAAATAATTTGATGAATTTACACTAAAGTTCAAACCAATTAAACTCATTGTATGAAAAGTGGAATTTATATTTTTTTTCCCTCACCTTTTCTCCATCCATACATTGTATGAAAAGTTGCATTTTCTTTTAGAAAAAAATGTCCAAGAGGCAGAATCTTATTGCAGGTAAATGATCACATAATGACATAAAAAGGTTAATTCTTATAATAAGATTGAATGATTCATATTTCTGATTGTTCTTACTTGAGTTCATTCCTACTCAAACCACCCATATATTTATGAGCTATGTTAGTTGACTAATTTTTTTATTTGGGTGAAAAAAGAGAGGCCAAATGTGGATAGAAAGATGCCAGATGCTTCTGCTTGACTTGCAGCCTTATTTCCAATTGCATTGTATACTTGCAAGCAACTTTATTTACCCAAAGCTAACCCACCACCCAAAAACCCTTGACCACTAATAACTGTTGGGTAGCCAATACTTACATTCTAAGTTCAGTATATGGGGTAAGATGTTGCTAGATTTTCAAAATAACTAAAAAATTAATAATTCAATTATTAGGAGCAACACTTGTTGAGAATGGTAGTCATACAACCCGAAAGTAATTAATTTCTTACCCTAAAGGGTGGGGGAATACCTTGGTAATACCCAAAAAAAAAAAATACTATGTTGAATATTAAATGTGTATAGTCCTCCCCCATAAAATCTTATAATATGCTTCAAATATGTAGAGTTGTGACTTGTGAAGTCGTTGATACACTAATCTCTAAAAAAACATCTTAGGTTTAATTGCACTTTTGGCCGCTCATTTTTTTAGATTGTCGACTTTTGTCACCCCATTTATGAATTTCAACTTTTGCACCATTAATTATTTCACTCATCTTAAACCACATAATACAAGCATTATCAACATAAATAAGTTCTATGACTTGACCAAACAAGGATATGAGGATTTACATAGCACAAATTAGAAAGTTAGATGACTAAATGTCATAAAGTAAAAATAAATGAACTAAAGTGATATTCATAAAAGATAGGGAAAATGCAAAGAGTTATTTACACTGTCGCCGGATCATCAATCATTCATTTCCAATCATTAATGATAGGTGATACACTGATTATATATAAATCTTTATATTATTAGTACATCGATATTACACTCTTATATTTTAATACAAATCCACTGTTTGATATATAGTATTTAAGAGTTGAAAGTATATAGAATGGTTATGGTTGTCCATAATGCACCAACTTCTGAAGATAAAATGTCATGAGTTAAGAAATGACATGCACAAGTTACTGAACAGCTTCTTCAGCGTAAACATTAATCTCCACATTCTGCACTCAAAAGTGATTATTTTGCTATATATTTGTACATTGTTGCATTGTTTTTCACATCAGTGTTTTTTCTTTGTACAGAATTGGTGTAGTAATGTCAATGCCATTAACAATTACAATCATAACTGCACTAACAAGCTTCATTTATAAGTAATCTGATTCAGTACAATTTCGAATGGCATCTTAAGAAACTTAAACTTTCCAAAACATTAGGAAGTTGAAATACAATATTAAAATTTTAATATTTCTCCACACAACCAAATAAAATATAGAAGCAAAATCAGGAATATATAATTAATATCACTTTTACTGCAAGTACTGAATAGTAAAAAAGTTAAGCAATCACTAGAAATAATGAGAGGTAAAAACTGAACTAGCTCTACAATTGGTTTACAACCCAGATCATGGGGAAAATTGAAAAAGAAAGTGCACTTACCTGTAATTTCAACTAATCTTCTATGGTATATGATGTTGCCAAAATTGTCCAACAAGAGACCAATCATTGTTTGGCAAACATCCCTTGTGTTAAGGAGGAAAAATCATAATCTTTCGCAGATTGTAATGTGGTCGATGACACTGGAGCAGACCGAGGTTTACTCTCTCCCGTTGTTATCGTACCATTAACTGGAGCAACTTGCCCCATAGGATAGAAACTGCAACAAATAGCAACTTGGTTAACACAATCTAAAAGATGTGATTGACAACAAATGTAGTAGATTTGATGTATGAGGGAGGTAACATGATAAAGGGACAAGTATAGAAAAGAATAAAAGGAATGAAGAGTGAGAGACATGTTTGTATGTTTATTTGATGAATAAGGGCATTGAAGATTAAGTATATAGTAATACACAGTATAGCCTATATATAAAAGTTTGCTTTAAGTTTATGAAATATAAGACATTTATTAAGTGGTTTGTTGATCAATGATTGATTTGTAACATGATCTACATCGATATCTGGTTGGGATTTTAAAATAATATCTGATTGCTGTGCCATTTCAGGATGGATAGTATGCCTTCACATTCAAAATCAAAGCAGCACATACAGCAACAAAACTAGCATTTGATTTATGTGAAAAGAAATCCAATGCTAATGGCACCAGCCTAAACTATGAAATGAAAATACAGAGATCTATTGAAAGTCATAATGGTTGGAATGGAAACCTAAAATATCCTTATGGTACAACAGTCTACAAGTAACTCGTTAATTTTGGCTTATGCAGCCAAAGTTGATTGGCACCAATATCAACCTGTTATTAATCATATGTTCTATGGAGCAACAACAGGTAATTAACCAAACTGAAATTAACTTTGCTTGAAATACACCAACTTATGACATACCCAGACGAAGGATACAAAACAGAGCTCGGTGGTGGATGTCCTGGAGTCATGTTCCTAGTCTGACCCAGACAGAAGAAGAAAAATAAGTTGTTGGACACAGAAAAGAATCATTGATCAGTTAACTTTGGGCTTTAATTGAGTTATTACCTGCATAAGGTTCTGCAGATCTCCCTGACCAACCATGGGCATTGATCCAGAAACTGGGTATCCCGCAGGTGGCCAACTCTGACCAGGAACATTGGATCTAGGTTGTTGTGGATTAGCAGTATACTTGGGATCTCCAACAGTAGATTTAGCTGCAGCAGCCATTAGAAGAGACTGTTGCTGTGCTAACATGGCAAGCTGCTGTTGATGCATAGAAAATGGAGAAACCATATTGCTCTGCAGATATCCAATTTACTGGTCAGGTAAAAGCATGTTCAAATACCCCCAAAATAAAAGGTCTGAAATGAAAGGCAATAAATATATTCACTTTCTGAAATATTGTCCTTGGTTAGTAGCTCACACACAGGACAAAAGGAGAACAATTGCTCAAATAACAACAAAAGAATTTACATATTCAACAAGTTAGACTAAGCTTATCAAACCTATTGACGCAATAAGTATTACCTTCTCAAAGAGGCTCATAATATCATTTTTTACATCTTTATCTGGTTTTGCTGGTGCTAAACTTGGTGTCACTAAAGGTGAATCTTTAAATAGATCCTCAATTCCAGATGCGGACTGGGGAATACTCTCAAATACTTTTATCGGATTAGACTTCTCAGTTGTTGATGCCTCTGGAGCAGCTGAAAAAGATTGAAGCAATAAAATTATAATCTGAGTTAAGCAACATAATCATGATAAGCATCTTCAAATCTTCCAAAATAAAATGTCTAGCTACACTTTCTGTTGAGGTTCCACAGTGTATTTAAAATTTCAAATAGAAAAAGGACACTCAAAACATACACTGAAAACCAGCCCAGTTATTATCATCAGCAGTAGCAGCAGCTGCCTGCGAGCCATTTACACTAGGGCTATCCATAGACAACATGTTGAAAAGGTCCACAGCATAGTCAACTTTTGGAGGAGTATTTTGAGCAGTATCTGTAGCCTGATTTGAAGTTTCAGCTGGTGGTTGTGGCGCTACTTGTTCCACTTTCTCAACATGCTGAGGTTTGGTAACAGGAGTTGCCTGTTCACAAGTTGATCATTTCATACAGATACCACTACAAAAGCAGTAATAATTTCCAAATATAAAGAAGAAAATTGGTTTTGATTTCCTTATCACCAAAACAGTTGTAAAATCTGGAATCACTACGTCAATAGCCCCATAAGTCGGAACATCATAACTTATCATTTATTGCAAATGCATATCATGTTAACTTTTTTATATAAGACTATATGCATTTCCCTTTCTATTGTTCCTTTTTTTGCCAGAAAATACACTGACCGCAGAAGAAAAGAAATTGCTACTGCAATGCCACATGCAATATGACGTAAGAGGGAAAATAATAAGGGAAAAGGAGGATAACATACAAAATAGAAATAACATAGGGATAATAAAAATGATTACATGATCAGGTCCTTTGGGAGGAGCAGGAACACAAACTCTTGTAGCTGAAATTGTATTTGATGGTTGGATTTTCTTCCTTTCCTCAAAAGTATTCTCAGAAGCAGCTACATAACCATGACCACTTCTTTCCACAGGCCTTTGCCAATGTGAATGGGTTTTCTCTTCCTGCAGTCTAGAAGGTGATTTTGGTTTCCCATCCCGTGAAACCCATCTCTTCTCTTCATACCTTTAAATAAAAGCAGTGATTGAAACATGGTGCACAAAAGAAGATGCATATAAAAATTTAGCCAGAATCAAGATGTTTAACATCAGACATACTTCGCACGAATAAAATTCTCAGTTCCAACTCTATCATAATGTGGAGGTAATTCTGCTTCCCAATAACTATTTGCTTTCTCATTTCCCAATGCTATATAGGACCAAAACAAGAAATTCCAATTTCATGAGTAGAGCATATAATTAATGCACATAAAAAATTCAAATCAACTAGTAGCTCATGATACTGTTCATACTCCCTTACATTGAATGAATGCAACTTGATCTGGAAGCCAAGTGTCCAGAGTTGCAGAACGAACCTGCAAGAAAAGCAATTATGTAAATATATGATAAAATATAGACACAAGTGATTGAATTTTAATAAACAAACATTAATTATTGTAAAAAAAACAATATTTAGGGCTTAGGAGCCATATTCAGTTATTACCAAATCCCACATATTATTGAGCAAGTATGAATATTTGAGATTTTTTAAATATTAGAGTAAAAAACCATATTGAAACTCTTTGTGAGCAAAATAAGTATTTATCAGCTTATCGCTATTCACAGTAAAAATTAATCTCCATTAACACGGCCAAGCTACAGTGTAAAAATTACAACAGTCCAACTATTATTTGAGAAATAAATGCCTTATAGCAGCAGTGTGCACATATAAATATAAAACAATAACAAAAGCCTTCTCTTACTATTTGGGATTGGCTATAAAATATACAATCTTAAAAGAGCAAGACTGAGAGAGAGACTAACTAAACGTAGATGCAACTTTCAATATAAAGAAGGAATATATCGATGATACTCATTTAGAAACCTTCTGTTTGTTATTAGCTAGAAAAAGGTGTGAAATAAGCATACAACAATTGCAGTATCTCTCACAAAAATAGCAAAGTACAAAGGACCAACTAGCCACTTTAACATTGCTGAAACACATGCAGCATGCTGTGCATGAACATACTCAACGTCATCAAATTCAAAGATTCTATTTTCATGAGTAACTATAATATTCAACTTCCCTCTTCAAATTTATTTAATGATACATCTATCTAAACTTTCTAGCATCAGCAGCATGATAAGAGAACCCATAGATCTCAAGCACTTAAAATTTCTAATATTCTACAATTAAACAGATGCACATGCACCATACTAAGGACCATAACATCACCTTTGAAATATGTACCCCCAAACTCCGATGAATTCCTGAGCACTGCATGCATATAAAGATGCCAAGATTTACGCTAGCCCATCTTGGACCTCTGCAAAATAAATCATCATAGTATCTTGAGTTAACATTATGAACCACAATTAAAAAACCTGAAAAAATGCACAATACAAATACAATTCACATTTCGAAAACCGGTTCCATGAGATCCAGAACAGATCATACATAATTTCAGATCCAGCCAGATACATACTTAGCTTTGCAATCAGCACACTCCCTATTCTCTGGTAATTTAAGAAGCCCTTCCAATATCTGCATATTTATAGTAAAATAAGAAAAAATATGTAACAAATTTCAAATCAAACATATTATACATAGACCAAAATTCAAATTTAGTTCACATATTGAAAAAATAAAGGATCTCAACTTCAAATATATATTACTAATAACAAGTGACAACATTCACCAATAATTTAAACACTCGCAAGTTCCAAACTCAGATTCACACACAGAAAAAACAATCTACATAAAAAATTCACATTTGAGAAACTATATAAATTAAAATTACAAAACCACGATATATACATATGAAACGGTGATTGATTCAAAAAAAGGGGAATAAAAGTTGAGGATAAACCTTCTTGTGCTTAGCGTTGAGCTCTTTGGAAACATTGGCCTTGTGATTCATGGTGATAACGAAAAGTGAAATCGAATCGAAAGAGGAGTTAGCAGAAGAGAGAAGAAGACGAAGATTGAGGGCTAATTTCGTCTTTTTATTCTCTCTCTCTCTCTGAATTCTGAAACTCTTGGTCTCTGGTTATTAATATCAAAAGGTGGAAAAAACGAAGAAGGAAAGATCCAAATGTAGATGTTCCTCCTTCACTTTTATTGTTACATGGGTTTTCTCTGTATTTTCTTTCTATTTATCTTTTTTTGGTCTCTAGTTATTAATACTGTAAGTATTTTGATATTGTCAATCATTCAGATTGACTCATAAACAAAAGTAATATAAATTAAAATAATATACTTTTTGGTAATATAATAGTTTTTTACACATTGCATTACTCACTATTTATTTTCAATCATAATTAAATTTTCAAAAAAAATATTTGAATAAATGATGTACAATATATTAACTATGTCTACATTCTTATACTGTCAGTATTTAATACCAAAAAACTAATCCATTTTCAACTTAGTCTTTCTCTCCTACCAACTAAAAGTTGAGTGACAATGACTCAACCTTACCCACTTAGTCATGATTAGGTATGAATTTGATGAGGTTTTGGATTGAATTCAAATTTAAAAATTAAATACAATTAATTTTAAGGTTGCGTAAGAAATTCACTTATTCCAATGGTAAGTTTTTTAAATTTACTCTAATGGTAAGTTTTTTAAACTTACTCCTCATCCTAGCCATCAATTTTATGAACATTCAATCGTTTAGATCTACTCACTAATTCAAATAATTGGATTTCCCTACAATTGATGGATAGGATGGTGGACCCCTCTCCACATATATATATTATTTCATATGTCACATTACATATTCATAATAATAAGTAACAATGAGAAGACTTTGTCTGAAAAACATGCATTATATTTAATCAGATATATGATCGGGTTCGAGTTCAAATGCTGATTCGATAGATGTTTGAGATTGGGTTAGCTTTGGGTGTAGGGTGATCCACTCAACAAAATAAGGAACAAACATTTATTATTATGTAAAGGATGAACCTTAATTGATACATACTTACTCCTAAATACAAGTATTGCTCATGAAAATTAATTTTTTGGTATTTGAATAATATGATTTTTATAGATTCAATATCACTTAATCAATGTCATGTTGATTGCAAACATGTTGAAATTCTGTTGGGATGATTAATGGTATAATTATTGATTTTATGAATATGTTTAAAATCTATGCATTGACAGTGTAAATTTTTTATATTATTATCATATTATCTATCATTGATTTGTAATATTTTTATTTAAAATTCGATGTTAGTTAACATATAAATATTGGAGATTTAATGATAGTATAAAAAAATATTTACACTATGAGTATATATATTAAATCTTTTATGAATTATATAAGTACCCTCTATTCATTTAAGTTATATTTTATCAAACTTATTATTTATAGTTTTTAATAAGACTGTTAATTAAGAAATAATAGTAAATGAGGATAATTTATAATCATATAATATTTTTTAAAAAAATTGGTATTACCAATGATATTCTTTTATTTTTTTGGTAAGGATTAATCTCTTTTGAGATTCGTGTATGTCTTTCCTAACAAGTATTACTCACAGGAATCGAATCTAATATTTTAAAAATTAACTAAGAAAATAAACTCTTTTGTGTTCGTATTTGCTTCTCTCAACAAACATCACTCACAAGAATCAAACTAATGTATTTTTTTTTCAATTTTTGTTATAGTTATTGCAAATGTTGAAACAACTGTCAAATTAACTATTGTTTCTTTTCTCCTACCAGATCTATTTCAACTCATCTTTTTCGGGGTGCATGACAACAAATGTCGAATCCTTGACCTTTTGGTTTTAAGGATTTAATATAACATTACATCATTAAATCAACGTCTTCTTAATGATTAAATTAGCTATTGTTTGAAAATTAACTTGTATCAACCAATCCAAATTGTTAATAAATAATATTCATAATAATAATTAGAAAATGTAGAATTTGGATAGAAGAGTGCAATATTCATCAATTCAAATTAGGATATTTGAGAAAAGTAAGGAATCAAAGTATGTTGACTTTATTTTCAATTGACGTTGAAGTTTCAATGTTTATTATTAACATTTTGATCAATGTTTTATTCATCTTTAATTTATATATAAAATTTATTTACAAGTTCACTAGATACGAAAATTTGAATTTCTGATGTTCAGAAATTAATATAGATCTAATGTCATATTTAGACCATTTAGCATTAAAATAATAAGTTCCAAGAGGAATTAGAACTGAAATTAAAATTATATCATCTCTGTCTCATCGTCTTAGCAGATCCTTATTTTAAGACTTGATTATAATTAAAATGTTATTTACATTTATAACCAAATTCACCATAAAGTTATGCCTTTTATTTAATATGTAGAATTGCACCACATAACATTCTTCCTAAATTAGACTGCAATATAATCTCTTAGTATATTTGCCCTTGATTTGTGAATTTAATTTGGTACTAGTAAATGTATTTACTATTATATGAATAATGAATTAATTTCTTTTGAGATTCATAACTATCTCTCTCAGTACATATCGTTCAGAGTAATCAAACTCTTAACTTTTTTGTATCATATAATAATATAATGAAACCTACATCTTGTTATTGTTAAATTAATTTGTTTTAAGAATGATAAAGAGGGAAGTGTGATCTAATTTTGCACTAAATAAAGTCTGGAACTGGAATCTCCACCATATATATTATGATGGATAGTGACCTGTCATATATCTATGAATATTATTATATTATCTGTCATTTTCAGTTTTTTGGTGCAACAGAGGATCAAAGATTAAAAAGACACCTTAATCTGATTTTTTTGTGTGCATATGATATCCGAATAATTAGATCTATTGTTGAACATGTGGTATCAGAATATATGTACGTATTGTAGTAAATACACTATCATATGTCATTTAATTAACATACCGTGCAGAATACAAGTATATATTGGTAAAGTTGCTTCATAGATATACAATACAGAAAATATATATCAATACACAAAAAACACTAACTTTTTTTGGTAAAGAACTAATCTTTTTCGGGATTTAAGGTTGTCCTATCAAATAATTGTCGCTTTCAGGAAATGAATTCTCGACCTTGGAAATCCAGTAGAGTCTTACACTACTAGGCTAATACATTGTTGGTAAAACATTTGTAATTTTGAATCTCTGTTTTAGTGTCTCACTTTCTCTCTGTGTGTCTTTTTCTCATTTATCTTGCCTCCTTTCTTTTTTAATTATTTTTTGGGAAAAAAGAGAGGACAAATTTAATTATTAAATATATATAAGATCCATAAACAAGAAAATGAAAAGCACTAATAAAATCCAGAAGATTATCACATCACTTCTACAAATAACATAAAGATAGCTAAAACCACTAGGCAATATTGATTAATTGAAAACTATTTAGGCAAATGAAAAGCACTAATAAAATCCACACAAATTACCTTTGTATAAACCATGTGAGATAAAAGAGTAAAAAGGGTGATTGCAAAATGCATGAAACTTCCACCTAATGAGATTTAAAGATAGTAAATATATGCATCTTTATAGGCCGTTTGCATGTGACAGAAGCAAGAGTGACCATAGTAAAGTCTGTGTCAGATATCCTTGTGGCACTTGTGTGGTAATAATATAATAGTGTAATATATTGTAAAATATTATACATAGTCATATAATTTATCATTTATTTGTATTATTTATATTTAAAAGTCAGTAATAATTAGAATTTGAATAGTAGATGATACAATGATAATGCATAAAATATATATACTTTCAATATATACACTTCTCATAGTATAGATATAGTAAAACAACTAGGATACTTGTAAAAAAATTTGTTTAATTAAATAAACACAATAAAGTGCTTTTGAAACCATGATTTAGAGTTGCCGAGGTTTGTTGTCAAACAAGAGATAAGTGATGATATGAACATGAAACTAAGGATAAAATTATGACATAAATTAGGTACCAAACCTTAAGGACTTGTTTGGGGTTAGATTTTGGAGGGGAAGAAAGGAAAAGGAAAGGCTTGAAAATCATGAAATATACTTGTAAAATGACTCTCAAGCCTCCAATTTCCCTTCATTCCCCTCCAAAATCCAACTTCCAAACAAACCCTAAGAGTATCAACAAGGAGATACAAGAAAATAAAGAAACATCAACATATTTTGGGTTATGCCATCAACATTTTTATTCATGTTAGGCTAACCAAATTTTTTTTTGCACATTAGCTCAACGCAAGGAACTCTAATTAGTGATTGTTGTAAAAATTAAATTCCTTATTTATACTATTGTGTGAACACCCTAATATCTAAATGAAACTTTTGCTTATGTACTCATCATCTATTTCATTCTACTTTACTTTTGTGGAGTGTGTGCATGTTCTCATCTTAGTGTGTTATAGGTTTTTTTTACCATAACTGTATCCTTTTCAGGAGGACTATGACAATGGAAAAGAAGTCGAGAAACTAGACTAGAAACACAAATTTAACCTAGATCGCAACAATAATGTCTTATGTTCATGAACATGTCTCTCACTCTTACACAACAATTACATTATTGCTTATTGATGAAAATAGTGATCAATAATTGATGTTTATAACCTTAAACACTAACATTCCAACTTTACATCAAGTTGTGTGTTTGTTTTTATCAAAAAAATATTGATCATCATATTCATCAATGTGTAATAATGTCATACGAGTGTAAATAATATTGGAGAACAAAGTCACCATGGAAACAAGACAACATCAATCAATTAACTGAGTAAGTGTTAATCGATTAACACAAATTTAATTGATTAATTGGTTAGAAAATCAAGTGAAGCATTGGTTGAACAATTATTGTAATTGGCACATTTTACACGTTTTACGCATTTAACACATGTTGAATGATTTTACAACATGTGTTTATTAGCTTGTTAGAGAGTTAGTTAGGTTAGTTGCATTGCTTGCTTTACAAGACATTGTATACTCTCTTGTATCATTTCAAATCAATGAGAAAAATACACAAAATTCATTTTATGCTTCCACATTATTTTCGCAATATGGTATCAGAGCCTCCATTCTGGAGGTTTTGATCATCATCGTTGCGCACTCTCTGCAATAATTATTATCTTTCTCTTCCATGATCCAACAAATGTTGTGGATGAGAAGGAGAAACAAGACAACAATTGCACTTCCAAGAAGGCTAGAAAATCTGTTGTATACAAGGCTATTCTGCACACCCATTCCATAGTCTCTAATCTTTGTGCTTCACATCATTTTTCAAATATCTAAGAGAGTTAAGTAGAGCAATGTTCAGAAACAACATCAAGAACACGAGGATTGGTGTTTTGAATGCAAAGATGGTGGCAAAGTTGTTGTATGCGATCATGGGAGTTGTGGAAAAGTTTATCACCCACACTGTATTGATGAGGATGAATCTTTATTTGAAAAAAAAAGGACTTGGGTTTGTGGATGGCATTATTACATCACCTGCAGAGATTTTGCAAAGTATTATTGTCTTGGCTGTCCAAATGACTCTTTATGCTACAAATGCCTTGATGACTCAACTCACTGTTATCAAAAGGAGGAAAGGATTATGAAGTGTGTGTTCAGAGCTAGTACTCATTATAGAACAGTCTCTAATCTTTGTGCTTCACATCATTTTTCAAATATCTAAGAGAGTTAAGTAGAGCAATGTTCAGAAACAACATCAAGAACACGAGGATTGGTGTTTTGAATGCAAAGATGGTGGCAAAGTTGTTGTATGCGATCATGGGAGTTGTGGAAAAGTTTATCACCCACACTGTATTGATGAGGATGAATCTTTATTTGAAAAAAAAAGGACTTGGGTTTGTGGATGGCATTATTACATCACCTGAAGAGATTTTGCAAAGTATTATTGC
>NC_032013.1:22683618-22712775 GCF_001865875.1 Lupinus angustifolius | reverse complement strand
TTATAGAACAAAAAATCATGGGAATATGGTCAAGATTTCTGACCAGGAAAATAATCAAGTGATTGAGAAAGTCACAATGGAAACAAGACAACATCAATCACTTGATTATTTGATTTGATAACAATGTGATAGATCAGAATCTCGATCCTGATGTGATTAGATTTTCTCAATCACTTGATTATTTTCCTGGTCAGAAATCTTGACCATATGCCCATGATTTTTTGTTCTGTAATAAGTACTAGCTCTGAACACACACTTCATAATCCTTTCCTCATTTTGATAACAGTGAGTTGAGTCATCAAGGCATTTGTAGCATAAAAAGTCATTTGGACAGCCAAGGCAATAATACTTTGCAAAATCTCTTCAGGTGATGTAATAATGCCATCCACAAACCCAAGTCCTTTTTTTTTCAAATAAAGATTCATCCTCATCAATACAGTGTGGGTGATAAACTTTTCCACAACTCCCATGATCGCATACAACAACTTTGCCACCATCTTTGCATTCAAAACACCAATCCTCGGGTTCTTGATGTTGTTTCTGAACAGTGTTCTTCTTAACTCTCTTAGATATTTGAAAAATGATGTGAAGCACAAAGATTAGAGACTATGGAATGGGTGTGCAGAATAGCCTTGTATACAACAGATTTTCTAGCCTTCTTGGAAGTGCAATTGTTGTCTTGTTTCTCCTTCTCATCCACAACATTTGTTGGATCATGGAAGAGAAAGATAATAATTATTGCAGAGAGTGCGCAATGATGATGATCAAAACCTCCAGAAAGGAGGCTCTGATACCATATTGCGATAATAATGCGGAAGCATAAAATGAACTTTGTGTATTTTTCTCATTGATTTGAAATGATACAAGAGAGTATACAATGCCTTGTAAAGCAAGCAATCCAACTAACCTAGCTAACTCTCTAACAAGCTAATAAACACATGTTGTAAAACAATTCAACATGTGTTAAATGTGTAAAACGTATAAAATGTGTCAATTACAATAATTGTTCAACCAATGTTTCACTTGATTTTCTAACCAGTTAATCGATTAACACTTACTCAGTTAATTGATTGATGTTGTCTTGTTTCCATGGTGACTTTATTCTCCAATAAATAAAGAACATGATCTTTAACATAATTCATTATTTATTGAATTCGAAGTGAAATCTAGGAACCCAACTTCTTATCCACTTAAACAATCCTCTTAAATATGTGGGATACATAATTGTAAAATAAGAAAAATGTACACCATATAACATTGAGATGAGAAATTCACATGCTTCCTAAAAAGAAAGTAAAACAAATTAAAAGAGTGGTGATGAGTAGAAGAAAGTGCCAATCAGATATAAGAAATGTACACTATAGTAAAAATATTGAGATTTAAAAATGAAATTAATTTACAAAATCATAACTAAAAACATTTTTTCATGCGTTGAACTAACCTCCCAATTTTTCTTTCTTGTTTCCCTCAAATGAATCACATTATTGTTAAAGGTATAACCTCACATATGCTGCAAAAGTTTGGTACCTAATTTATGCCATAACTTTCTCCTTAGTCTCATGTTGATATCCTCATTTTGTTTTTGTTTGATAATAAACCCATCAACTCCAAATCATAATTTCATGATCACTAATCTAGCGACACCATTTATCTTCACAAAGAAAATTAGTGAATTATGCTTTTAAAATAATATGTTGTATTGAAAATAAAAAGATGAGTTGCTTTTGGAAAATTTGTAGCCTCAAATAAATGTTGTAAAATTGATGAATAGTAAAGGACCATTTGTACTTATAAGACAAGAATATAAACTACATATGATTAGAAGTTGATTAATTGTCAATGAACGTAATAACAATCATTGCAAAATTTCAAGAATTTCCTTCGAGTCTACGGATAATGAATTAATCACTTTTAAAATCATTGCAAATTATTTGTAATAAAGTTATGAAATAATTCATCAAATTAATAGCTATATCCTTAATATTCATACGACTTGTAATCAAAGACACAAAACCCATTAAGTCCATGCAACTCCAAATTATTCTTGAAATTAGCTAAAAACAACGTCCTACACCATGTTGTAAACTAATAAATTATGGTGATAATGTACAAAAATATAAGGAAATATATCAATACATCAAAACATAAGGAAATATAATAAAATAAAATATTCAAAGTCGTGTAATTCTTTAGGAAATGATTGTGGATTGGTTGATTTTAATATTTAAAAATATATGATTAAAGAATGGTTCATTGAAGAAAAAGATTCATTTTTACATGTAGTTTAAGAAAACATAGTTATACAATGAAGCCTTGCAATACATACATCATTTAAGGATTGTTAGACATACAATCAACATGTAGATTGCTATATGGATTAAGAATAACGTTTTTATAGAGACAAAAAAACTTCTTTAACAATTATGAAACTAACATCCAAACAAAGCATTCAATTGTATTTTCATCAATGTATTACTAACTCTAAATGAAAAATAATAAGGCAAAAAAAGAAGATAAAAAACAAAATTACCTCTAAGATGAGCAGAAACACTATTTCTGAATGTTGTGGCGTATTGAGTCGCAAGTACTTACCTCGTGTACTTGTTCGATCTTTATATAGGTGGTAGGGAGGGGGAAGTAGCGTATTATCTTCGATGTGGAACTTCAATGAAATAAATACTTTTCCGATATGGGCTTTATTTTGTATCCAACTTATATTTAATGATTTCTCTCACACTTAGAAGCTAACAATACACATTAGCAAGTCCAACTTAGGATGAGAAATATAATGAAAATTACAAGTCACATTCACATCAATTAATCAAGAGGAAATTTGACAATGATAAAGGTAATGATGAAGGTGCTTAAGTCTCCACAACAATGCTTGTTTAAAAGAAATAAGAAACCTCAATAGAGTAGGTAATCAATACCAATTCAATTTAGGAGCAAAATTTCAATGCTTAACCACTTGGAAGAAGCAAATCGATGCTTAATCTTTCTTGTTAGAAGCTCACGTCAATGCTTAAGAACCATGGACATAAGCTTACATCAAAAGTCAACCCATCTCGATAAGCAAATTAGACACCATTTCACAATGCATATGGGCATGACAAAGCATAGAGAATGTTGAAAACTCTTTAGCGTTATTTGGTTAGCAACAATTTGGTTATATAGAAGTGATGTTTCTTCAACTCCATCACTCCATCTCTGCAGTAATTGTATAACATGTGAAGATGAAATCGTGACTTCGGATTAACAAGAATAGAAGGATCATGATATCCTACTCTGATTGGATTGTAAATCTCTTAGATTGTCTTTCATAATTGTTTTTTGTATTATTTTTTCCTTCCATTGCAACCATGTACTAACCTTACACTTTTTGGCGCAATTTAATAATACCATTTTCCTTGCCAAGCAAAAAAAAGACACCATCTTATTTTGTCAATTCCTCCCTAATGTTGGAATTTCTTTCACTTTCACTATATTTTTAACAGGTTGTGACTCTGATTTCAATGGAAAAGTATAAATCTATAGCATCATTGGACAAGAAAGCATTAAGGAATAGTAGTTTGAAAGAAATAAGAACCCTCAATAGAGTAGGTAATCAATACCAATTCAATTTAGGAGCAAAATTTCAATGCTTAACCACTTGGAAGAAGCAAATCAATGCTTAACCTTTCTTGTTAGAAGCTCATATCAATGCTTAAGAACCATGGACATAAGCTTACATCAAAAGCCAACCCATCTCCATAAGTAAATTAGACACCATTTCACAATGCATATGGGCATGACAAAGCATAGAGAATGCTGAAAACTCTTTAGCGTTATTTGGTTAGCAACAATTTGGTTATATAGAAGTGATGTTTCTTCAACTCCATCTCTGCAGCAATGTATAACCTGTGAAGATGAAATCGTGACTTCAGATTAACAAGAAGAGAAGAAGGATCATGATATCCTACTCTGATTGGATGTAAATCCCTTAGATTGTCTTTCATAATTGTTTTTTGTATTATTTTTTCCTTCCATTGCAACCATGTACTAACCGTACACTTTTTGGTGCAATTTAATAATATCATTTTCCTTGCCAAGGAAAAAAAGACACATCTTATTTTATCAATTCCTCCCTAATGTTGGAATTTCTTTCACTTTCACTATATTCTTAAGAAGTTGTGACTCCGATTTCAGTGGAAAAGTATAAATCTATAGCATCATTGGACAAGAAAGCATTAAGGAATAGTAGACCAATAAAAGAATATATATATTAGAGTTGAAATATATATATTAAAAATAAAGAATATATATTAGACCAATAAAGAATTCAGCAAGGCAACAATTTCTGATAGAGATAATTGAAATACTATAGATAAAATATTAATTGTTATCGTCCTTTTAATTATTATTATTATTACATTTTTATAAATAAACAAAAGTATGAGAATAGAGATAATATTAGTCTTGGATGGTCACTTTAAACTCTTCAAGTTAATATATTTATAATATTTTTTAATATTTAATTAATGTTTACAAAAAATGTGTATTATTATCTTATAAAATAAATGAAATTTCATAGAATAATTTGTTTAAAATGAAAACATATATTATCATTATTTATATATTGAAAAATACATTTAATTAGTTTTACAAATACAAAACAAGTAAAGAAATAAATGGAATTAAATAATATACTTGAAGTGTTAGATGACAAGCTGAAAGCTAATGATTGGAGGACATGGGCCTACGATGGCTTGAAAAATGATGGATCAATAATGTCATAAGACCTGTGTAAGGCTGGGAGAGATAGAGTTAACACAATGAGACATAAAAAATGGAACGTGAACCTATCGAATAATATTATGCACATTTATGTTCTAGAAGTGCAAGCATGTTGCTAACAATGTAGCATACAATCCACAACATGTTGAGGCTAACCATAACTAGTGATTGGCTAATGATAAGTTAATGATGTAGAAAATAATGAAGGAAAGAATGATGGCTGAAAAAGAAAACAACTATTGGTTTTAAAAAAAAGTCTTTCAAGGGTAGATGATTTGTTTATAGTTGAAAATGTGAATCTTTTGAATAAAGAATATGTTGCATTTTAAAATATTGATAGAGTTTGTTATCATTTAAACAAAAATTGATAGATTTCTTTATCCTTTTTAAAAAAAACCGTATGATTTTATCATGTTAGTAGGATTTGTTTATTTTAAAAACCAATAAGATTAATTATTTAGTGGGGTTTATTCATTTTAAAAAATTGATAAGAGTCGCTATATGATATAATTTAATTCTTTCTAAAACACATTGTTGAACATTGCAAATTTATTTCTTGGTCATCTTTATTTTTACTATATAAAATTATTCAAATAAGTTAAATATAAAGAATTAAATATGACACATATTGCGGTGAAAGAGAAAATTTATTGTCTAATATGAGGAAATATTTTATTCTGATTAATTAATGAGTGTTATATGCTTGTTTCTAAAGATGTTATTTTATTTTAAATTAAAAAATATTGATAAGATTTTATTTTTATATATATGCAGTTATATATGTAAATTTACAGATAAGATTAACTGTATTTATATAATATATAAAAAGGTTACGAATTTAGAAAATCTTAAATAAGTTTTTCCTCATATGATATGGTTGATTTTGTGATTAGTGTAATATAAGATTTTTTTAACATCCATTCCCCACGCTTTTATGAGATGATGTTGCTGACAACGGCCCACGTCAGTGTTATTATGTCATAATAAAAACACCCCACACGTTGACACATGTCATCTAAATGGTTTACTTTTTGGAATAAAATAATTTATAAGAAGATAAGTTATTTCGTTCAACCATTAAAATTATGACATTTGTTATATTTAATTATTTTCTATAAAAATATTTTTAAAATTAAACAAAATAATATATATATCATACTTTTATTAACAAGAAAAAATAATTTATGTCATAGTACGAAGATATACTTTATTTTCTTACTTACTATGTATGGGTAAATCCTAAATATGCAGCAAAAACAAAGTGACATTTTTTAAATAATGATTTCTCTCACTTACTAAAGAAATATTATTTTTATAATATCATATATTATATTTAAAAGATAAAAATTAAAAATGTTACATACTTATATTTTTTATGGCATTTTTCATGTATTTGACTCTGGTGGAGACAACCCTAACTACATTTTTTATGTTTATGCTTATTTAAAAAAAAAACAATTGGTAAAAAATTAGTAAGTAATCCACTGTCACCTTATACCTTTGACATAGTGATGTTGACTATTGTCAATCATGTCATCACATAACAATATAAATGAATTATCTCCATTAAAAATATCATTAGATTGTATCTAAAGACTAAAATTATTATATCATAAATTTTTTTCTTCCCTTTATTGTTTATGCATTTTCCTCACCATTATCGGGGAGGATTATGACCCCATAACAATAGAAGAAGATGAATTTACAAAGCATTGATATAGTGGTGTATGACTTCGTTAGATTTCGGAAAAGTTGAAAGTTCAAGTGTTTAACTTGTACAAACAACACTTACTGAAAAGGATAATGATCCTCTATCCTAACGAAATTATATCCCTATATACCAAATTCTAATACATGAACCAAAATCAATAATACTCATGCTAGGAAAGTAAAATCCAAAACTGGAAGGATGTTACAACACATAAGGCAACATTATGAAATCAAATCAGAAAAATTATGTTTAGATTCTTACCAAAAAAAAAATCTATTTTCCACATAAAAGCCATTTACCAGAATAATCCAGCCAGTTGTCACTCTTTGCTTAATTCATACTCTTTTCTGTCTCTTTATAAACCAATATTCTGAACTAATATTTCTCCACAACTAAATTGTCCAAGAAATCCAATTTGAAGCAATTTTGTTAGATTAAAATCTGAAAGCAATAGCAATAGCATCATCCCATGGCAATGAAAAATATTGAGATGCTAGTAATGATGTCCCTTATGGTGACCCTTTGGGGAGTCACAAAGTCTCAATCTCCAAATTGCGCGGGTGTGATAGCAAGTCTTTTACCATGCCTTGGATACATAACAGGAAAAACACCCACACCAACACCTGATTGCTGTACTAAACTTTCCTCTGCGGTTGACTCAAAACCACATTGTCTTTGTGAGATTTTTAGTGGTCCTGCTGCATCTTTTGGTGCTGCTCTCCACATCAATGAGACTCTGGCTTTGGCTCTTCCTGGTGCTTGTAAAATCCAAACACCTCCTATCAGCAAATGCAATGGTATGCTTCAAATGTTTCATTATCTTCAAAATTTTAATACCATGTCTTATGTATTTAATTATATGTCTTAGTGATGGTAGTTGTAATTATGGTCGTGGTTGCGTTTATTAAAATTGTGGTGATTGTGGCTGTTGTGATTCGGATCGTGTTGTGAATTATTTTGTGATTAAAAATTATTTTTAAAATCGATATAATCTGGTACGCTTGTGTTGCGGCCTGATGCAACCAAATGTAATCGGATGTAATCGCATCATTATGACTTGATGTCCATAGCAATTGCGACATGATGCAGTTGCAATAGTCATCGTAGTCACAATATTGCAACCATATGTGATGTGGTCCGCACTTTGAATCACTACTAGTACTTTGTATCATATATATATATATATATATATATAATTGTCTCATATGGTATTTTAAATTGTGGCTAGGGTCAATGTTAATATTGCATTGTGATTTATTGATTGATTAAAAAATATTTTTACAATTCGGTGTGACTGAATTGCGGCTTCATACGATTGATGTGACTAAATATGACCATATCATTGTCATTGAGGGAAAGATATCTGTTGTCCTACATCTTGTGTCACTTCATTTGTCATGTGCGAGTAATTAGTTAGAAAAATACCTAATAATTAAATTTTAACTTTAATATATTTTTTCTAAACAATCACAAGCTCATAACACATATAAAATAATACAAACTGTAAGACAATATATGTGTACCCCGTCATTCAGTATCACACAACAATAATAATGACTATCTATCTCAACCATAATTTTATAGTTTACCACAATTTTAAACAATTGATCACACCACAAAAGTTGTACAGCATAATTATATATGTAACTGTGAGATGTGAATAACATAAGTTTTTATTATGACTTCAGTCACATCTTCTCCAACAACTGCTCCCGTTCCGTCACATGCTCCAGCAAGTGCTTCGGTTGCACCAAGTGCTCCACCACATGCTCCAGTTCCGCCACATGCTCCAGCTCCGTCACATTCTCCGGTTCCAGCAAGTGCTCCGGTTGCACCAAGTGCTCCACCACATGCTCCCGTTGCACCAAGTGCTCCGTCACACGCTCCGGTTCCGCCACATGCTCCGGCTCCGTCAAGTCCAACACCAAGTGCTCCGGCTCCGTCAAGTCCTCCACCAAGTGCTCCGGCTCCGTCAAGTCCTCCACCAAGTGCTCCGGTTTCGCCAACTTCTCCGGTTCCATCAACTGCTCCGGATTCCAACAGTCCTCCAGGTACCAAACAACATAAATTCTTGTTTTTTTAGGGAGTAAGACATTTCTATATATTGAAATATTAAACATAATTCGACATTTTCAGAAAATACAATTTTCAATAACATATTTATTCTTTTAATTATAATAAAATTACATATTTTAAACAAACATTGACTCAAGAGAAAAATTGCAATAGTACCTAAAATTGATGCAATAGAGTCTAGGAATTTTTATTTGATACTTATTTTATTAACCTTCCTTCCTCAAGAAAAATGACCCTCGATCTGGTGATTTAGGTTGAATAAATATCCGATATCTCATATATTATGTCTTACACATTATTTTGCTCTAACAAAAGCAAATCACACAAATTAATTCTTTTTAATGAATAACATATGAGTATTATTTGGAATAATAGATCTATTCAATTTCTGATAATTTTAAAAATGGTAAAGCTATAATGTATTTAAATGCTAGTAAATTTTATTATGCCTAAGATAAAATGGTAGTTAATTTGATGTCTTTTTTTGGAATAGAGAATGGAGGTAGTGACAATGGATCTGGTGGATCTGGTGGCTCAAATGCAAGTTCTACTAACTTACCATCCTCTTTGGTTATGATTATCTTGGCTATCACTTTTGCTGCATATTTTTAATACATTATTGTAACATTGTCTTTTCCAAAAGCAAGATTTTCCACCATCTTCTTTTGGATTTTATTTAGATTTGGTGGATTGAGCTTTGATACTAGTGGGAGGACAATTTACTAAGGTTCAATTTGTTATTGTATGGATATTTATTATTTGATGTAATAAATTTTTGCTAAGAATAAAACATAACAGCGTTAAGGCAAAAATAATAAAAAAAGATTGTTTATTTATTAATATTAGTCATGGTTATCAACACTGTATGTACCAAAAGAACACTGTATTGTTCAATTGAAAAATTAGACGGAATATTCATACGTATAAGTGAGAATTTGGGCAAAGCGGGCTCGCCTGCATATTTTGGGCATGCAGGACATGAAAATTGTGTCCATCCGTCATAAAATACCTGTCTAACATGTCATTTTCATCTATGGGCAGGCAAGACGGCACATGTACATCAATGAACACTAAAATAAGAAATTTGAAAGTATGACAAAAGTAATTCATGTTCTCACCACTTGAGTGCATGTAACAATTTTCCAAAATATAATATCTTACCAATTAAATGCATATCCGGTTTATGCAAAACAATATGTTATGTTTTGTGTTTTTAATCTTACCGTTGTATCCATGTAATCTAAAGTACTATGTCATTTTTAGTTTCTTTTTTAATTTAGGGCGGTCCGCAAGTCCGCCTGCTCATATTTAAGGCGGACAGGACATATTTTAAAAAAGGTATGCTCATGCCAGCCCTAATTGCTTAAACTAGATAAAACTAAAAAATAATTGTCAAAATGTAACTTACCAATTAAAGCTAGTTTACTTATATAAAAAAAGTCATTTTTCTCAACAAAAAAAAATTGAAGATTTAAACATTGAACATTGTATTTGATTATAACATGATCAATAAATGAGTTATATGTTATAAATAATAATATTTACATTTACAATTTTTCTAAAATTTTATAATATATAACTTAATCATTATATCACTATACTAATATTTTAAATCGCTCACTATTTATAAATTTAAGAAAGGAAGTTGTTTATTGGTCAAAGTTATGTTTTTTCTTTTCAAATTCATCAACTCACTTATTTATATTTTTGAAATGGGTTGTAAACTTTATTTTTATTAATTTTAAGCTTAAAAATCATTTCTAATGCTATATCTTGATAATAGTATATGACGTCTCATGTGATTTAGACATGTGTGGATTAGATAATATGAAGAGTAAATAAAATGAAAGTTACTCCTAAAAGTTAAGAAGAATCATGAACAAAATGATTAAGAAATATTTAGATATTAATATTTTGTCAACGTAATGTTTTATGATAAAATATTATGAAATTGTTTGATCCATATGTTAGACACCTATTTAATAAGACTAAGATTTAATTATTATTGTATATGATTACTTTTATGTCTTTTCAATTTGAATTTAATGTACCAATGAATGTTGATTCAAGTGATATATGTTTGATTTCTCATAAACAAGATCTCGGGTTTGAGTCTTAGTGAATGAAAAAATATCCGCTGAGATAGTTAGCCTCACGTACTTGTGGATATTCCCAGATCAGACAAGATTGCCTTTAGTGCGAGTATAGTTATGAGAATTGTTTTTTGAACTTAATGATAAAAAATGTAAATTTTAAATGAAATTTGGGAGTAATTTAAAAATAATACCTACCAAAATATTTATACACGATTAATATATCATCTCTAATTCATTTATATTATTTTAGAAGAATATATGATGATTAAATATAAACGATGAATAATGCAGTAATATGTATAGAATTCCTATACTATCAATATATATATATATATATCTAGAAAACCAATATTATTATTTTGCATTAATGAGTGACAAAGTTGTATAACTATGATAGTTTTTAGGTTTATACTAAGGATGTTAGGATGAGACCAAACTGTCAGACCATTGCCCGACATGGTAAGTGGCTCATCTTACCCAAAAAATCAGACACTTTTCTAAAATGGTCTGGATCGTTTCAAATCCAGTAAAACAGGGATAACCTAGATCAACCTAAGACTGTTATTTTATTTATAATAGAGTTGAATACTTGAAGAGGTGTTACACAACATGCACTTCGAATGCATAATTTATTGAGAGATATAGGATATGAACTTATGAAGTATGAAATGTATTGAATTGTGTGTGTCTTAATAATGTATAAGTGTTTGTGTTTTTGTTAAAAGTGTACATACATTTTTTCTTTTGTTAATATTAGTAATTTGTAATAGTTTTATATAAGATAGTAATGACATTACAATATCATATGGTTTGATAGGGTGGTTAAATTTGTTAGAACGTACATAAGAGTTTGTTTGGTTTGATGTTTAGCTTGAGTATCAAAACATTGATTTATAATTGTCAACGAATTAAGGAATTAAGAAATATGATAAAAATAAATTTATTTTGGAAAATAAAATGGTTTAAATTTCGTTTTACTTAAAACATCATTTTCATTAAGAAAATATTTTTTTTACTCCTCAACCCATCATGTTTCCTCAACTTTAGTTTGTTTTTGTAAATTATGATCCACCTGTAAAATTTGAATATAAAGTTACAAATATCTCTAACCCACAAGCATTTTATAGAGAAGAGTTTATTGAATTGTTCATGAGATCTATATCTATTAGATGATTTTAATGCTCGGTTTCTTTACGTAATAGATGGTGTATTTACCATAAAGGATGATCAAATTGATGAAGATGAGAGATTACAAAAAAAAAAATGGAACTCATGGGTATTTCTGATAAAATTTGTACAGATTCATAGAAGAGTTATAAATGGGTACCGATGAGTTTTAGAAACGGATTCTTCAAACTTTATACAGGTTCAAGTATAGTGGTATCTATCCTCACAAGTACCCACAATATTAGAAATTACTTTAATATGTTATTGAATTTGAATTTTTAAATTTGTGTAATTTAATTTAGTAGTACAAATTACATATTTTGTTAAATAATATTGTTTTCGTTGTCGTTTTATTCAACAAACAAATATGTGACTTACAAATGTCCAAAAAGTAACCACCATAACAATTTTTTTTAAAGTACCTAAGATATATATATGTGGGTATTCATTGGTATATGCTAAAACCCACATAAAACCTATAAGTTGGTACCTATATGGGTATGGACTTATACTAGTAAAATTTACTCCATGTAGAATGGGTTGCGGAAGTGGATGAAGATTATCTATATTCGACGATGTCTTATTTCCTGTATTAAACCAACCATTATACATGGCAAAATGGACGTTGCCCGCGGGCGCGTCTGTATAGCCCGCATTTCTTTGCGGGCAGGGCATACTTTTTTTGTCCTTTTGCCCACTAAGTTTGCGGACATTTATTGGACATGCGGGCGGCCCATAAATATAATTTAAGAAAAAAATAAGAAAATTTTAAATAAGTTATGATGTAATGTGATTTTTATTCCCTAAAAAATATAATCTAATGTAATTTGTTAAACTTCATATAAAACATATAAAAAATTTGTTAATATTTTATCTTCACCTACTTTATTTAATTTCATTTCATTTATTATATGAATTTTTTATTTTTTTAATTATTCAACAATGTCCGCAAGCCGCCCGTTAGCTTGTTTTAAAACGGGCAGGGCATTGAATTTTGTTCGTTAAGCCAATGCAGGCATGCCCGTGCCCGCTTAAATTTTTGCGGGCAATTGTGGGTGCGGGCTAAATGGGCCGGACGACCAATTTTGTCATCTCTACCAACCATATATTGACACATGAATAAAAAAAAATTAAAAAAAATAATAGAATAAAAAGTAGCACTATGATTAGCTTAGGATAAAGAGTTTCACACAATTTAGAACATATGATCTCTATTGACCGGAAGCTTTTAGCGATGTGAGTATTTATTCCTAAAGAAAACTTGATAAAAAGACTTTTAGGCTGTAGTAGTTGTATTGTTATCTTGAAATATTGGAGTTTTCGTTGAAGAATAATTATTATATATCTTTGTAATCTTCATGAACTGTTATTTTCATGAAAGAAGCATATAAATGAGCTTGACATCATATTCTGACCAAAAACTTTAAGACATTAGGTCTATGGGTCTATCTACTTATATATTTTTTAGCTCATCCATTTTTGCCCAATGTGGGACTTCTTCATTCACACTTGGAATACCCAACATGTACCAAGATTGTTGGGAATGTTTGAAATATGTTATTGTATTAGTACCACGTTGTCTAGTATTGGAATAGAGTAGAGTCACTAATGTTATATATTGGACTCAAATCCCTTGTTATAATGTGTACCAGATATAAGCACCAAATAGGAACACCTCATGGGCAGGTAGGCACATGGGTGTGCTAGGGTTTGTAATCCTTATTCTCTAAATCTTGGTAGCCGCTCAGCGCTCCCGGTGACATAGACACAATTGGCCGAACCCTGTTAACAAATTCTCTTGTTTCTTCTCTTCTATTTACTCGTATGTCCTTTACTTGATTGCTTGTGGCCAACGCTGCGCAACTATCGCTTCAACTGCACCAACAATTGGTACTAGAGCTAACCAACAATTGGTACCAGAGCTAATTGGTAGATGACTCTTAACCCAGATGTCAGATAATGGCTAAAGAGGGTGAATGCGTGATGGCTAGATAAGGTGCGTCAAAGGTAATGGCAAAGATAGAGTAGATGAGTTGAAGGAGAAGGAAACATGGCAGAACTGTAGTGTGGGTGATGTATGTGTTGATTCCGAATCCCATAAGTTCATGTATTGGGTTAGGATCAAGGGATAAAGACTCATGTGTTGAGTTAGATGCTGACAATATCTCTCTAGATGTTGAGAGAATGTTCTCATTTAAGATGAGAAGTGGAATATCCTAATGACATGTCAGAGATGTCATAGTGAAGATGTTAATTGTTAGCAGATGCACAAAAGCACATAGACGCTGATTGACTTTGATGTAGGGTGTAACATGGGCATTGGCTTTGATGCAAGTTGTAACACGAACATTGGCAGAGATGCAGAGGTGTAACATGGACATTGGCTTGGATGCAAGGATGTGACACAAACATTAGTTAGCATTGATGCAAGGTGTGTGCTGTGGGTACACTCCTTATGGTAGGGTATGATAGTTCTTTTGAACTAGGATTGTCGAAGTAGACAATGGTGGTAGCGATTGAAGCTTTCCATGGAAGCTCAAAGGTTCAGTTTGACTGAGTATTGAAGAGGACGATTGTTGGTGAACTTTTGTGTAGAGGTTCCAATATATCGAAAGACTTCCAAACAATAGGTGGTTAAGCGGCGTGTTCCATTTGATGGCGGTACGGGAAGCTGCACTACAAGTTTAGAGAACTAGGCTCTTGGTAACATCGTCAAGGATACTCGGAAGGTCTATCTGAAGGGGAGCAGTTAAAGAGAATTAGACATTGAACAAGGTGAAATCATATATTCGCTAAGGTGGAGATTCTTGTGTAGATTTCCTAAGGGGCAATATATTCTTCTATTTCAATCAAGGTGGAGATTGTTGGGAATGCTTGAAATATGTTATTGTATTAGTCCCACATTTTCTAGTATTGAATAGAGTAGAGTAACTAATGTTATATATTGGACTCAGGTCCCTTGTTATAATGTGCACCAGATATAAGCACCTAGTAGCCGCCCAGCGCTCTCGGGGACGTAGGCACAATTTGTTGAACCCCGTTAACAAATTCCCTTGTTTCTTCTCTTCTATTTACTTGTATGTCCTTTACTTGATTGCTTGTGGCCAACGCTGCGCAAAGATCGCTTCCGTAGCACCAACATGAACCACCATATTCTTTATTAGAAATTCTGTGATAGAAGCACCTAAAAACAACTAATTTTACTCTATTTAAAATTTGTTAGGATTTAGAATTTAATATTGTCACAGTGAAAAACTTTCAGGACAAAAATTGGTGTTGAATTCTCATTTTAATTATATTAAAGGAATAAAGATCATTTGTCCAATTTTTAGTACTAAGCCCATTAAAAAGTACACATTAAAAAGAAAATAATAAAAACAAAAAATATTTTTATATCATTTTGGGACAGTATAATGTGCTGTTAATGTAGTTAGTTGAAAACTGAAATATTCTCATTCGCCCCACGGCGGCGACGCCTCAGTCCTCACCATTCACCACCGCCGTATCATCCCAACTCCGTCGAGCTCAGCGACCAGCTTCTGCTAAGAGTCTCGCAACACCAATATCACCATCTTTTTGATAATAGCCTCCAAATCGCAATTGTGTATGTATTTTTCACTATTTCTTCAATTCTATATTTTATTTTCTCTATTAGGTTTCTTTAACGTGGATTTTGTATGTGTATTTGGGTTTCTGTATTAGAATTAATGTCTGCGTGTTTTGGTGTTCAGATTCTCTTTTTAACGTGTTTTGGTAATTGTGCTAAATTTTGGTGGATTAGTGATTTTAAATTGCGGCCGCGGTTGCGGTTATGTAATGATGGACTTTTGCGGGAAGATGCGACCACAATTGTGTTCACGATATGCTCATGAAAAGTGCTAAAACCATATTGTTGTGACCCCAATTGTCGTCGCGGACCTAGATTTGGACTAATCTGAATGTTCTGAAAATGAATTTTGGGGTTGATTGTACACTTCACCTTGTTTTAGTCCTGTTTATTGATTGCATAAACTATTCTTCACATGTTATGGTGGAAGATTTTAGTGGCTCTTATGGTTACCCTTTGGTTTCTTCTGGAATTTCGGGTGGCATTTGATACTGATAGAGAAATTCATTTGAATTGGGGATATTCATGCTGCATTTTGTTGAGATAAACTCAGACATTGGTTGTGTATTTTTTACTTCGTCTCTGTGGCGGTATATCATCTGATCTAATACTCATGTTGTCAACTCGATGTTAAAGGCTTCACTAATGGATTACACAACTAAAAATTGAAGTTGTGAAGTTGACCAGTCGATGTTTGGTGTACTTTCTAATTTTGTTAAATAATTGAGGTTGCACATGTTGAAACATGTATTTTGGAGTTATTTTAGGGTAATGAATCGTGGAATCTTTGAATTGGGTGTTATAGACCTATTATTATGCTGGAGGTTTTTTTATGTTTTCTGAATTTTATTTGATTTATTTGGTTTCTTTTTCATTGTTGGTTTTTGAGGAGTCCCTATGGATATTTTCTGGGACTCAGGAATGGTCCTGGAGTAGAAAATTACTCCAGGGTCTGGGGTAGGTGGAAATTGGTTGGTTCGAATGGATGCCGTCTGACTACTCATGAACTCGTATAGTTCTCACTTAGTTGCATGAGTGGGAAAAATTCTTCTAAGTATTAACTTCCATGGGTTTGTCTCTTAGGTCACAACCTCCTCTAAGCAGTTTATATTGTATATAATGCATGATGTCCTAGAAAAGTCTGATCTAATTTATGCCCTTATTTCACACTGATAATTCTGATGGTTTTTTTGGAACATAATTGATGGTACGCTTTCATAGTTCAATAGCCTTGGGCAATAGCCTTGGAGAGGGAAAAATAAAATTAAAAGAAAATAGGAATACTAGTATGGGTTTTCCCTTTCTAAGTTGTCATCTAAGATGCAGGTGAGTTAAGAAGTTGATAAAAAAATGGCTTAACTGATTCTTTTGTCCTTTCCCTGATGAATGTCTGATCTTTCACTACTTTGAATCTGTTTTGTTATTCAGTTCCTTCATGGAGACTAGACACTACATTCGATTCTGCATTTATTTGCTAGTTGGGAGTTCATTTATATGGTTACCTGGGAGCTGTTTGCTTGATGATTCACTTTCCACTTCAAGTCAGGTTTGTAAAATACTTGTTTATGGATGATTTTGCTGCGTCCTCCATTCTATTATTACCTTCTTAACACAGTGTATAATAATGATTGTGCGTTTCATTTTTTGTGTGTAATTTATTGTCCAATGAGCCAAAAATCAAATGCCCCCTGTTTCTAAAACCTTAATCTTTGCATACAAGATTGATTAGTACACTCAAGATGGTGAGCCCTGGTGCAACGGTAAAGTTACTTGTCTTGTGAGGGTAAGACTGCATATATCTACCCTCCTCAAACCCTACTAGGTAGGAGTCTCTTGCACTGGGCCGCATTGATTGGTAGTTGGTACACTCAAGATCTTTCACTGCTAACTCTTTTCTCTGCTTTGTTCAACTTGAAATGCAGCCAAGCAACAAGATATATTATAGTAGTGATAGTGCATAATATAGTTCAATTTAAAAGTTCCTCCTGTTTATGCATGTAATAGGTACTCAGCAGTATTAAATAAATAATCATTTCTTATAAGCTCAGAGGTTGGGCAGCCTTGTAGCATTATTGGTTCCTTGTGACTTGTTTTCTTTCTTCTGCAGGATACTGTATCCAGATCTTCACCTTTTCCTGTTACAATTAAATTTTCTATCAAAGAGAATTTTTTTTACTTGTTTGTCGTTTCTTTGGTGCAAGTTTTTTTAATACTAAATATATGGATTTCTTAGTTTGGCATAAATCCGTATGAGCGGGTATATTTGTTTCCTTTCTATGGATGAACGTCATCAGAAATCAGATCTTATGCATATGCTCTTTGATACTTACCAGTATCACAATAGTTTGCACTGATTATTTAAGCTTGCCTAATTATGGTGTGCGGAATATCTTGCTTACTTTGACCTTGCTTATGCATACAAATACATCCATATCACGTGCCTTTCTTTTCTTTCAATTTTGAGAAATATTGTCTCGCATTTTCAGGTGGCGGATTCTCCAAATTCTAACTCTAATAGTAGAAGTGATAATATCTTTTCTCCCACCAAGAAATTTGTGGTGCAGTCTTACTATGACAGATACACAAAATTAATTGATTCAGATTTTGGAAGTTTTTTGTCTCAAGAAGTCACTTTAGGTTCATGTGATATGCTTCCAGGTAACCATGATTTTGTGTTGAGATTGTCAGTTCTAAAGCGCGATCTTATTGGTGAAGGTTCTCATCGCCGTGTGTCTACCTTAATCAAATTTCAAACCCAACAATCAAAATATTTGCCTAAACTTGTAAGCTCCTCATGTGAATTCATAATTATTGAAAGACTGCCCTCTGGAGTTTTTGCTGATCCATTTGAACTACAGCGCCTTGTTCAGCGTGGTGGTAAATACTCTTTGCATGCTTTTCAAATGAAAAATGATTTTATTGTTAATCTCAGGAATACCTCCACATTTCTTCCACCCACTAACACATTTTATTGCAGTGTTCAATGAAATAGCTGTCTTTGGCGATACAAATCTAGAGCTTCCTTCGTTCTTGTCCAATCGTTCTGCCGTTGAAATCCACTTGGATGTTGACCCAAATATATTGTTACAGCCCACTGATATTAACATAGAGCTTCCACTGCATGCACGATATCAGGTGAGGCTATCATGTTTCAGTTACCCTTGTATCTTAATGCCATTTTCAGCTAATCTTGCCATTTATATTTATTTGAATATAATGTTCTGAAAAAGGAAGTAGGGTATACTTTTGAAGGCATTATAACCATATGGTAATTGCTTCAATTAGATATCAAGATAATCATTCTATCCAACATATATCTGTCTAATTTCTTTTGTTATCTATATAGCATCCACAGTCGTGAATGGGTTTTTCCGTTCTTAAATGGGTCTCCATGCTTATTTTATATTTGTTTACACTTTTCAACTACTTAATAACGTTCACTCCAATGGTGAACCACTATCATTTGTCTCGGAAGACGCATAAGAATAAGTTGCAAAATAGGAACAAGTTCTTAATAAGAACACATGTGAACATTTCCCACGGTGGTGAACGACATGATGAACATTCTTAAAAATTTAAGAACCCACCATTGTGGGTGCTCTGCTGGAAGTTGTACTAGTATTATGGGTTGTCCCTTTGCACGAATTAAGTAGCTGTGGCTGGACTGTATAAGTAATCTACAATATTGCCTCAACTCCTTCATTCTCCTCTTCTTTTGCAGCCTCTGAATGAGAGTGGCTACTCGACAGTTGAATTCGGTGCACCCGATATATTAATGCGCTGCAGCACAAAGGAAAATATGGAAACTCACAATTGCATCTTCAAATTGACAAATGATGATGCTGATCTGTATGATGCTGGTATTGTTTGGAGAATACCCTCTGGAAAGGTTGCACATGCTTACCTTGTGTCTACAGTTACATTCATTGCAGCTTTGTCATCAACTCTTGTAATTGTATTCAGTTCATTGTATTACACTAAAAGCAGTGTGGGCAAAGATTTAAAACTATCTTAAAGTTTTCTTGAAATGTACTACTACTACCACACTATTAGGATTGTACCATTTTTTTATTTTGATTTCTCTCAACTTTAATTTTTTTTTTTAATTTTTCACTGTGTATCCACATCCATAATGTTGAGACTAGAATCCAAGTGATAACTAGATAAAGCTGTCATGAAAATTGCGACTCCAAGATTCGATCCCCTGTATTAGTTTATCTGCAATGCAACCAACTGGTTGAAATAAAGTTATGCTATTTAACAATAAAGTTTTTAAGTATTTTTTTTGGTACTATCAATATATCTTCATATTTTTTAGGTAAATAACTAATCTCTTTAGGGTGCGTGATTGTCTTCCCAATAAATATCATTCTCAATAATCGACTTATTGATATTTTGATCTTTCTGAAGATCTAGTGGAATTTTATCACTTGACTGATGGTTGTTCTCTATACTATGTAATTATCTCTATCAAGGATTATTTTTTTTTATCTTTTTGTATACACATTCCAAAAATGATAAAAGGATTGTGCATGAGCAAAATAAATGTTTTTTTTACATATTGCTGTGCATTATTTACCATTTATGTATTTAGTAAAAGTCATACAAGAATGTTGTCAAACACAGTAACAATTTTAAATAATCAAGAAACAACTTCCATAGTTTCAACAAGGTAGAACCTTGTTACTTTTCATTATCACAAATTTAATTTTTAAAACCTTCATCAAAATTTTAATTGAATAAATAAAAAATTATTTTAACTATAATAAAGTTTCATCTAAGTTTTAAATCTTGAATAATAAATAGTTTTAGTTGATATTAACTTATTTAAGTAAATTGCTGTATCTCACAAACACTAAAATATCTTACGAGCGATATTTATTGGGAGGACAATCATACTCAAAAGAGATTAGTTCGTCACTCATATGGTGAGTTAATATTATTTAATTTATATTTAAAAATAAAAAATAATTAAATATAATTGATAAATAATTAAATGACAATATACAAAAATCTATAATTAGTCGTTAGATAAATAGATAAGATAAAGTGGTTTACCCGGGTCAGTTCACTCAAGCAAATGTGGCACTGCCTGGTTGCTGGATTTGTGAAGGAAAAACAAGACAGTGAGAAAATCAATTTGAAACAAGATAATAACCAGAACAAACATTCTCTACAATGTTCCATTTGCAATGTCTAATAATCCACTCAACCTTCTAACTACATCATCTTACTAGGTTTCTTTCTTCTTATATTTTGTCATGGCCACACTTATGAACTTCTCCACCAAATTTTCACACTTGAAGCCTAACTCATACCATGATAGCATATACTACAAGATACCCACTTTCTCTTTCTCTCAGTTAAGACCAAAGTTTACATCTTTTCATCAAACTAGCTTCAAGGTTACAGCATATAGGGAGAGATGGTCCTTCTTGAGAGGCATGGAGTTTAAAAATGGGATTTTGTTGGAAGAAAAGGGATTCAATAGGGAAAAAAGAGTGGTTTTGGTGAAGAATAATAAAGGGTTCGGCTTCAACTTTGGTGGTGGAAAAGATGATGGTGACAATGCTAGGAATTTAGGGAATCTTGCTTTAGCTATAGGGTTGACTTATCTTACAATGAATGGACAAATGGGATGGATTTTGGATGCTATTGTGTCCATTTGGGTACAATTCTCTCTCCTTGTGTTCTTTAATTGGTTCATATTTAGTTTAATCAGCTTATAATTGTCTTGAAATATTGGAAGTGGACATTAATGGTTTTGTGCATGTTATATGATGATTAGGACCATGTTTTTATGTCTTAGTTCAATGATTAATCTAGAATTGTTTCCCAAATTCAGAGGGTGAGTTTGACGCAACGTTAAGGTTGTTACTTAGTGATCATGATATCACATGTTCAAATCCTGGAAACAACCTCTTTGGTTGTGCGGAGTAAGGCTGCGTACATCTACCATCCTCCTACCCCACAAAGTGGAGCCTCATACTGGGCCGCCCTTTGTTTTCTTTGTTTCCGAGATTCCCTGCTTTAATAGTTAGGGTTTTATTATCATCATTCAGTGATACAATAAAGGAAGTGCATGAGACACCCAACATTTGTGAGGTTTGTACTTTGTATTGCCTTCCTCCTGTGAATGGAGAAGCTATTTTTGCAAACTAGAAGTCTAGAACCGTTGACTATAGTCACTTAGTAGCAACCTTATTGTTGTTCCAGGGCTCGTCGTTTTGCTATCACTGTGCGATATATGAGAATTTTACTATATTTCAAATTCACGTAGTGCACCACCTTAGAAGAAGAAGAAGAAAACAAGGTAGATTAGTAGCAGATTAACAGAATAACGAAATCTGAGAGTAATTTATCAATTATATAAGTTATTAAGTTATCATGGCAGACGCTGGCAGCCAATCGAACAGGTTTTCAAAATAGAACCTTTTTGAACTCCTTACAGAATCTTCCACTTTCGCGGTGCACGATTCCTGATTACAGCATTCTCCCACATCCTCTAATTAAACTTTGCTGTACATCCAATTCCACCTTATAGATCTCATCTAAGTGTATAACACGTCCAAAAAGGCAAGACATAGGAAAAAACATTAGTGTTGCAATTGAATATAGAATTGGACATTAGTGAAGGATATTGTTCCATACCATTTCAAACAATCACCATCAGCATGCTAAATTAAAATTTCACGCTGCTTGGTTGTGTGTCTAAAGTCAGAATCGGCATATCAGTAGAGCAGAGACATTAAGTGTTCAACCAGAAAAGGAATTAACTTCAGAATCTGTAAAGATAAGCTCTTGACATTTTTCTGGTAATTACTTAGTGACCATGAGGTCACGGGTTCAAATCCTATTAACAACCTCTCCACTTGCAGGATAAGCCTGCTTACATCTACTCTCCGCAGACCCCACTAAGTGGGAGTCTCGTGCACTGGACCGCTCCTTTTTTATTATCCTTAGTCGTAGTAACATTTGACATCAAAATGCTAAAAGATATGTCCACATATAAGTCCAGACTGCCTGACAAACCCTATAATTAGTACAAGCCCATGCTACTTATACAGGGAAGTAGGAACCAGCTCTTGTTACCTGCTTTCATGTCATTTCCGTTTTTTAGCTTTGTAAACACCATAATTGTTTGTTCTAATGTTTTATTTTAAAAAATATGACATGTATATTCTTCCTTTCCAACGTAAATTATTTTTACTTCGGAAAAAGTAGACTTTTTGTCCCCCGGTGGTCTTTATTGTCTTCTAATAATCCAAAATTACTGTATGCGATTGGGTCATATGATTGGTTTCATTTATCTTCTCGTTTTTCTTTTTGCATATGCAGGTCATTGTGGTGTTAATACCGATAGTAGGAATTGGTGCTTTCCTCTGGTGGGCAGGACGAGATATTATGCAAGGCACTGTGAGGCTTCCTTAGTGTTTAACTAGGAGACTTCTTGCTTTAAGTCACTTTTTATAAATTATGGGATACATTGCTTAGAACTGCTTTGTTTTATTGGTTTTTACATGCTTCCAAGTTTGAACATGAAGTCGTTTTTCCCAACTGTCTGGAAATATATTTTCAATGAAAATTTAAGGAGAAAGGAGAAAAAATCTTAGTTTTTTCATAAAATCAACCCTTTGGATTACTTGAATATTAGTTTCTTGATTTTTTTGCTATCTAAGGTGACCGGTACCTTTATTGATTGGCTTTTATTGCCCTTGTATGTGTGCAGTGTCCAAATTGTGGAAACGATTTTCAGGTTCTCAAGTAAGATTCATTTTACACATCTTACTAAGCTACTTATAGATGATTTATTTTGAGTTAATCCACACTTGCCACCTTTATAATTCCGCATTATCTATTTCAGACCCTCTTTGAATGAAGAGTTGCAGCTGTGTCCTTTTTGTGGTCAACCTTTTTCTGGTGAGTGCTCAATCTCGGATTTGTTTGCTTCTCTGTTCTTAAATTCCCCATGTCGCATTTTGTTGCTATTGCACTGAACTCTTTCTAGAAGTGGTTACAAAATGAAGTGACATAAGTTCGATTGAGATTTCTAGTCTAGACTATTAATGGGCATTCCACAAGAGTTGCATTTTTTCTCGAAACAATTTTTGGAATTTTGTTTGTTTCTTAGCAACACTCGGACCTAGTATTACTGTTTGTAGTTCCTGTCTAAACTTAGGTAGAAACTTGAAAGGATGCCATGCACGATACACGAAAGATGAGCATGGGTGATATCCTTGCTTTATCTATCACATACATTACATGATCCTTAGTTTCTTACTTGCAATATATCCATATATTTCTATAATGGTGGTGATACTCATGGTGTCTCATTCGTTGTTCTATTTGCTATGCTTCATATTTTTATTTATGCATAGGTGCAATATATTCATATATCACTCATTCACTCCTATTTTAATAATCACCAAATGTGCATATTTCTCACAGTTGAAGTTTCCTTTTTATTCAGTTATTGGCAATGAGTTTGTAGAGGACTCTGTGAAGTTCTCAAACCAGTCTACAACATTTGGACAAGCTTTCAATAATTTCTCCTATTCTAGAAATGGTAATCTTTCATCAGGGTTGTTTCCTTTTCCCCGTAAAAGTACATCTTGTTTAAATGTAATCTTGCTTATTCCCCTTCTCTTTATCATCCATAATCTTTGTTGATGATGATGCTTGCCATTGTTTCTGTCGTGGCAGATAAAGATTCCGGCGGAGCAATTGATGTCGAAGCTGAAATAAAAGATGCAGACTGAGTCCTCACAGGTATAGCGTGTTGGTAAGTGTGATGTAACTAATAAATATCAGGTTGACATTAGCAATCACCTGAAGATAGAAAACAACACTTGGATGTTTCTATTTGTACAATATCATATTCATAAAACCCATTTAGGGTTAGGAATAGTTGGGATGCATTAGTAAAATGACTTAAATACCTTAGTATTTGGAGTTAGTAAATGAAATTAAATTTCCGGATATTTTGATATATAATCAATCCCCCCGTAAAGAAAGCTGAACCAACCATGGTAATCATATAGGATCGGCCACTCGGGCAGACCTTAGAGCAGCGCCCCTTCCAAGTGCAATGAAGTTCACTACCCTAGGCCACGGGCCTCCTTGATCATTGCTTTATTGCATACATTACATCAATAGCTATTATGTTGCTCAACAACACACTTCACTTTTAGAACCCATCATTTACAACACTTCACTTTTATAACCCACCATTCAACACTTCACTTAAGCTTCTTCATGTGGAATCTTTGGCACACAAGACTATTATCATTCTTTCTCAAACATTGGTCTCTCCATTGACAATAAGTGCTTTAAGATCCTTCACTTTGGTAGACACAACAAAAAATAATGAGAAAAACCTATCATCTAACTAAACCTACACCTAAAAAGCACATCCATTATATTCAGTGAATACTATATTGGATAAAACTTGAATACTATATTATCTAACTGTCACATGTTAATGCTCAGTGGTATGAATCTATGCTTCGTCGTCAAATTCGACGAACACGTGTTACTTTTTCCTTCTTAGTTTTGTTATAATTCGATTTCTGTTATTCATTTTGCACCATCTATCATCACTCATATTTTTATTAGAGATAAATACTATAAGCACACATGGAATTATACCTAAACTTTCTTATAATAGCTTTGGACTATTTGTTTTAATGACTGTTTCTCTTTGACCTCTAAATACTTTTTTTGAAATTTGCATTGCATTTCATTTCAGGATGACTTAGCTGAAGTTGAATCTTATTCAGTTAAAGAGGTTGCCATGGCCAGTGCTTGCATTTTCTGTTGTATTATGATACAATAAATGAAGCACATTTCTTGTGAGGAGAGTGACATTGCAATTGTAATATAAGTTTTGATAGTGATGTTATGTCACACCTCTATTATTTTGGTTTACCCAAATGCTTCTGCAATTTTCCTTTTGTACAAGCTATTATAGAAACATACATTTTTTGTGTGTAGATTCTTGGTTTTGTGCTCTTTTAAGTTAATACCATGAGTTTGACAAAGTTGGGGTGCTCTGGTTTGTATGTTTAATTGCTTTTCAAACTACTTTAGCTAATTATTTTCAACTTATAAGTTAGTTTTTCATCTAATCATGTCAAACAGAGGCTTAAGTAATCTGAAAAGTAAGCACATGTATATATAATGCCAACCAAAAGGCATTGGTCTAGTAGTATAAGACTCTACTAGATTCTCAGGATAACCAAACGGTCAAGGGTTCGATTCCTATGAACGACACTTGTTGAGAGGGACAATCATGTGCCCAGAAAGGGATTACTTCCTTCCTAAAAAATATATATATATAGTGACAATGTCCATACAATAATCTCAAAAGTAAGCCTACTTCAACGTTCCAATAATTAGTTCATGTGCCACAGTGCAAAGTATACACAACCACTTCAAACTATATTTCCATTTAGATGAAGGCCTTTTTCTTTTGTTGTTTCTATCTGTAATTGACATGTGCCTGTGGAAAGGTTAGTTGTTATTTGACTTATTTTCTGTTTTTTGTTTGGCTAATATGTTTATTTAAAAAATATATATATAACAAAAGCTTTTTTACCTTGTACTTCATTTATTTCTTGTTTTCAAGCAACAAAATGAAAATAAATTGTCATACCACAACAACATAAGTAGAGTGGAACCAAGAAAAAAAAAACAGTTGAATCAAGTTAAAAACCAAATTTGGAGTGTTCACTTATCAGAAGGCTTCTATTCCACAAAATGCCTGAACTTATTACCAGAGAAGATAAACACACAAAGTATGAAAAATACATAACATCAATAGAATTCAAAATGGTGTGGTTATTCCTAAACCATTGCTTTAGGAGTCATGTACATGCCTCTGAAACTGCCCAAAACAGGAGTGTCTTATTAGCAGATGTTGTAACTTGGAAAATAATCAAGCCTTGTTTGGTGTTTCTCCAACTTTCTGCAATAAGACATGGCAAACAAGAATTAGTAATAGTTATGAAAGGAAGTACTTACAATGAACAAAGTATCCAAAAACAGAATTTGTGAATGATGAATGAAAAATATATGCATGTAGGCATGTAGCCTTCTTATCAAGCCAGACATATTTTCCAAATTTAGTTAAATGAAATGTGATATAGGAATGCTCTAAAACTTCAATTAACTGAAGAAAGAAAATCGAAACTCGAAACCCAGGAATATCAAGGCTGGTTAAACTTTTGTATATAGTTCAGATTTTGATGCTGCAAGCAAAGCACTACCTTGGGTGCTATTGCTTACTGCCTAAAAATATATAGAGTTTATAAAAAATTTGAAACAAGTATGAGCTTTTTCAAGTAAAATCAAGACGAGAATACAGTATATGTCCACTGCAAATCCAGAATGTAATAAGTAAGCATTGTAAATTTCCGATAAAGGGAAACTTAGGTACCTCTTCCTTTTTGTCCTTGCCTCCGCTGAAGAGCTTGAAACCACCATAGAAGAGTAAACCCCATCCAGACAAAGAAGCAATCACGAACTGCAACCACAGAAAACTAAGTGAAAAACTCGACATCGATGAACAAATCTCGGAGAGACAAGCACGTATTGGGACATCTGGTGACCAAAATGTTCAAGAGTGGCATTACTCAACCCTCTCTTCCTTGCCACTTGCCTACAGTTCAATGGCAAATCAGTCTTCTCAGCAAACTGGACTATTAATACTAGTTTAGGTTCTTCTATACCCCATAAGTGTGTGAATGTTTTAGACAGAAGGATAAAATGGTATATGCTTCGAAGAACAAAGAAAAGGAAAAGTAATTAGAGGATTCAGTTAGATAAAAGAGAGGTATAAGGTAAAAGGATAATCTGAGAGTTAAAGTTTGTGTGAACTGCGTAATTGCTCAGTTGTCAAAGGGGAAACACTCGGAGAAGAATATTTTTCTTTTGTTTTTTCTCTTCAGATTCAACCATTCAATAAAATTGTTCATTCATTTTTTCTGTTTTTCACCACTTTCACATTTCTTTCGGTTGAGCTCCTAACAATATGTGTGTGTGCAAAGTACAGGAGGCAAGTTCCCTTAAATTTCAGTGTCCATACTCAACATAAACATGTATAGAGAGAAGGTTTTCATGAGAGATCTTCCTCTAAAAGTAGTTGAGAAGATATACCAAAATGAAGTGAATATAAGAATGGTTCCGAAAATTCGAAAGTAACTCACATGTTCTTCTTTCCACTTAGATGGACTCAGAGGGTCCTCCCAAATGTTCACCTTTGGAGGTCCGTGATGATCTGCAATATGTCAAAGAATCATAGCAATATAGGTAAGCGATTCTTCGGTAAAGCAGGGCAAAAGTTATGTTTGCTAGTCACTACACTATACAATTATGAATCAATTTTTAACACATTAAGTTTCATAGCCTAAGAAAACACACTATACAATTATGAATCTGAACTTTTCTTCTTGCTGCAATATCATAAGTCAGTTCCTGCAACCATCATACCTCAATTTCACATCAAACAATACAACAAATATACAAAATTCCTAATGAGGTAAAAAATGGTTTCTTTCTGCAATTCTTATCTTCCCATATACTTAAATATAGGTAGAGACATTTAAATCATCCACATCTTTGCAGTACTTGGAATATCACAAAAACTATGAAGTTATGCATTATAAATTAGAAGAGATAATTACACTTGGAACTCCTGTTATTACAAAAAATTACACTGAGCCCCTTTGAGGATTATGTTGTTATTATACCTACGCCTTAGGTTTATGTTGTCAACTTAACACCGCTTATAACATAAACTGGAGGTCACTATATTTCTGAAACCAAAAGGATTGGTATGAGAAAAATTCTCTCTTCAGAAATTCTATATAAAAAATAAAATAATGTATGGCATTTTAGAAATAGTTTGTACATAAATACACACAACATAATGTTATATTTAAAGTCCATAAACAAATAGATATTTTATCTTGTGAAACATTATTATGAGGCACCACTTGTTTATCCAAATAGCTAATCAACACATCCAAATGGACCTTGTTTCTTTCATATAGTTTCCCGTTACTTTGCATGAATACATTATTTTTTTTTTTGAAGCTTTTATATATTGATTTAAATTGCGGACCCCAATATCTGATGTGACCGCAATATTGCGGTTGCAGTGACTGTCACAACTGGATTACACCGCAATAGCGGTGTGACCTGAATCACAATAATCTGTCCGCATAGAGTCACAATGCAACCGACTACATTTGGACCGCATAAGGTCGCAGACCACATCTGAACATACCAGGTTGCATTAGATTCAAAAATATTATTTTAATAACAAAATAATTTACACCGCAGCGGCCGCAATGATCGCAATTTAGCTTCTATATCATCATATATGATTATATAGAAGTTTGAAGTTTGTGTAACTCAATGAGTCCCTAAATTTCATACCCAAGATCCGCCACTGTTAAATTTCTCCAAAATTGATGACAAATATACCACTAAAGTGGCCAACTTTATGTCAAATTAACAATGTAACTGGACCCAAAAGTGTAAACTGAAAATTTCCAATGCCCAATTGGTTGATAAAATAGATTAGATTGAAAGATCTAAACTTTGGAGTAATAAATAACAATTGACATATATATATATATATATATATATATATATATATATATATATATATATATATATATATATATATATATATATATATATATATATATATATATATATAT
>NC_032013.1:22667422-22683518 GCF_001865875.1 Lupinus angustifolius | reverse complement strand
TATAATAAGAAATAGGGAAAGGGGAATAATTAAGGTACCTCCACCACCAGACATGGCACGACGAGGAACAAGGGAATTGGGTTTTGGAGAAGAGAGTCGAGCGATAATGGAGGATTGGCGAATCGCTATAGTCCTTGCTGCCATGGTTTCAGTGATGTGATGGTAGCCGCAAGAAGAGACAATAACAAAATGAGTAAAACAAACCACCCTAAAGTTTATTAATTCTTAAGATTTAATTTCATATCATAACTTTATAAGTCATAATATTAATTTTTACTATTTTATAAGTATGATATTAAGATCAATTCTTTTAAGAATGTGATAGATCAACAATACATTAATTTAGTGTCTAACACTAAATAATAAGATGGCTAAAAAAATAAAAGTTCGATTCTTAATCCTAACATTTGTTAAGAGGAACAATTATTATACTTATCATAAAAATTATTTCATTACCTATATATAAATAAACAAGTCTTGCAACTCTATAGTCTACAAAATCACCTAATATATTTGGGATATAAGATAAGAGTGATGGTCAATCTCTTCTATGATCAATAAATTTGTCTTCACAACCTTGTATCATTCCTCATGACAAATTACTTGTTTAAAAACTTCACTTTACTCAATTAAAATTCACATTTTTATGGCTTAACATAAAAAATTTATCCCTCAAAATCTGCAAAATTAATCAGACTAATTTTTGATATTATTAAAGATAAATTCACATTCTGAAATTCTAATAAGGTCTTACATTATTGGACCAATACCCATATGATACTGATTTGTTGGAACTAAAGGTAGCTTTTCTTTCTATTTATTTTATACTAACTTAAATATCTACCCATCCATTAATCTTAATTCTTATTTTTATTAATAAATAGCTCTAGTTTCATATATAAACTTATGTACCAAAAGATAACTAGTAGAAAGAGTCTTGCTCAAGTGTCTAGTCATGTCAGAGAAATGAATCTCTCAGCAAATCAAAACATAAAAAGCTGACTATAATATAAAAATCCAGCCACCAAAATTGCAGTGGAAGGCATCAATAAATCACCTTCATTAGATGAACCCAAATAATTATGTGAATCCATTTGATATTCTACATTCATTCAGCCAAATCTTCATACTTTGAGTTAGAGTTAGACTTAGCATTAAATTATACTACAAGTTTGCATTTAAAGATAGAGTTGATGCATCAATTGGATCCAACACTCTTTGTTACACTAAACATTAAGTTATGGAGATCAACAAAGACATTTCTATCATAATCATTCTGGATCATGCTAGTCATTTTCTCAAATTTGATACAAGCTAATGCATAATATTATGCATATTGTAGCAGCAAAGGAACCAGGTTATAAGGAAAGTACATAACATGTCTAGAACAATGCCCCATCAACTAATCATCATATCCTAAGACTAAGGTTTGTAAAATTGATTGCAACAGACCCATCCCTTAAATTCTTACATTGTTGAACTATTATGCATTAATTAACCATCTAATGTTTGTTTTGGTGTTTTTATTTAGAATTTATTTTTCATACATTTTCAGCATAATGTTCTATACTTGTATCCAACTATTGGTATTAAGTTAAATCCTAAATGAAATCAATGCATTCTAATTTTAAACAAAGTTTAATCTGAGTCAAATTTGGATTCAATTTGGTTTAATTTCCTTCTTCGAATCAATTGTTATTCAATTAGTTTGTTTCATTTTATAAAAAAAATACTAGTACTCCAAAAAAAATTGGATTGCATTTTTATGAGCATATTTTTAGCAGCATTAAGACCATGTGGAACCTAAATCGTGTTGAAGGAAGAGGAGGATTTGTATTACTTGGTGGGAAAGTTACATTAATGGGATTATGGGAAGATGAACTTGTAAAGTGTTAATGATATGAAACTAATTCTATGGTATTGATAAATGCAATAGAATTTATAGAAGGAACAAAGGTGAGAGCTAACTTATTTGCATTCACATAATGCACATTTGAGCATATAATATCTTCTCCAATATTTGGAAAGTCAGGTATCAGATGAGTTTGTAACAATGGGTCAAAAACTTATTGTTAACGGATATGATTTTAAGTTATTTTTTAATAAAAAATTTAAAAATAAAGGAATTAATCTTTCTCCTCATTTTTCGGTACTGGACTCTCCGGTACATGAGTCTTGTCTTTTTGGTGTATTGGGTGGGATATATACCCTTGTACTGCTTATACTTGGAAAGGAAGTTTGCTTATTAAGAAAACACCACCAAGTTTGAGGGATTAGGCCAATTACATTCTTAATTTTCCCATCTTTCATTTGTTAAGTGCACTCGTGTGAAGGAACTAATGAATTATCATAAATTAACAATTTAGTGGTTGAATGCATAAATTCATGCGATAATTTCTCACACTACTCCGTCTAAGAAGGAAATCACACCTTTATAAAAGTAAAATATAACAAATTAATATATCATTAAAGTCTTTGAAAAATATAATAGCTAACGAGTTTGTTCTAAAAAATGACATTAAATTAGTCCCTGATTTTAAAATGACCACAACATGGTTTGAAATTGAGTCCCTAAACAATTTAAATGACCATCAATTAAGTCGTTAAATGTTATTTTTTAGTACAATCAAAGTTATTTCTTATGAATAAGAAATTAATTTATTTTGGATATGTGGCTGACTCCCAACAAATATTATTATTAGGATTAGATTTTTAACATTTTGATCGGTCTAAGGATGTAGATATAATAAAACATTATATCACTAGACCAATATGTAATGATAAGGTGTGGATATTTAAACTTTCAAGACTTAATTATTTGGCATTTTCTTCATAGGAGATTTTGAAACATCTTTGAAAGGCTTTCATATTTTGAGACAAGAGGGTTCATATAAAAAAGTTGTGTGTTTTACATACAACTTTTAAAAGATGAAAATGCAGAGATAAAGATTTCATTTGTAAGATAATATTTGTGAAATTATGTTGCCCATAATAACACATTTCAGATCCCTTTTTCATGAGGAGAAAACATCCATAGTTTCAGTCCACACAGGGCAACTCGAACACTGATTTAGGTCCCAAATTTCCATAAAATAGAAAATACGATGGACATTGAATGTGGTAGTAATAAAGAGCTAAATTAGATAAAATTTTCAATGTCTTATATTTACATCAAACCATTATATCTATTGTGTAATAGCTCATATTCAACTGAATAAAAGTCTTTCTTTAAATAACATTAATACAAGTTATGAGCTTGGACTAATGTAAAGGGTTGGGATAGAAGGCGACATATTTATGTATTATATAACCCTAATTTAACAATAGCCACAAATACAAATCTTCGTTCTCTTATACATAATGGCCGAACATCATTATCAAATTCTTTGTGTTATTATTTGTTCTCCCTATCTCTATTCTCTTTACTATTTGATTGTTCCCTCTTTCATATGCCCCTTCAATACATGCTGCATGTGAAGCCTTTGCCATAACTGCAAGGAACAAAAGGTCAACTAATATTTGCTCTACTATAATGTATTTATTGAAATTCTTTGACAAGTTCAAAGATGCCACAAAGAGTTCAAGCATTTATCTCAGTCCTGTTTTTGGAATTAAGTGTGCACTAAGTGTTAAAAGTATTAGAAAAATGTCCACTTGCAAAAAAAAAGTATTAACATAGTGAAGCTAAAGAGAGTATATATAAGGCAAAGGTACATTGAGCTTTCCTTGTCTATCACAGCAGAAAGTTATGAATGTCTCAATTAGCAAAGGCTTAATATGTGTTCTGTTTTTACTTGCATTTTGTATGATGCACATAAAAGCAGCATCAGGATTAGATATGCAGACCTGCACGAACCGCAAAAGCCGATGCTTCCTCAAGAAAATACCATGCCCTTCTGAGTGCCCTTTGAAGTCACCATCTGATTCAAAAGCCAAAGTCTGCTATCTTGATTGTGATTCTCCAATATGTAAAACTCACTGCAAAAGTATGACTATTTTTATCTTCAATGACATTACTTCATTAACCAAAACTCTTTATTTTTAGCACATTCTTTTGATTACCATGTTATTGAAGTATAACAAGTTTTTATGGTTACTTGATAATGTAACACAGCGCGAAAACCAAATTGCAACGGCCGTGGTTCTGCGTGTTTGGACCCTCGCTTTGTTGGTGCAGATGGCACTGTTTTCTACTTCCATGGAAGGCGAGATGAGCATTTCAGCTTAGTATCTGATGTCAACCTCCAAATCAATGCTCGATTTATTGGCCTTAGGACAGCAGGTAGGCCTAGAGATTATACTTGGATTCAAGCACTCGGAATCCTATTTGATTCTCACAACTTTTCCATTGAGGCCATTCCATCAGAAACTTGGGATGATGAAGTTGACCATTTAAAGCTCTCTTACAATGAAGAAGAAATCGTCGTCCCGAAAGGTGACCTCTCTACATGGCAATGCCAAGAAAATCAACTTCGGGTAGAGAGAACTTCTAGCAAGAACAGTGTTATGATTACTCTCCCAGAAGTTGCAGAGATATCGGTTAATGTGGTGCCAGTGACCAAGGAGGACAGTAAAATTCATAACTATCAGATACCTAATGATGATTGTTTTGCACACTTGGAGGTACAGTTCAGATTCTATGGTTTATCCTCCAAAGTTGAAGGAGTTCTTGGCAGGACTTATCAGCCAGATTTTCGGAATCCGGCAAAGCCAGGCGTCGCAATGCCGGTAGTTGGAGGGGAAGACAAGTATAGAACCACATCACTTATTTCTTCAGATTGTAGTTCTTGTATATTCTCTCCTGCTAAAGCTTCAGAAAAGGAAGACTCAGTGATAGAATATGGTATGTTGGATTGTACTAGTGGTGCCAAAAGTGGGAATGGTATAGTTTGCAGAAGATAAATTTGACTGTTTCTATTGTTCTCCTAGAATGATTTGATGTTTGTATTTCTGAGAATTTGTTTGTTTTCTTGTACTTGGTCCTAAGAAAAAAATGTGTTTTACGTACTAATTTCATTTTGAACAAAAAATGTAACATTTGTTTGTTTAACTCATACAAGATCAAATAGTGTGGTTTTATATGGAAGGTTCTCTCATTTCATAACCAAATAATATGCATGCAGAAGATCAAGAACATAATCTGCAGGTTTAAAACACTGTGTATTGAGTATTGAAATTTGTAATTGCATTGAGATATAGCACAAGCATGGGAAATTTCAAGAGACTTTTGAACATATATTCAACAAGTATTTGGAAAAATGTTTGAGAAATCTGAAACTATAGACAACCTGCAAAAATAATAGCAGAATTTTTTATATATAAATCTTTTACTGCTAGGAGAATAAATGTACTGAACAGAAGTTAATTCAAAAATTGCTTAACCATCTTCTTATGACAATTATCCAAGAAATAACAATCCATGTCTTAAAAATCTTCTCAGAAAGTTTTTCAACATTTTCATTTTGCTGGGTACATAATGATCCACAATAAATTCAATCTTTCAAAAATTTAAATAATCTATTTTGCAACCATATGTAAAGAGTAGGGTAAAATGCAAACATATGTTAAGACTTGAGGGTAAAACAACTTCTCAGAACTATTAGTAGCACAGAAAGGAAAGCAAGTCAACTCAACTTATAAAAAGCAGGACCTTACTTCTTGTAGTATAATTTATGAGAATAAAGTATCTCCTCGTATAAGAAGATTAGTTATCTTTTTCCGTCACTAAAATCATGGCATGTGTCCTATTACATCATTTTCTATAAAAATATTTCTAAAAATAAACAAAATAGTACACATGTCATACTTGCATTGGTTGAAGGAGATAAATTATCTAATGATATGAGGAGATACTTTATTTTAATAATTTATTCATTTTCTGAAGAACTTTTATTTTACATGTAAGATCAATTGAACAACTAAAGGAGTTGAAATCCTAATTGGTTTATATAAAGTATAACAGAATCTCATGAGTACATTACCTATAATTTCTAATGAGTACATCAGTTACACTCAACTATATCACATAAAAACTTGCTTGTGAGCAAAAAAATATGGATTACAAAAGCATCAACAAAATGGAAAATAATCTTGATTTATGATTATGAATGAGGACTTTTCAATTAGTCCAAGTCCAGAGCAGTGACTGTACTTCATAGCCCATGGCCAGAATCAAGGATACACTAGAAGAACTCATCTTCCACAAGGATTTACTAACTGTGAGAACACTGCACTTGTTGTAGCATCTTCATCGGTGGCAGAATTTCCGGCGTCAATCATACTAAGGCTGTTGCCAAAACTCTGAAGAGTAGTCAACTGAATTCCAGCCATCTGGTTTGTGCTGTTATTGTCAGGTTCCGTGAGTGCTAATGAGGCGGTCTCTTGTAGCCGCAAAGCATATTCAAGATTCCACAAGACATCCCCCATAGATGGCCTATCGACACCATACTCGGCCAAGCATTTCTCGGCTGTCTCCCCAAACTTCTTAAGAGAAGCAGAATTAACATTCCCTATCAGCTTTTGATCCATGATTTGATCAAGCGTCCCTTTTTTCTGCCATTTCATTGCCCATTCAGCTATGTTGACCTGATCCCTAGGTAGAACAGGATTCAAGGCCGGTCTTGTGCATAACACTTCCATTAAAACTACTCCAAATGAATACACATCTGACTTATCTGTAAGTTGTTGCATTCTAAAGTATTCAGGATCAAGATAACCAAAACTACCTTTAACAGCGGTGCTCACATGAGTCTGATCAAGAGCAGGACCAGTTTTGGAGAGGCCAAAATCAGCAACTTTAGCAACAAAGTTATCATCTAAAAGGATGTTTGTTGTCTTCACATCACGGTGAATGATGCTTTGAGAAGCACCAGTGTGGAGATAATGAAGGCCTCTCGCTGCTCCGATGCAAATTTCGAGCCGTTGTTTCCATGATAGAGGTGGCAGGTCTGTTCCATACAAATGACTCCTGAGGGGTCCATTAGACATGCATTCATAGACAAGAATCATTTCTGACCGCTCGTCGCAATAACCAATGAGAGACACAAGATGACGGTGGCGAAGCTTGGATAACATTTCAATCTCTGTTCTGAATTCATAAATACCTTGTTCAGATCCCGGGTGTCCCCTTTTAACAGCTACATTAGTCCCATCTTCAAGCGTTCCCTTATAAACCTTGCCAAAACCTCCAACGCCGAGAAGAAGCCCCTCATCAAATTTATTGCTTGCATCCTGGATTTCTTGGAAAGTGAAGACTCTTCCAAGATTTACCGAAGATAAAGAAATGAAACTTGAGGTCCCACTCCTATGTGAAGATGTTGACATCTTTGACATGGTGTGAGAGTTTCCATATAAGGAAGGTAAAGACAGCAATGGACGACCCTGTTCAGTCGAGTTTGAATTGTGCAGCACCAAGCAGCAATAACACAAACCAACAAATGCTATGGTAGCTACAGCCCCAACAACACAACCAACTATTATCCCTACCTTGTTCTTGTTTGATTGTGAACTAGGAAGGAAACTTCGAACCGAAGAAAATCCATCCAAGCTCTTCAATGAATTGCTGATCTTCAGTATCTCAAGTCCATTCATAGTGGCATTGGTGATGTCTGCCATTGTATCAGGACCAACACTAACCATCAAAGTATTAGAGTCTGATGAAGCATTGGAAACAAAGTCCTTATAGTAAGGCACAGCCAAGTCATTAGTTATCGACGAGATGTCAAGGGATCCGAGAGCTATGTCAGTATTTACGAATAAATTGAACACTAAAGTATTCAGTGACTTGCTGATAATATCACAAAAGTGCACCCTAATAAAATAGGAGAAGTTTGGATCCACAGGAAAGACCCAAGTAATGTTGAAATTAGAATCGGCTACATTAGCATCCCCCATTGCTTCAGCAGTGGCATAGACCGAATTTGGCGCTGTCTCGGGTGTAACACCAGCCGGATACTTAATGGTGGAAGGGCTGACTGACACATTAGTGACTGAGCTGTTTACATAAAGGTATTTCATATCATTCTCCCAAGTCCTTCCCAGTGTATCATTTTCGGCATTAAGCAAGGAACCACCTATGTTTAAGCGATAAACGGTTTCAAAAGCTAATTCAGAAAGGCCACTAAATGGGGCTGGTGGGTTAAGGGCCAATGCCTGATCAACAAACAATTCATCTGGCATAGACACAACTTCAATTGCATTCACAAAAGCTAATGAACCATTTGAAGGAATAAAGGTCAAAGTTAATGTATCAGATGTAACATTGATACCATACTCCTTAAACATAGAATAACCATTATAGTTACTAAAACTGAAATTCCTCAAGAGAACAAAATCATCAGTAACAACAGTTATAGCAGTAGAAGTCAAATCATGGCTAGGGTTTGGAACAGGAAAAAAATATAACCTAACCCAGTGTCTACCTTGTTGCTCAATTTCAAATGTATAAGAAGCTTTCTGGGTGAAAATCCTAGCTGATTGATAAATTGGAAATAGAACAACACTAGAATTGGAAGTGGCAACAATAGAATTCCCAGGTTGGAACACTAGTGAAGAATGTTGTGAGTCAGGAACAAAAGTTTGGCCTTGAAAAGTGATATTTTGTGAAGAACCACAAGCAATTAGATAATTATCAAGGGGATTGTACATTGAAAATGAGGCATTAACCAAAATAGGAAAAACAACCAAAAAATAAGAAACCAACTTTACAATTTTCATCATCATTAACATCACCAATAATAATAATAATACGAATGAGTATAGTTACGACTTTATATGTATCACAATGTCATTCGGTACTCGACTCTCCAGTACATGAGTTCTGAGTATAGTTGCCTAGTTTGGCTCTTCACCAATCCATAAACAGATTGTTTCCTTAACTTCAAATCCCAAGACACAATACAAAACCTGCACCAACATTGAATGTATCAAATTTTAATGCATAGAACAACACATTTATGTTACAAGAAAAGACAAAAACTATGATTCTAGGGAACATATGTGAATCTAGTTTTGTGTTGGTGTGCTTACCTTAGTGAACATAGGACTTAGCTAAAAGTATGAAACAAACAGAATTAGAGACAGTTAAGTTAAGATTACGTGCATCCCATTACTGAAAAAAATAATATCATTCATCATCAAGTTGAGATTGTTTATAAGCAAAACTCAAATTCAACTTTTGGTTTATTGCACCAACCACCAATTGACCGGGAAAATACAATTTTTTATTAAAGAATAAATTTTTCCCCTATTTCAAATAATAAAAAAAGAATAAAGTATTTCATCATATCAAGATTTATACACACAATATGTGTAACACCCGACTTTGTTAATGGAATGCAAGAAGAAATATTTCACATTGAAGTTCATCTTAATAGACAATGATATATTGTATTGAACGTGATCACAATGCCACACAACAGCACCATTGATTTAGACATAGACGTTGAGCCTGTGAATCAAGGAGGACAATTTAATTAGAATTTGTTCAAGTGTTTTGCATAAGATAATATAAAATATATGTGATAAATTTTAAAAAATAGTAAAAATATCCATTCCTTTTAAAATCAATATGAAAATCTTTTTTATATATAAACAAAATATAATTATGAAAGTAATACTAATTTAACAAGTTTAAATCTATAATGCAATTTCAGTTTATAAAAGCAACCTATAAATTCTCCTAATGTATAAGAAAACAAGGACATATGTTATTTTTTGTATCAATCATTAATAAATAAGTATTAGTGTAGTTTATCGTTCATTTGTAATACTTTTATTTAAGAGCAAATTTACTCCGTTAGTGTAGTTTTACCAAAGAGTAACCATAGTAGTGTAACTTTTGTACTAATTACCAAAGTAGTGTAACTTTATAGAAATCGGCTACCACATAGTCGTTTTGTATTTTTTTCCCTCTTGGCCCCACCAAAATCGACAATCAATGAGGAGTTTTTTTAATCTATTCCTATGGAAATCGGCAACCAAGAATGAGTATCTCTTTTTTTCCTTTCCCTACCAAAATCGGTATGTGGAGATTTTTTTTAATATATATGCCATAATCGGCAACCAAGAAGGAGTTTTTACTCTTTTTTTCTACGAGAATCGGCTATGATGTAGGAGTTTTATATCTTTTTATGCCCTAACAAGAATCGGTTATGCTGAAGGATTTTTGTGAGTTTTTAATTTTTTCCTATGCCCTAAGCAAATCAGCAATGACATAGGAGTTTTTCATTGTTTTAATTCTTTTTTACTTCTATAAAAACCCAATCTTATGTTCACCAAAAAACACATCTTCTAAAACTTGTTACTAAAGTGTTTTCGAGTACTCTTTCTCTCTTTCTAAATCACATTAGCACTCTTTCTAAAACTTGTTGAATTGAAAGAGAGTGTTATATTTTTCATTTGGAGCTATTCACTTCTTCCATATTATTACTTTATTGTAGGTTAGTATTCTCACTTAGATTTATTATATTTTATCCAATTATTTTTAACTGTTATATTTAGTTAATTTTTTTAATATTCTTATTTTGTTAAATGTAGATGATTATTCGAAGGGACATTGTTAGCGACTTTAGTGATGAAGAAGACATTAAAATATGTAGTGATGATGAGGAGGTCGAATTCGATGTTGGTTCATCTTGTAGGATGACATATACTACTCCATCATCATTTTTTCGTAACACAAATTCGGAAGTTGATCGTGATTTTGGTCATATAATTGGTTTAATGAACAATAATAACAATGACTTGTTTATTGGGATGCAATTTGAATCTAAAGAAACCACAATAAATGCTATTAGAGAATTTCATATTAAAAAATCATTTGATTATGTTGTTGATGAGTCTAGACCAGATAGATATATTGGGAAATGTATACATTTTGGTGTCAGATGTGAGTAGTGAATTCACGCTTCTTTTAACGTTAAGCACGACATTTGGGAGATTAAAAAAAATTAATGGAACATGCAGTTGTTTATTTATGTTGGTTTCCCAAGATCACAACAAATTAAATTCATCATTCATTTCAGACCTTGTTGTTAATTTTGTATCTGCAGATCCAAGTATACTAGTTAAGGCACTGGTAAAGGAAGTTGTTAGTCGTTTTGGTTATACAATGACATATAAAAAGGCGTGGACGATAAAACAAATGGCATTAGTCAAAATTTATGGTGACTGAGAAAGATCATACAATGAGTTATCACGTTGAATGAATGTTGTACAATATTTCTCTCCTGGTATAATTGTGAAATATCAAGCACATCAACAGATTTCAGATGACATGGAAGACCCTAGTCGGTTTATTCTAGATAGAGTATTTTAGACTTTCAAACCATTCATTGATGGGTTTGCATATTGCAAACCAATTATATAAGTGGATGAAACATTTTTAACTGAGAAATATATTGGAACGTTGCTTATAGCGAGTTCACTAGATGAAAACAAACGAATATTTCCAGTTGCCTTTGCCATTGTTGAAGGAGAGACGAAAGAAGCTTGAAAGTGGTTCTTTTACAATCTTAAAACTTATGTTATCCCTCAACCAAACCTATGTATCATATCAGATAGGGGGACAAGTCTATTAGTTGCACTACGAAGCGAGCTGACATGATGGTATAGTGAACAATTAGTTTATTTTATTCGTCATTTTGCTAGTAACTTCAATAAAGAATTTCAAGATTCTGATCTCAAAGAGAAAGTCGTACAAATGAGTATGTATTAATTATATTTGAAATTTGTAAATATTTTTATGGTATGGATTGATATAATTTTATATTTAATTTTTAGGTTATGAGTTGATGCGACCACAGTTTGAACGGATGTTGAATTTGTTATGGCAAAAACATCTAAGGGCTAGTGCATGGTTGGACCGGGTTCCAAAAGAAAAGTGGAGCCAAGCATACGACAAAGGTAGACATTTTGGCCACATGACCATGAATCTTGCAGAATGCATTAATGGTGTTCTGAAAGGATCTAGAGCTCTTCCTATCACAGCCCTAGTGAGAGCAAGATACTACAGGCTAAATGAATAGTTCGTTCAACATCGCAACGAAGCTTATAACATGATTAGGACAGGGCATATATATTGCAAAGAGTTGACAAAAGTGATTAAAGAAAATCAGCGACAATCAACTTGTCGACTTATTCGTACATTTTCACAGGAGACCAGAGTATCTGAGGTTGAAGTTGTATCCAAATATGGTGGTCGCCAAGTGATGGTTTACACTGTTAAACCAGCCGACAGTTAGCGTAATTATGGGGAATTTCAATTATTAAGATTATCATGCTCTCATGATATCATAACATGCACTTCATTGGCTTTAAATTGTGGCCAATTTATCTCACCAATTTACCAGCCGGATAATATTCTTAAGGCATATCGATGTGAGTTTCAACCGATTGGCAATGAAGAATATTAGCCCCCTTATTCAGGTCCAATATTCATTCCCAATCCTCTTATGCGAAGGAAAAGAAATAGAAGACCGAAGACTACACACATTCATAATGAGATGGATGAAGTTCCTGTTCAACAAATTAAAAAATGTGGATGGTATAGAAGTGATGAACATAATAAGAAGACATGTTCACTACGATCTAGAGAACTTGGTGAGAGTTCTAGACAACCTTTCAATAATCAGTAGTTTATTTTGTAATCTTTATTTTTATTATGTGAGTATATTCATAAGTGAATTACTTCGATGAATTGAACAAATGAAGGTACTTTTGCACAGAGTACACGTGAATAAAAAGATGGGTGTGAATAAGACAAAGTACTTTTTTCTACATTGCTTCACTCAAGTTTACATGCCTTACAATACATGTAATTACTCTTACACAAAGGATCTTTGCACATTGTTTCACTCAAGTAAAATATATATATATATATATACTATAACTATAAAACATATATACTATAACATATAACATGTAAAATATATATACTATAACTTTATTCTATAACTATATACTATAACGTGAATGAATGGAATTAAAAATGCATTAACATGAATGAATAGAATTAACATTAACGTGAATGCATGAATGTAGCAATGAATGAATGAAATTAATGATGGTGTGTGGTTAAAGTGATTCACGTGAAAGAATGAATGCAGAGAAAGAAAACGTGAAAATAGAGAAAGAGTGAATGTCAATGCAAAGTGGTGCAGAGATTTTTTGAGTGAATAACCATACATTCAAAGTGATTCAATGCATTCAAGGGACTGATTAGTTTGTTTTATTTCAATGTATTTTTTGTTTCAATGCATTCAAAGTCATTGAAACTGATCATTCAAAGCCATGTGAACAAGTCACAGATATTCATGAACAAGTGAGTGAATGACATTGTAAATGTAGTAAAAAAAGCAGAGATTCATTGATGTAAGACTGAGATTGTAACTAAGCGATGAGTGAATTGGTTGACTTAAAATAATGACCACTTTTTCTGCAAAATCGAGAGTTAAAGTGTAGCGGAAAATATATACAGAAAATTAATAAGTAAAATCAAAGAGATAAGAGAGAAGAGAATACACAAGGATTTTTATACTGGTGCACCTTCTTGTCCACCGAAGGCTACGTCCAGTACTCTTGCAACACAAGAGATTTTTCCACTAAAGATTATGAGTTGCAATTACAATATCTCACCATGAGATCTCTATGTACCTTACACACTCCTTAATCCTTATTCACTTTTGGAAAACACCTTTCCAGGTGATTCTAATCCCCTTTTTTATCACACCCCATGAAAGAAAGTATTCTGCAATAATAATGAAGAATGTCCAACAATGACATAATTGCCTTTACAAGTATGAAAGTGATGTAACTTGCAATCCAATCAACTCTTTGTACACTTACTAATAATGTTCTTTATAAGTTTGTAAACTTGAAACACTGTCACTTTAAGCAACTTCAAAAAAATCAACTTTGAAAGTTTAAGAACTTGTTGCAAAAAGTGCAGAAAATAATTTCAGAATATGTGTAAGAGTTCTTGAAATTTGTATAAGAGTTGTGTATATGTTGTGTGTTGTAATTGTGAGTTTGAATGACTTTATATAGGCGTTCCAATCAGCCAAAATGTCTCTTTGAAAGGGTAGGAATTGATTGGAATGAAAACATGTCTTTTGAGTTGAAACTCATTCACTTTGAATTTGAAAATCTGATGCAACAACTCTCAATAATCGATTACAGCATTGAGTAATCAATTACTCAAATGTTCTGTCCAGTGATCATTTATTTTCGAATTAGAGTAATCGATTACAGCAAGTTGAGTAATCGGTTACTCAACTTTAATAACACTGGTAATATGTTACTCAAAGACAATAATGAATTACTCTAATCAGTTTTAAGTTGGATAACTCTTTTCTCACACACGTAACCTGTTACTTAGATGAAGTAATCTGTTACACACTATTTTTGAAAATTGTTTTAAAGTATTTTGAAGTGTTTCAATTTTCTTTTAAAAATAGTTTGAGCATTACTACTATTGTATAATCAAGAGTATAAAATAGAAGTATCTATTTAGACTTAGACTAAAATTCTTGAATATCTTGAAGCTTGAATCTTTATTAGCTTCATAAGTATTCTTCTTTTTCTTCTTTTTGGTGATGTTGGTGTCTTCATCAAAATCGTGTCAAGGTCAGGAGCAAAGATCTTCTTCACAATCTCCCCCTCTTTGATGATGACAAACCAATATCTTCTTAACAATGTAGGTTTCTGAGAACAACATACTTTGTGATATTCTTGACTTGTCTTGAGTAGGCTTCCCCTATATTGTATGCTCCCCCTTTCATTTGGAGTTTTGTGCCTGAAATGTTTTAAACAGAAAATTACACTCTCCCAACTTTTCTGCCCCTTTTGACTTCATCAAAAAGTAGAAAAGCCAAGAGTCCAGCACAATATATATAACATACATGCAATAGGGTATATATATAACATGTAATAATATGGATATCAAGATATAACGGAATTTGAGCAATATCATACAAGTAAAAAGATGTTCAAGCATTAACAATGCAAACAGCAATACAAACAAAAAAATAGAAATTCAACGAAACCAGGAGAAATTAACATTACAACCAGAAAATCCTAACAACAGATAAAGTCTAAGACTCAGGCTCAGAACTGTCTTCATTAACATCCATGTTACTCAACTTAGAAGAGAGACGATAAAGTTCAAACTGGATTTGTTGATTCTGAGTATCAAAGGCATACATTCGGTTAGTGATGTAGCCTCGAAGAGTAATCAACTCATGCATAATCATCTGATTTGAAGGCATGACAGCAGATGAGGAAGATTGAGCATGAAACTCAGAAGGTTGAGGCTCAGAAGGATTAGTAGGGGTAGGTTCTGGTTCAGGAGTAGGAGGTCTATCTTTCTTATGTTTGTAGGTCCGGTCACAAAGATCAAATGTGAAGCTCATTTTGTGGATTACATCCACATCAATATGGCTTTCACGAGGATTAAGCGGGACCTTAGTTTCCCCAACAGTAAAAACACTAAAATGCTCAAGGATTTTTGTTATGAAGATTGCATATGGCGAAGGGCTTTGGGTTCCTCTTACATACTACATTTGTCTCATTATCATCAGAGTCCAATTGATTTTCAGATTAAATTTCATAGCATACATCAATTGGAGTTCTATATCACTTATTTGAGAGTGATTTGAAATTTTTTCGGTAAGATGACATAGCTCAGAAAATAATGAAGCAAACGGTCTTCTAGTTTGAGATGTCCAGCAGATGAGATATCTCTATTTTTAACAATTTCACCATAACCTTGTTGCTTAAGCGTTTCCATTTCCTCTTTGGTAATTCTACACAGAGAATAATAAAAATATTTTCGATCATAATTTTCTCATTCGCATACAAGGCCGAAACCTGCAATGTTCTCCTGATAGGGTATGTTACAATATAATGAACTCATGGTTTTCAAATCCAAAGTAATGTCTTTTTCTTTTACATAGGAAGTAAGATGGTTTTTCCTAAAGTTCATGTTACAATAAAATACTCTAATAAGTTCAGGATAAATTTCATTTGATTCACAACAGAAATCGAAAAGGTTTTGTTGTCTCAAGAGATATGGAAATAGAAAATCTTCAAACTCAAA
>NC_032013.1:22644924-22667322 GCF_001865875.1 Lupinus angustifolius | reverse complement strand
AGTGCTCCTCAAAGATTTTACGTTGCTCATCATTAGCAAGAAGTCTTGTCAAATCCAGAGGGTTAGACTTCAAAGATGAAGTTCTTTAGTTCCTTTGAGTCACATTTGTGCGTTGCTTCTTTAATCTAGAAGAGGCAGCCATGGATTGAGGTTTTTGAGTTCTTAGGTTTTTGGGTTTTGGAGATTTTGGGTTTTTTTATTTAGGTCACTAAACACGAAAATGATGGTGAATAAGTGTTTAGAATTGAAAATATTATGTTAATAGACAGAAAAATCACCCAAAGCGGATAAAAAACGAAGATTTGAGGGTTTGAGCAAGAGAGAACATGAGTTGATGAGTAAGATGAGTTTGAAAAAGTTTAAAAATGCAGAAAAATACATATATAAAGGCACAGAGTAATCAGTTACTCACTTTCAGTAATCGGTTACTTAAATTAAAAAATTTAAACTTTTTTAAACAGCAACATAGAGCAATTGGTTACTCATTTTGAATAATCGATTACTAAAACACGCTGTTCAACCCTGTAATCGGTTACTCTCTAGTGTAATCGATTAGTGACCCAAGAAAAACTTATCTTTAGGCAAAATTAACCTATGAAAATGATTTTTAACCCAAAAATTGAAATTTTAGACATAATTAAACACATTTAAGTTCAAGTAGGTATGAAATAGATATAATGAAGAACACATATAATCATATATAAGCATTTAAGATAAGTATGTTTCATCAAGAATGCCTAATTCTCGTCTAATTTTATAAAAAAGTTCTTTTGCCAATGGTTTAGTGAATATATCTGCTAGTTGGTTGTGAGTATCAACAAATTCTATAGACACATCATTCTTTTGGACATGGTTCCTAAGGAAGTGATGTCTTATATCAATGTATTTGGTTCTAGAATGCATAACATGATTCTTTGTGAGGTTTATAGCACTAGTATTGTCACATTTTAAAGGAGTGCACCTAAATTCTAAGTCATAATATCGTAATTGTTGTTTAAGCCACAACACTTGGGTACAACAACTACCTTCTACTATATATTTAGTTTCAGCAGTGCTTAGGACAACACATGCTAGTTTCTTGCAAGACCAAGAGACTAAAGCATTTCCCAAAATATGACAAGTACCACTCGTACTTTTCCTCTTAGATTTGCACCCAACAAAATCTGAATCCGAATAACCAACCAATTCATATATACTTCCTTTTGGATACCACTGCCCAACATTAGATGTACCCTTAAGATATTTCATGATTCTCTTAACGGCAACTAAGTGTGATTCTTTTGGTTTAGATTGATAGCAAGCACATAGACATAAACTAAACATGATATCAGATCTACTGGCAGTTAAATATAAAATAGATTCAATCGTACCTCGATACTTTGATATTTCAATTTTTTTTCCTGCTTCATCTGTATTAATGTCAGTATCGGATCCCATAAGAGTAGTTATTGGCTTACAGTCATCCATATCAAATATTTTTAATAAGTCTCTGCAATACTTGGATTGACTTACGAAAATGCCATTATCAAGTTGTTTGATTTGAAGTCCAAGGAAGTAATTTAACTTCCCCATCATGAACATTTCAAACTCTCCTTGCATCATTTTCCCAAATTCATTCACTACACAAAATCTCATTAGTAGAACCAAAAATAATATCATCTACATAAATTTGAACAAGTAGAGTATGATGATTTATTCTTTTTATAAAGAGTGTAGTATCGACCTTTCCTTTGTTGAAACCTTTTTCAAGTAGAAATTTAGTTAGACGATCATACCATGCATGGGGAGCTTGCTTTAAGTCATAGAGAGTTGTCTTTAATTTGTACACATAAGAAGGATGTTTGTAATCTTCAAAACTAGGAGGTTGTTCAACAAATACTTCTTCCTGAATGTAGCCATTGAGGAAAACACTCTTTATGTTCATTTGATATAATTGAAAATTCAAAGCGCAAGCATATGCAAGTAATAGCCTAATAGTTTCAAGTCTAGCAACCGAAGCGAAGGTTTCATCATACCTTCTTCCTGATTATATCCTTGGGCTACTAGTCTAGCTTTATTTCTAACAATAATACCATTTTCATCAGATTTATTACAAAATATCCACCGAGTTCCAATAACATGCCTGTTTTTCGGTCTAGAAACAAGTTCTCAAACTTCATTTCTCTTAAACTGGTTTAATTCTTCTTGCATAGCAAGAATCCAATGTTCATCCTCGATTACTTCATCACTCTTGGAAGGCTCTATTTGAGAGACGAATTCCATGTTTAGACATGCTTTATCAAGCATTCGTTGGGTAGTGATACCCGTATTTAATTCAGTAATAATGTTTTCAATAGGATGATCTCGATGAGTTCTCCATTCTTTTGGTAAATCTGTATGAATATGCTCCTCTTGAGATGGTTAGGTTATCATTCATTTTCAAATGCTCAGTATCAGTTGTAGGTTCAATAATAGAAATTTCATTTGCGGATGAACTTGGAAATTCCTCCTCATCAGGAGGTAACCCATCCTTTATTTTAGGATTGATTTCATCAAAAGATACATGAATGGATTCTTCCAGGGCTAGAATTCTTGTATTAAAAACTCCATAAGCTTTACTCGTAAGAGAGTGGCCTATGAAGATGTCTTCATCAACTTTTGTATCAAATTTGCCTAAGTTATCCTTACCATTATTCAAAATAAAGCATTTACAACCAAATACAAGTAAATGAGAAATGTTTGGTTTTTTACCTTTGAAGAGTTCATAAGGGGTTTTCTTAAGAATCAGTCTTATAAAAACTCGATATGAAACATAACATGCAGTACTTACTGCATCAGCCCAGAAATATTTTGGGAGGTTAGTTTCATTCAACATTATACGAGCCAATTCTTCTAAGGACTCATTCTTTCTTTCTACAATATCATTTTGTTGTGGTGTTCTATGAGCAGAAAAATTGTGATTGATGCCAAAATCATCACAGAATTCTTCAAAAGAAGAGTTTTTAAATTCTCCCCCATGATCACTTCTTATAGCAGTGATTTTTAGTGATTTTTCATTTTGGACTCTTTTAGCATAAACGCTAAAGGCTTTGAATGCCTCATTCTTATGAACTAAGAAGAGTGTCCAAGTGTATCTCAAAAAATCATCTACTATAACAAGAGCACAGTAGTTATCACCATAACTTTTTGTCCTTAAGGGACCAAACAAGTCCATATGTAGTAACTAAAATGGTCTATCGGAAGAAACCATATGCTTAGGTTTAAAAGAAGTTTTTGTTTGTTTACCCATTTGACAAGTACTATAGTGTGTCTTTAACAAATTTCATTTTAGGTAAACCAACAACTAAGTCTTTCTTAATAAGTTTATTCAAATGGTCCATACGTATATGAGCCATTCTCCTATGCCACAACCATGCATCATGATTATCATTTGCAACTAAATATGTTATTGGTAAAGATGAATCTATGTCAATCATATATATATATATATTGTTTATCCTTTTACCAACAAGTTTAGAGTTTTGAGAGTTCTTACTTTCAATGATGCACTTATCTAGGTAGAATGTCACATGGAAGCCTTTGTCACATAATTGACTTATGCTCAGAAGGTTGTGCTTGAGTCCTTCAACATATAGTACACCTTCTATAGTTGTTGAGGGTGGCTTACCAATTCTACCAACTCCATGAATTTTCCCCTTATTGTTATTATCATAAGTGACATATCATTTGTCCCTTGGAGTGAGGACAGAGAACTTCTTTCTACCCCTTGTCATGTGTTTTGAGAAGCCACTATCCAAGTACCATAAGTTGCAGGCGACTCTCAAATTTTCCTACAAAACAATTTAAGTTTTATTAGGTACTCAATATTCTTTGAGTCCTACATAGTTAATACATTTCTCAACCCATTTAAAATGACCTGAGGGTACACCATATTTTCTAATTTTACACGTATTTGGTGTGTGTCCAAGGTTCTTGCAATATGTACATGTGGGTTGATGATCATGTATCCTAGATTTATTTTTACTATTTTTAAAAACATGGATATTTTGTTTTTCAAAATTTATCTTAGTTGGGACACTTTGTTTCTTAGAAACATGGCTTTTTGAGTAGCCAAGACTTCTTCGGTCTGTCGAGTGTCTTTGATCACTTATGATCCTTTCCAAACTTTTACTACTCTTGTTCATTTTATTAAGTCCAAGACTCAAAGTTGAAACTTTATTTTCAAGAGTAATACAGTTTTGACATAAAGATGATGATGGTTTGTTTCTAAATGCATCTAACTCAGATTTTTGTTTTAGAAACATTTTAGTAAGTTTGACATATTCATCATGCAAGTCATTGAAAACAATTTGTAATTCAGAAGAATATAGTTAAGTGTCATTTACCTCTTCATCATCAAAATGATGAGATACCATTAAAGATAGATGTGTTTGTTCCTCATTTTCAGGTTCTGAGGTGGATCTGATATCGTTGTCTTTCCAAGCAATGTAGGCTCTTTGTTTCATTCTTCCATTTGAAAGAATTTTTCTTTAGATTATGATAATCCATCTTTATGTGACCAGCCTTGCTACATTCAAAGCATGTGAAATTTTGGTTAGAAGTTGAGGTGTCATTGTTCTCCTTGGTGAATTTCCTTGTTTGTCCAATTCTAACGCCTTTGTTCCTCTTGAGGAACTTGCTGAATTTCTTCATAAAAAGACTCAATTCTTCCATCTCTTCCTTATCAGATTCATCTTCTGATGATTCGAATTTGTCCACTCTAGCCTTGAGAGAGATATTCTTGTTTTTCTTCTCCTACTCTTCATGTTGGTCAAGTTGGTTGAGTTCTAGTTCGTGTTCTACAATTTTCCAAGTAACGCACCGAAAGACATTTTCGATAAACTTTTCTTTTCAGAAATGGTCGTTACCTTGGGTTGTCATGTTCTGGTGAGTGATCTTAGAACTTATAAGTTCAAGTCACTATTTGATAGGGCCTTACCAAGAGTAAAAAGGTGATTTGTGAGATGAGTAAATCTCTTTTGAAGATCCAGAATCTTCTCTCCTGGTTTTATACGAAACATTTCGTATTCTTGAGAAAGAGTGTTGAGTATAGATCTTTTTACCTCCTCCGTTCCTTCATGTGTAGTCTCTAGAGTATCCCATATTTCTTTCGCAAATTTGTAGTTTGATACTCTAAAGAACTCATCAATGCAAAGTGCTAAAGTGAGGATATTCTTTGCCTTGAGATCATATTGCACCTTCTTCTTATCTTCATTATTCCATGAAATTTGCGCTTTATTTCCCTTACATTGTTCACAACGGTGAATGGTTCATATGGTCCTTCTCAATTGCATTCCATATATCCAAGTCTTGAGATTCTATGAAGATTCTCATTCTGATTTTCCATAAATCATAGCACTCTCCAACAAACCTTGGAGGGTGATTGATGTTGGAACCTTCTCCTAGGAATGATCTTGAGGCCATCTTTGATATAGGATCAAATTTGAGAATATCTTACTCAAAAATAGCTCTGGTGCCAATTGTAAGACTGAGATTGCAACTAAGAGAGAGGATGAATTAGTTGACTTCAAATAATGGCCACTTTTTCTGCAAAATCGAGAGTTAAAGTGCAGCGGAAAATATATGCAGCAAATTAATAAGTAAAATCAAAGAGATAAGGGATAAGAGAATACACAAGGATTTTTATATTGGTTCAGCTTCTTTTCCACCGAAGGCTACATCTAGTACTCTTGCAGCACAAGAGATTTTTTCACTAAAGATTATGAGTTGCAATTATAATATCTCACCTCGAGATCTTTATGTACCTTACGCACTCCTTAATTCTTATTCACATTTGGAAAACACATTTCCAAGTAATTCTAATCCCCTTTCTTATCACACCCCGTGAAAGAAAGTATGCTGCAATAATAATGAAGAATGTTCAACAATGGTGGAATTGCCTTTACAAGTATGAAAGTGATGTAACTTGCAATCCAATCAACTTTTTGTATACTTAGTAATAATGCTCTTTATAAGTTTGTAAACTTGAAACACTTTCACTTTAAGCAACTTCAGAAAAATCAACTTTGAAAGTTTAAGAACTTGTTGCAAAAAGTGCATAAAATAATTTCAAAATATGTGTAAGAGCTGTTGAAATTTGTATAAGAGTTGTGTATATGTTGTGTGTTGTGATTGTGAGTTTCAATGCCTTTATATAAGCTTTTTAATCAGTCAAAATGTCTCTTTAATTGATTGAAATAAAAACATGTCTTTTGGGTTGAAACTCATTCACTTTGAATTTGAAAATCTAATGCAACAACTCTCATTAATCGATTACAACATTGAGTAATCGATTACTCAAATGTTCTGTCCAGTGATCATTTATTTTCGAATTAGAGTAATTGATTACAACAAGTTGAGTAATTGGTTACTCAACTTTAATAACACTGGTAATATATTACTCAAAAACATTAATGGATTAATATGATCAGTTTTAAGTTGGATAACTCTTTTCTCACACATGTAACTTTTTACTTAGATGAAGTAATCTGTTACACACTATTTTTGAAAATTGTTTTAAGTATTTTGAAGTGTTTCATTTTTCTTTTAAAAATAGTTTGAGCATTACTATTATTGTATAATCAAGAGACTATGATAGACGTACCTATTTAGACTTAGACTAAAAGTCTTGAATATCTTGAAGCTTGAATCTTCATTGGCTTCATAAGTATTCTTCCTTTTCTTCTTTTTGGTAATGTTGGTGTCTTCATCAAAACTGTGTCAAGGTCAGGAGCAAAGATCTTCTTCACAATTGACCAAAAATTGTAGTAGGTTGGTAATAAACAAAATTTATACACACACAAAAAAGTATAAAAAATCGTTGCAAGATTTGGTTAGGGCATAAAAAATTTAAACCTCACAAAACTCATACAGCATAGCCAATTCTTGTTAGGGCATAAGGATAAAAATAAAAACAACATAAAACTCATACACCATAGTAGATTCTCTTAGGGAGAAAGAAAAAAGTAAGAGACCAAAAATTTCTTCTTCGTTGCCGATTATGGCATATATATTAAAAAAAATCTCCTTCTACATTGCCGATTTGGGTGGAGGAAAGAAAAAAAAAAGAGATACTCCTTCTTGGTTGCCGATTTCCATAGGAGTAGATTAAAAAAAATCTCCGATTTCAATGGGGCCAAGAGAAAAAAAATATACAAAACGACTATGTGGTAGACGATTTCTATAAAGTTACACTACTTTGGTAATTAATACAAAAGTTACACTACTACAGTAATTTTTGGGTCAAACTACACTATCGAGATAAATTTTCCTTTATTTAATAGTCAATAATGAACATGAATGGTAGATGATATAACGATCATATAAAAATCTCTTACACAGTTAGTATATATATCTTTTTCTCATGAAATATTATCTTATGGCACATATCATTTTATTTATGTTGATTTATAGATTGCTTTTGTAGGAGTATTCAAATATCATATTCAAAAATATAATTTATGAATTTTTTTAATCATATATCAACATTAAGTTAAGATAATTTTAGAAGAAAATAAATTGTATCAAAAGGTGTTAAAATATATTATCCGCTAGAAACTAGTTCTTTACCCAAAAATGATGAATAGTCTTGGTAGTATCAAAAAATATTATTCGCTAGTTAGATGAATCCTATCTTAGGCTTATAGGGAAAACAACCTAATAATTAGGGTCACACTCTACTACTTAGCTAATAATAGCCCGTTTGGATGGGCCTTTAGTTAATTAATTCCCTGATGGGCCTTGAGTTAATTAGTTCCCTATGCCTAAGGCTATGGAAGCCCTTCTATATTTTTAGTACCATAACATCGTATTCAACAAACACATTTGCATGCATGTTTGTGGTGGAAACAAAAATTGCAGATTGTTATTTAAGTCGTTTTTAGTAAAAATCCGACACATGGAATGTTGTTAAGAGGTAAAGAAGATGAAATGAATGATTATTTTTATTATGTTTTAAATGAGTTTAATATATATTTATAATGATTTTTATATAGTCAATATATTATTTATAATTTATGTATATTATTTTTATTGAAGGATATATGATAGTTAACACATAAATATTGGGTATTTATTAACTGCGTAAAAAATATATTATAAGTGTATAGATATTTTTCTCTTTAATTTGGACAAATCTTAAGTATGGAGGATCCGCGTATATTTGGTTTAAATAATTATTTCTTAAATATTAAAATGCACTACATGATTGGAATTATAAATGTTATTTTTTTCCTTCTAAAAACGGGTGGAATCCATTCCACTCATATAATTTTACAGGAAAACATTTGATCACAGTCAATTATATAATAATATATAAAAAGAGGATGTTTGCGATGAATGTTCCCATGGCGTTTTAAGGATTTTCTAATTTCTGATATTTTAAATGTTTTTAAAAAGGTAATTTATGGTTTCAATAAAAACCAATGGTTATGATAATTAAGTTAGAATCAATCTCAAAACTAAATTTTTTCATAAACTTCCAACTATGGAAAAAATCATATCGGTCAAGTTCAAACAAAAAAACGATTATGATTAGATGATATTAATCCCTAAATTAAAGTTTATCAATTTTGAGTAAGAATCAAACTTTATAAAGTTTTTCAATATGAATAAAACATTAGAAACTACTTCATAAATTAAAGTTCTAAAAAGTTATGATTCTGCTGAAAATATTAGTGAAAAAAATTGTTAAAAAAATAGTGAAAATAAATTATTAAAACATAATTTTAAATCAATATACTAGATCAAAACTAGTTTAGTATATATGGGTTGATTTTGTTATAATGTGATAGGCCCAATCACTCAATTATCAAATAATTATTAAATGTAATATGTATTCACTATGACTATAAAAAACTTATATTTACGGTCAATATATCATTCACTACTTATTTATATTACTTTTATTTAAGAATTAATGATAATTAAATATAAATAGTAGATAAGATAATGAAGTATTTCTTACATTTTAAATCCTAGTCGTGGTTGATTATAGTGGCTTGGCTATCATCAAGAGTCTAAATTTTTGTTTGCTATTGCCCCAAACTTAGGTGGAAAAGCTTCATCAAGTGGTTATATATCTAATCATCAAAACCTTATGTCATATCAAGATGTATGGCCGACCATTCATGTCATAATAATCCACTAATTTTTTATATAATAATCCAGTAATTCATTATGTGGTAATTGGTAGTTTAAGTTAAGTCACTTGTGTGTTGTTTTTTATAAGTGTAGTCATGGTTGTTTTATATAAATTAAGTAAACCATTAGACTACTTTTTTGTATTTTAAAAAAATTGTTATTATTTTATTATATTCTTCTGGATTTATCTCCACACTATATTTAAGTATTGTTTCTCTTTCTATATTAATATTGCTTAAACTTTGAGAATTACAATTAAATATGAATCATTTTTCCCTTGTGTTGTGACATAAGGGATGAAGTATATGATAAGGAAGTTTGGGTGCCCATTGATTTAATTTTATTGGTTGAACAATGGACAAAGTCTTTGTGCTAGATATGATATGGATTATTTATTATTTATGAAGAAAAATAAGAATTTAGACATTTCAAAAGCTTAAAGTTGATGGACACAAATGGCATGTCCTTTTTATGTCCTAATTCTTATCCCAATCTACTAAAAAATGTCACTTTAATTAAAAAAATAAAATTATAAATTAATACTTTTATATTATTTTGATGATACTGATTGATTAGGGACACCAATATATAGTAATTTTAGAATAGAGGATCTGGTTCAAAGTTGATAGGTCATGATTCTCTTGAACATAAGTCAATATGTTTGGTTTAGTTCACATATTAGGTCTCTTTCAAAGAACTATGGTACCATGCATGCACGTTTTCAATCTTATCCTCCCTTTGTTTTTGACAAATCATTTGCTTTCATAATGATTCTATATTCCACACAATTGGATCCTTGTCATCTGCATGTTCATTTCTGCCATTTAGTCAAAACTCAACCATTTTTTTTTTATCCTTTCCATTCTTGTATTTTTGCTAAACAACCGAGTGGAATAATTACATTAATTCATTTTTAATATTAAAAATTAAAACTTTGACGGCATCAAGAACCTATACTATAGTATAGGAATTCATTTACTCCAAAAATAAATTAAAAAACTCTACTCCACATCTTAATCATTCATTATATAAAAATTCAATGATTTAAATTAATAATTAAATCTTAATCATTAAATTTTTATAAAATAAATTATTAAAATATATATAGATATTTCTAACTTACTACTCGAGTAAACGACTATAGACATAAAATATAAGATAGATTTTCTTACCACCGTGTTAGACTTTGATAACTACACCGGTAAAGACAACCTTAAATAAACTTAATTGCGGTTTAATTCCCAAGGACATCAAAGATTAGATAACAAAGATTAGATAACAAAGATATGACTCTACTTTGGTATGAGACCTCACGCTAAGTAAAAAAATGCTTATGTGGATGAAATTGACATGTTATTTTTTTATCATGCTTAAGATATTCAAACATACCAAGGCACACCCAATTGGATTTTCAGGTATCATATTATTCTTGTGAAAAGATACGAAAGAAACATACACATATTTAAAATATACTAGTTCCTTATTGAAGAGAAAATACAAAATAACCACCACACTATGGTGTAATTTGTGATTTACTATTTTATTTTCATTATCGTCTTATTTCTGCAAAAAAACATATAATATTATCTTCTTATTTTACCTTCATTATCTTCTTATTTTGAAAGTATATTTTAAAAAGTTGAACATTACACAAATCGAATAAATTCAACTACAAATTATAATATTTAATACAAAACACTATATTTGTCATTACGTACAAATTACATGTTACAAATGATAGAAAATTGAGTTGACAAACATGACAGTGACTATCAACATGTTAGTCCATATAGTAGAGATATATCATTGGTTATAAAAACAAAAGAACAATAAACCTCTCTAAGATTTGTACTCTAAATATGAATCTTTAACTAAAGCTAAATTTATCTTATTTTCTACAAAACATTTTTCTCTTCATATAAGTTATTTATAATTAATTCACATATATTGAGAAAAATATGTAAAAGTAATTGTAACTGTCGTATTTATGAAAAAAAGTATTTGTTCATTCATTTATGATAATTGAAATGTTATTTGAAGATGTTGAAAGGACAAATATGTAATCTAATTATGAAATGATATAATTGATATATTATTTCATGCAACCTAATAATTTAAAATAACTTACATTTAGGGAAAACTTTTTAAAAGATAACTTAGATATAGAAAGAGGGACAGGGAGTAATAATTAACATTATATGTCATCAGCTAAATTCAATGTCATGCAATTAATCCCACGACTATACTGCAAGTAATCCATCACTACTAGGTTGTGATATATCTATACTATATTTTTAGATTATAATTGTAGTTTTTATATTATAAATTGAAAAAAAAAATTAGCTCATCAAACTTGAACATGTTAATTTTTATTATAGCCATCTTTGATCAACTAATTTTTATGGAAATAAGCATGTTTCATAAAAACTTATAAACTAAAAAATTACACTCTACTTTTTTTATGGACTTACTAGTCCATACCACATGTTATATGACCCCAATTACAATTTTAGATAATTGTTCTATTTATGATTTTTTGTCCTATTAAAGATATAATTTCATTTTTTATGTAAGAATTATTATTTTTGGATTCATAACAGACCCTCATACTAATTATCATTTATAGGAATTAATATTTAGTCTTTTAATTATTATGAAATTTAATGAGACATTATATCACTAGACCACCATTTCTTAGGGGTGATGTGACTTTGTGATCAACATTTCAATTCTCTTGCTTCAACAAGCAACATTTTTTATTTAAAAATAAAATACCGTACATTACTTGTCAAGTTTCTAATGGCCATAATGTAAAGTTGGATTTTTGAGTTCCGACATAGGCTTTTATAAATCACTAAGTTTGATTCGCTAATTAATTCAGTCAGAAGCTATGGTAGACAAAACTAAGCGCATGGCGTAATAATAGATGCTGAATCTAAGAAAGCATTTAAAGTAATTATTAAAGGGTATACTTTCATTCTCGATGAAGTAGCAAGATTCCTTGAACATGATCTTGTCTAATAACAATGTTTGTTGAGTACAACCCAAAACTGAGACACAAAAAGAAAGAATAAGAACGTTGTGAATACTATTCTTCACGATATTTTCAGAGAGATTTTTTTGTAGGTATATTTTCACATAAATAGTTAGGGCTGATAATAAACTGTATCAACTCGGTATTTGTTCGAAACTCGATTCGTTATTTAGTTTGACAAATTTGGTTCATGGATCAAATGACTCTTTAAATAAACGAGTCGAACTTGAACTTTGACTCGATAAGTTATTGTCTCAATATATATATATATATATGAAAATTAATTTTTTATGTTTGTTGTTATTATATCATGACACATGCATTATTTTTTATATTTATTGTTTATTATATATAAACAATGTTATATTTATATATATAACTTTATGTATTATTTCTTAAAAATGAATTAATTATTTGAGTATGTCTAAACGAATCAATTTGAGCTAAACTGAATAGTTCCTCAATTCATGAACTTTAACTGAACTGAATTCGAGCTAAAAAAACTCGTATTAAACTCGAGTTGAGTTTTGAACTGATCAAATCCTTATAAACTGAACATAATTATATTCTTGTTTGACTCAGTTCGGCTTCCTCCTAGCATTATCTTTGTAAATGGATAAGCAGTAGAAGCAAGTTTTTACACAAATTGGTGGACCGGCTATGGTATAATCCATGCTCCGATTCTAAGCAAACATGAAATGGGAAGAACGATGTATCCAATATCGGATCCTGCTAACCTTTAATCCCTCAACCAACATAATCAAGATCTTTATTAATCCTAGAACTCCCAATTCCCAACCAAAACCATTGTATTTGTTAATGTCCTAGGAAGGAGACAATATCTTTTATCTTCAAGCATGTATCGAACCAATCAAAATATTCTATATCAATTAAAAATAAATATTAATGATTTTTTCTATTTTTACTTCATTTTGATTTATTCTCGACAAAGTTGAATACATGCTTGGGAATTGAGAAGCAATAATACACATTTGTATTGATTTTTGTGTTTCTGAACTAAGTCTAACAAAAAATAGACTTAACTTATTATTGTTTTCATTTTTAACCTTTCATTGTTTCAAATAGACTACCATGAATAGGAGTGAGAGACTTAGTCTAATTAGTGGCAAACAGCCCTCAATCAACGCGCTTTCGCTTTTGGCTTTTCCTCTTTCATTCCGAGTTCTTCCACTTGGGACCCAATTGCTTCCCTTTTCTCAACAATATATGTAAGATCCCCTTATCAACTTAACTTTTACTTTGAAGGACATTTTTGTGCATACAAAACAGTGATTATGTAATACCTGGGGATTATTACTTCATTCTTTTTTTAACTGTCCACGTATATTATTTTATATCAACTAAGAAAATTATTTATTATTTATAAAAATTAATGTTTTCCCTATTGTATCATTTTCATTTATCTCTCCATTTTACTCCACTGCTTTTTTTATCACACCACAATAATGTGGTACCGATATATTTGATAAAAAAACAATAAATATTGTCTTGAATGTTGAAAATGATAATTAAATAGAGTTAGTTTTGTCTCAAAAAACAATAGTTATAAAAGACTGGAGCGTATATTATTTTTACTAAAATATCAAATGTTTATAATCTTAGGGTTAAATGATTAGTTTTCTTAATTTCTGGCGATATCTCCAGATTTTCCAGGACTAATCTACATCTTATTTTTTTTTTAAAAATTGTTGGCTTTTAATTACTCTTTTAATTTAAAGTAAGATAAAAAAAACGCGTAGCTAGTGCAAAGTATAAATAAATGAGCAGGACCAGATATATAAGTTGTAAAGGACCTAATATTTGATTCGTACTTGCGCTATTTGTTCCCATTAGAAGCAAAAAAGTCAAGTGCAATTGTTAGGCAACTCGCATCACATGCCGAAATATTGAGTAAGTAAAGATATATTGTTCCAAATTGAGTTCTAAATTATGACCTAGACAAATAATATCGAAATAAAAATAGAAAAACAATGAATATTTAATCTTTTTAATTAATATAATATATTTTTATTGGTTCAAAACATGATTTAGGATAGAAGATATGAGTCGGTGCCTGCAGTAACTATTTGGGAATAAACTCAGAAACAGGGAGCTTTTAGTGAATGTGAAGACTTTTTATGGCATTAGAAAATAGATTAATTTTTCCAAACTCATGAAGAGGTAACCAAAAATTAGATGGAGCATGTTGATTTTTTTGTCAAGTGAGGGAAAGAACACCCAATTATGTAGTAAGTGGACAAATCAACCTATTTGAAAGTTGAATAGAAAAAGGAATCTCATCAATTTGAATTGACCTACCAACACAAACAAAAATGGAAATTTAAATAAAAGAAACAATTAAAAATTAATTGGGGATGTCAACTTGTTTTATCATGTCTCATATATTTTCCATAAAACAAATTAGTAGGAAAAAAAAGTGAAAAACTAACCATAGGATACTCACTTGTAATGCGAATGAATTAGTGAGTGGGAATATATTACATCGGCCTATTATAGCTCATGATTCGATTTACTAAATTCTAATTCTGGAGGAAAGATGTATTGTTCTAAAATATATCCTAAATTATGACTTGTACTAATAATAATAAAGTAAAAAAATGTTTATTTTTTATTGACATAACATGTTTTTAGTGTATGATAAAATTTAAGAAATGATTTAAAATAACAAATCCTTATTATAATTGGGCTTGTTGCACTTGATAAAAAGGTCTAGTAAAAACTCTTTAAAAAATCTGTATATTTGAAAATGTCAGACTTAAGTTTTTAATTAAAAAAGTTTGTTAGACCAATCAAATCATCCTATATAATATTTTAATATTAAGATTATATTTAGAGTTATATTTATAATATATTGTATTATAAGTATTATTATAACGTACTTATATATAATATGACATTTATAATATACTTATATATAATATTAGTATTATAAGTATTAATACATAATATACTTAAATAATGGTGACTGTCTAAATGATGTAAAAGAAGTTTTACTATACTTACATTATTGTTCTATAATATAGTTTTGTGATTTAATTAAACCAAAGTGTATCCATTGAAGTATTGACTATTGAATTTAATAAAAAGGTAGGGGATTTACTCAGTCGTTTGAATTAGTGAATAGATACAAACAATTGAATTTTTTAAAATTTATAACTAAAATATGAAATAAATTTAAAAAACATACTTTTTGGAATAAATACATCTTATCTCTAATAAAAAACGGAACCGTTGGGAGTTTTCACTTGCCAATTTTCAAAGGCATGGTACGGCATAATATCTTATGTTTCTACCTTGTTAAACAAATTATATGAGAATGTTGATATGAAAAAAGTCAGAATAATTAAAAGGAAATGTGTGAACTCAAAGCTTGAAGAAAGGACGGTATAAGGCCTCTTTGTCACTTCTAAGGAATACAAAAAATACATAAAGTCGGATACGTGTTGATTAGTGATTACTTACTTCGAAATTGAAGAAAATACATAAAACTGTCTCTCAAAAGTAGTGTTGTTAAAACCGTACCGGTTATCAAACCGGTCAGGGTATTGGTATAGTTGTATGAGTACTGGTATAGTGGTTCAACCAGTGGTTCAGTAATTAAACCGCATGTCGGTTAAACCGGACATACTACTTATATTTTTATATATATAGACCTATAACAAAAAAATTTCAAATAGGTAGATACTCAAATTTATAATCCATATTTATAATCTACTCAAAATTCACATAAATAAACAACTTTAAGTCTTTAACAAATTCAAAGTTTAAATTACAAAATATATATCAATCCAAAAGTATCACTTAACAACCGCAAAATATAAATAAATGACATAAGTTCACAACTCACTCTACAAAACAAATAAATTTGGAGTTTTAACATTTAACACCAATGAGTCAAAGTTGTCTCATATGAATATTATATTTTTATACCAAATTCTATCTTCAGACAGTACTCCATGATTATATAAATGTATGTTAGGAACCAAAATGTGTAATCTAAGTATGTTTTGGAAGTATGTGCCTCGAAGGGTTGAAGAATGGTTGGAAATGTGGGTCACCTTGTAAGGGATTTTTAAGTTTTTAAGTTTTTTTTTAAAAACAAATATGTGTATAAACCGGCCGGTTTAGTAAAATACCGGCTGGTTCACCGGTTTTGACCGGTTTTTGACCGGTTTTGACGGGTTTGATACTTGGCCGGTTCAACACCTGTACCGTACCAGTTAGGGGTCCAGTTCACCGGTTTTCCGGTTGAACCGGCCGGTACAAAATAGTTTTTATAACTATGCTCAAAAGTTCCCTAATTGGCGAACACCATTTTCTAAGACAGACTTTAAATTTTTATATAGGAAATTGCTTATAACTAACTTTTCATTATGTGGAGCTACTCACGTCATAACATAATGTTATTATAAGAAATAAGAACAATTGATATAAATTATTAGATATTAATTGAATGATCAAAATTAAAAGATACATATATATGACTATCATGTGATAACTACATAATTTTTAATACTAATTATCTATGATTGATTGTAAGGCTTAGATTTATTGTTCTCACAATTTTTGAATGAAAACTGTTCTCATTTGAGTCATCTCCTTCGATCATAATTATTCATATATAATTATGGGAGAGAATTTACTTACTATAACAATGTTTACAAACTTAATCCACAATTTTATTCATTAATTCTAGAAAAATTCAATAGTTTGAAATAATGAATAGATTTAAATCATTAAATTTTCCTAAAATTGATGACTAAGATGTGAAGTAAATTTTTTACGAAATGAATCATCCTATTTAATTATAAAGCTCAAGTTTATTATTCTCATAGTTTTATATGATAATTATTATCACTCGAGTCTCTCCCTCCATTAAAGTTATAAATAAAGAAATAATGTGTACATGGACGTACAATGGTATCAATGATCTAACCAAAAAACATTTACATCAAAGATGGCCTTATAAAATTGTGTGCTAACATTTTTACTTAATATTTCTTTTTGATATGTTATAGATAGTAATTTATTTAGTAGTATAATAAGACGTTATACTTGGCACCTGAGTATCCTATAGGAATATTACACTCTAGTAACTTTAAAGTAGTTAAAAAATTATCTGCTACTCAATTTTTAATTGAGCACCAGTTATATGATTGATTGGATTGGTCACATATTTTTTGTAGTCAAAGAAAAACTTTTTTATATTTAAATATTAGAAGAATTGACATTTAAACTAGAATTTTGGACTTGGAAGTCAATCACACATTGAGAAAGATATTAGCATCATGCTCGTTCATTATTAAACTGTGCAATAATCACATAGAATTAAGTATATCATAAAGCTTATTAAATCAAATAATTATTTATTTAAACAAAAACTATTTTATATTTTTGTATCTAATAAGAGTTTGTATTGGTCCTACATATCTCTAGACGCAATATGAAAATCAAGACAAATATTTATTGGATAGAAAAATGTTTGGTGAGTTTGATTGATGTTAATTATAAAAAAGTGGTTTGAGAAAATGTAAGGTGGTTGTCGCGCCCCGATTTTCGGTTGCACGAACTTATTAGAGTCGTCACTACATTTTTTTCAGTAAAAAAATGTAGAAAAATCTTGTGGCCTAGTCACATTGGGCCTTGGACTTTGATATTCAGGTTCGGGAGTCGATTACACCCTAGGGAAGGTATTAGCACCCTAGTTGCCCGTTTGATCAGTACCCTATTATATTGCATGGATTATTAATTGTGTTATTATTATTTTATTTAATTGTGTGATTGATTAATTATTTATTATGAAGAAAAAAAATTGTTTTTATTATTGTGCCTGACAAGAATGACCCCGATCCTACGTATCCTTATTAAGGGAATCAAGACTTACATAGTTCTTTAGGTATAAAAAGTTTATTTGGTTGGGTTAATTTTATTTATTAAAAATAGTAAAGTTTAAATTCTTTTTTTTTTGAAAAAAAAAATATGAACGAAGCATAGCCCTTATGTCCAATACCGCATCTCATGTTAAAACTTGGTTAAGAAATTCGAATTTTTGTTTTTTATTTAAAAAATAAAATCATAAGGAAGTGAAGTGTAGCCATTACGTCCGACACCGCATCATACCTTATAATCTGAGTTAAATATTATTTCATTTTTTTGTTGACTCATGGATGTTTGTTGTTTTTGTTTTTTAATATGTTTTAAATTGATATATAATGAGAAACTAATTAATTACATATTTTGCTTCAAAACTAAATATTTATTAAAAAAGTGTNNNTAAAAAAATGTTGTAGTATGTATACAAAGAGTAAATTGTTTATGCATTTACCTTTTTGATGTAGTTATAATTATATGTTACAATCGTGATAATTATTGTTACTAATGCAATTATTGATAACAAAAATAAAATAACTATACAAGAAAGTAATGAAAATTACATACCTCTCATAGCGAATCCAAGAACAATGAAATGCTGCAACACGAAAAAGGTACAAAAAAGGCTAATCAATACAAACAGACATATAGTGGAGGTAGGGACTTTGTATAGCACAGACTCAGAGACATCGCTTTGGACATGTATATGAAGCTTCTCTACAATGTATACTGATGCAATTATAATTCCTGTTGAGTTTCTTTTTATTTTTTTCTCATTTATTGGGCGGTGTTCTTGTGTATGAGAGATCTTGAATTATTGTGGATTTCTTGGTCTTTTTTTGGATGAATATGTGTGAAAGATAATGTCTAGAGAAGAGAGAAAGGATTGAAAAGCGAATTGTTTTTTATTGAGAGAATTGTTGTGATGTAGTAGATTATACACCTTTTGGATGGTTTTAGATGAATGATTTTTTAGAGGATGGTGATTTGTTTCTCAAGCCCCTTGATTTCATGTCTCATATGCCTATTTAAAGTTGAATTTTGACACAGGTTTCAAAATCAAATCAAATCTCCTATTAACTTCAAAGAGAAAGTTAAGGAGATTTTGATTTTTGCTTTTAATTAAAATTCAAAAATTTGATTTATGCTATTATGATGTTTAAAATTCAAATTTAATAAAAGTCATAAATTCAAATTTGAATCATTTTTATTTTGGAACACATAAAAATGTTATTTTTTATATAAACCCAAAATGTTTATCTTATTGTTATTTTTTTTGAAAAAATGTATTTTGGGTCGGACAAAATTGGGTATTCACAGTGGTTATGAACTAGTAAGGTTAATGAGAGATATCCAACTTTGTCATATATTATTTTACACATATTAAAAAAAGAGACACCACGACAGCCACTCTTTGCTTTAATGAACTAGGATTATGAAGTAATAGTTTGACCTACATCGTCTTATGTGTATTAGAGAGAAAGAAAAGTCAATACGACATTCGCTCACCACTTTCCTCATAATAATAAAACAATAAAATAAGACTCGAGTTGACACCTCTTCCTACGCCTTAGAACTTGAAATGATTTTTTATGGAATTAATTGTATTGAAAAGATCTACTATTTAAAGATTTTATCATGACTCTTATTTACACATTTGATATAATTTTGAAAAAAAATCTTATTTATTGATGATGCAAATAAACATAATGTCTATTAATTATCATAGGAATTTTTTCATATTTATTAAAATGACATTAATGAATATTTGATTACTTTACTATTCGAATGGAAAGGAAAATATGACAACCGTTCACTACTTTTATATTCGAAAAGTAAAATATGGTTCGATCTATTCACTGATCTCCCAAACTCATTAAATTCTATTTTTATCCTCAAATAAAAATAGAATTATTGATAACAAGAAAATATACACATATTTATTATCTTATATTACGGCTAATTAACGAATTTACAGATAATTTCATAAAATAAAATTGAATAAAAATAAAATAATAAACAGATAAAAATAGGGAAAAATACAAAAAAAAGGATGTGTACCAAACAAAAACATTAAAGTATTTATGTTTCCCATTATTTATATATATATATATATATATATATATATATAAATAATGGGAAACATAAATATTACAACCAGAATAGAAATATTATTAATTCTGGCAGCAAACTAACAATTAATAAAAACATAAAATAAAAGAATTGAAGTGTTATTAAAATTGTACCGGTTATCAAACCAGTCAGGGTATTGGTATAGTGGTACAGTAATTCAACTAGTGGTTCAATAATTAAACCGCATGTTGATTAAATCAGACATATAAGTTTATATTTATATATATAAACCTAGAACAAAAAAATTTCAAATGAGTAGATACTCAAAATTATAATCCATATTCATAATCTACTCAAAATTCATATAAGCAAAAAACTTTAAGTCATCAACAAATTCAAAGTCTAAATTATAAAACATATATCAATCCAAAAATATCACTTAACAAACGTAAAATATAAATAAATGACACAAGTTCATAATTCACCCTACACAAGAAATAAATTTGGAGTTTTAATATTTAACATAAACTTGTCTCATATTGATGTTTCATTTTTGCACCAAATCCTACCTTCAGATGGTTGACTCCAAGATTACACAAACGTCACTGAGATTACATACCAATGTTATGAATGAAAAGGTGTAATCTACGTATGCTTTGGAAACATGTGTCTTGAAGTGTTGAAGAATGATTGGAAAGAGGGTCACTCTCTAATGTGTTTTTAAGTTTTTTTTTTTTTAAAATATGTGTATAAACCGGCCGGTTTGGTCAAATTTTGACTAGTTCATCGGTTTTGACTAGTTTTAACCGATTTTGATACTTGACCAGTTTAACATTCATACCATACCAGTTATGGATCCGGTTAGCCAATTTTCTGGTTGAACCGACCGTACAATACGATTTTTATATTACTGATTCAAACATAAAGTAAAAAAAATAACAAAAGCATATAGAAATACTAGAAATTGTGTGATATTTTGAACAAAACATATAGTAGCAATTTCATTGTTTTGTTTTAATCCAAATACTAGAAATTGTTACAATAAAATATAGTTAAGTTTAAAAGAATAAAGTATTTTCTCGTATAATCGTATCAGGATATAACTCACCTCCTTATTTTTTTTCTTTTTATAATATATTTTTGAGTAAATTACACTAATAACTCCTGAATTTTAATGAAATTATACAAACCACCCTTCATTATTTACACCTACAAAAAATCAATAGTTTTTATACATAACTTACACTCACTACTCATATATGATAAATAAGCGTGATTTTTTGAACAAAAAAAAGTGATAAATATAATTAAGTTAAACAAAATATGGTTTATTGTGGAAAAAAGAATTAATAACATTCGAGTCAATACATTTTCATTATTTTTTTTGTTCGTTAGAGTATAATATAAAATTTATTTAAATATTTCCTTAGATTATTTATGTAAGTATCAAAAGTGCAACTAAGAGGGGGGAGAGTGAATTAGTTGTCTTAAAATAATGGCCGTTTTTTCTGCAAAATCAAAGTTAAAGTGCAGCGGAACAATATGCAGAAAAAATAATAGAAAATAAAATGAAAGAGATAAGGATAAGAGAGTACACAATGAGTTTTATACTGATTCACCTTCTTGTCCACCGAAGGCTACGTCTAGTACTCTTGTCACACAAGAGATTTTCCACTAAGAATTATGAGTTGTAATTACAATATCTCACCCCGAGATCTCTATGTACCTTACACACTCCCTAATTCTTATACCCTTGGAAAACACATTTCCAAGTGAATCTATTCCCCTTTCTTTTCACGCCCTGTGAAAGAAAGAATTCTGTACAAGAATGAAGAATATTCAACTATGGCAGATTGCCTTTACAAGTATGAAACTTATGTAACTTGCAATCCAAACATTGAATATATATAGAAGTATATAATGCTCTTTGTAAAAGTCTTTGAAACACTTCAAGCAACTTTGCAAAATTAACTTGAACGTTTAAGAACAAGTTGCAAAAAGTTCAAAGATAAATTCTAAGAGAAAGTGTGAGAGCTTTTGAGAAAATTGTATGAAAGTTGTGTGTTATTCTCTTGTTATTTGTGTGAGAGTTTAGAGCCTTTATATAGAGTTTACATACACCCTTTGAAGGTTTCTGAAAGTGTATGCGTTGTTTGGAGTGAAGAGATTTCGTTTGGAGTGAAAACCTTTCACTTTGAAATCTGAAAAACACTTCCAACACCTCTCAGTAATGGGTTACT
>NC_032013.1:22633327-22644824 GCF_001865875.1 Lupinus angustifolius | reverse complement strand
AAAAATTATTTTGAGTAATCGGTTACTCACTTTGAGTAATCGGTTACTCAGCTTTCAAAAATCAGTTTTTCAGTTGGATAACTCTTTTCTCACACATGTAACCTGTTACTCAATGAAGTAACCTGTTACACACTATTTTTGAAAAATGTTTTAAGTCTTTTAAAATTGTCTCACATTTTCTAAAAAATAGTTTGAGCAATTATACTTGTATATACTTAAGAGTTTAGGATAGAAGTACTTACAAAGACTTAATCTAATGTCTTGAAGCTTTATCTTCATTTGTCTTCATAAGTCATTTTCTTTTTCTTCTTTTTGGTGATGTTGATGTCTTCATCAAAACCGTGCCAAGGTCAGGAGCAAGATCTTCTTCACAATTTATGCATCTTATATTGTACCAAAAATAATGAAAATGTATTGACTCGTATAATATTCAGACATGTCTCTACAATATATCATATTTTGTTTAACTTAATTACACCTATTATCTTTTTGTTTAAAAGATCATACTTATTTATCACGTAGGGTTAGTCAGTATAATATATCTATAAAAATCAGGGTTTTTTTGTAGGTGCAAAAAATGGAGTGGTGATCTATGTAATTTCACTAAAACTCAGGGAGTGTCAGTATAATTTACTCTATATTTTAAAATGAAAATTTATAGAGAGGAGAGAAATAAGACACATACTAAAAAGTGAATGCATTTAAAGAGATAAGTTATCTTTTTGTGAGAATATAATTTATTCTATACTTTTAAATTGCCATAATTTAAAATTGCAATCATGGCAACTTAATAATAGGCACATTGACAATTAATTGTTTAGCAAAAAAACTATTTCTTTAAAGTAATAATAGGAAATGCATTGGTTATTGGTAATCATTTGGGCTAATAAAATCTTCATCATAATAATAAGTAATAATATAATAACAATATTACTGATTACTATTATCTAAATAATATAATTCCTAAGCAAGTCAATTTGATTATAAAATTGTGCAAACGGCCATCCACAAATAACACCAAGTTTGAAATTATTACGATAATAACACCAACATGGAATTTTTTTTTTACTCTAACCGACATTCTTTGTAATATATAAAATAAAGTAAATATCTTCCCCATTCACATGAAAATATAAAAAATAAATATTTCCTAAATTAATTATAAAAATATAAAATTGTTATCATAACAATGATCAATGAAAGGTTGCAAGTACAATTGAAAATGAGTTCAACCAAATCGAATTAGAGCTCATCTACATAACAATTTATATAGCTTGTAACTCAACTTAAGTTTGATGAGTTATATTTTTAGCTTGCAATTGAATAGGTTAAAGTTCATGAACTATTTGACTCAACTCGAATTAGTTCATATAGATAACTTAAATAATTTATTAATTTTTAAAAATTATTGCACAAAATTATATATATATAAATACAAAAACAATAAACATAAAATTAATGCAGAGTCATCATATAATAACAATAAACATAAAAAATTAATTTATATATGTTTAAATATTATAATATATATTTATATATATTATCAAGTTAACTCATCAACTTAACGAATCAAACTGTATTCACCTCAAGTTTGTTTCGTTTATGTAACAAGCTCAACTTCCAGCTCAAATTCGGCATTTGGTTTATAAATCAAGTTTATTGAGCTAAATAATAAGTTGAATTTTAAATAAATACAAAATTGGTTCAATTTATTGTAAATTATACTAAGAACTTTTGATTTTTTGTTTGTTTAGTCAAATTTATTCCAATTAGGCTTGCAATTCTCGCTCTAGCACTCTTTCGACGTTTAGTTTTATTGGAAATAATAGAAATCGTTTTAATAAACAATACTCTTAAGTGAATAATATTAATAAGCCGTTGGTTTAGTTATTTAGGCAAGACTTTGCTAAATTTATAGGATGATCAAAATATTAATGGTTCGATTCTTTTGAACGACATTTGTTGGAAGGAATAGACACTTATCTAAAAATAAATTAATTTCTTATCTATAGGATGAAGAGATATGATTTATATTAAAAAATGACAATAATTTAAAATTACAATAATGTTAACTTAACAATAGTCATTGGGGGAATTAATTGTTTAGCATAAAAGAAGTCACAGTGACATAAGGCCATTTCTTTAAATTACTTTAAGTAATAATCAATCATGTGAAAATCGAGTAAGACGTTAAATTTTGAGAGATTCCATATGAGGTTTAACCGGTTAATCATTCAGTCTGATGGAATGATTTAATATATAATTAATAATTTTTATTAGTAAATATATACTTATATATAAATGTAAATTTTTATATAATTATATTGAAATAACATCTTCAATATTTTATTGGACTGGAGTAAAACAAAAAGATTAAAAGTAGTGTTCTATTTTTTAATTTTAAGTAAACTGTTCGGTTTACTCCCTGGATTATTCTAATTTAATCTGGTTTAACATGATCAGACTGAAATTTTCACGGTTCAAAGTGATCAAACTCTCATTCGGTTAACTTGTAAACCAGAGTCATTATCAAATTCAGTCAGTGGTCAAACTGATCGGACTGTCTAGTATAATCTGGTTCTCATAATACTAGTAATAAAGCAAATATATTGATAAATGGTAATCATTGGGCTAATAAAATCTTCATAATAATAATGATAAGCAATAATATAATAATAGTATTACTAATTAGTATTATCTAAATAGTATAATACCCAAGGAAAGCAAATTGTTTATAAAATTGTGCATACCGCCATCTACAAATAAATAAGTGTGATATCTATATAGTAACAATGTGAAATTTTATATAAGTGAGTCAGTGTTTTTTCATTATTTATTTAAGTTTTTTAAAGAATTAATGATAATTGAAAATGAATGAAGGATAATACAATGACAGTATACTGTTACTATATACATTCTTTTCTCCAAATAAATTGTGATACATAGCAATTCTTTTACTATGATAATAACACCAACTTTGAAATTACTATGAAAATAACACCACAAATGAAAAAAAAATCTTACTCTAACCAACATTTTTTTTGTAATAAATAGATAAGTAACAAAGTAAATATTTTCTTCATGCAGTTGAAAAATATAAAAAAATAAACATTTTCTCAATTAATTATAAAAGATATAAAATTGTTATCACAATAAAGATCGATGAAAGGTCACAAACGTTTGTTTCTTTCTCTCAACTCATCTTTTGAATGATCGCGTTACGCATATTCTTCTCCTAAGTAAAAATATATTAATATTCTCTCAATCAAATTTATAAAAAATAATTTAATTCAATAAATAAAATATTTTAATAGGGTTCTAATAGGGAATTATAACTCATGTTGTATCTTTTTTCTCTTCGTGCTGAGAAGCTGTTATTCATCATAGTATGAAAAAGATAAACAACCAATATTGATTATTCGTCTAGTGATCATTTCCAAGTCAAATCTAAATAATTTATACTTTTTTATTAAACTATTCAATTTTAAACTCATAATTACATGGTCTTGATTTCATAATATTTATAGGGATACGTATGAGCAAAATTTACTATTGTCAGATTCAAAAATAAGAAAATAAATATTTGTTTTAATAATTTAATTTAAATATACCGTAGATTCATGCAACTAGCTAGAGGCCTAGAGTATCATCTTAGCATGAGCGAACGTCAATTTTCTTATCCATAACCAACTCGCTGGTAACTCTTATTTGAAAGATCATTTTAATGTGTCTCTTATTTATTCAATCATATACATACCATACAATTTTCATTTATATTTATTATTTAATTTTGGTTTGAGATAAAAACAAATTTGCATAATTTTGAAGATTTTGGATTTAGGAGAGCACTAAGTCAAGAATAATTAATATATAAAAAGAAAGAATAGGTAAAATGGAGCAGCAATAACTAAATGGAGTTTATTATTGAAGCTTATTACTATAGAAAAAGATGTATATACTGATAATATAAGAATTTTTCTACTGTTATTATATTATTCATTTTCAATTTATCATTGACTCTCATATAAAATAAATACAAATAAATGGTAAATAATGTATCGACTTTGAATAAATTTTTACACTATCAATGCATAGATATTACACTCTTATTATTATCGTTAGTCTTCCGACATATATCACTTACATGCCAAGTGAAGTACATAGATAAGTAGGACTAATATTGAAGTTTATTATTTATTAGTCTTCTAAAAGTTAAATTACGAAAGTTGAAGTGCCATGCTCATCCCACGTCGTTGACAGTTGTCAATATTACCAGAAATGAAGAAATGCGCTCCAGTTTGTAACGTGATCGTATCAGTTCCTGACCTAAACACTACAATAGGGTTGTTGGGATTGCAAGAATTGTAATCTTCCTGGTTCACTTTCACCACACTACCCAATTTTGGATCAAACTTGAATACTGCATCTCATGTATAAACAACAAACATAAGTAATGGGTTATAGTTTTCTTTCAAAATAAGCTTTTTCAATAGCTAGCTAGATCATAAAAGAAATTTATTTTCTAAAACAATACTTGACATTGAAAAATAATATTTTTACTTTTCACATTAAAACATGTTTTTCCTTTTAAAAACATGTCTTTTAATGAAAATTAAAGAAATTAGAAATGATATTCCTTTGTCAATATAATAATGATACTAACCAAATTTATCTCTATATGATTATTATTTGTACTAGGGTTGGATGTGTTCTCTTATATAAAATTAAAAATTGTATTTAGACATACAAAATAAATTATAAACTAACCAAATTGATCGCCATTTACAAAATGCTTGTCAACGGGCACATAGGGCCAATTTCGAACATAAAAGCTCCAACCAGCTGCATCACCGACAGTGTAGATTTTTGCATGAGCTATCTCAAACTGAAACACCAGCATGCAACATAATAGCATTATAGCCATCATTGCTCTATTGCTTTTTCCGTCACCCATCTCTCAGTTTCACTTGCTAAGCTACACAGTTAAAACATGTTATAATATAATCTATATCTATATTTCTATACAATATATAAAGGAAAAATATAGTATAACTATACAAGGTGTATTTTTTAATTTCCTATTTTATCCTTAACATTTTAATTTTTAAAAAATTATATAACCATCCTCTCACATTTATTTGACAATTAAAATAAAGACAAAATATATATAATATAAAATACATTCAATAAAAATTACAATATAAATCACATTCAATAAAAAAAAATTCTGATTCACCAAAATAAAATACATAAAATTTAAATGTTTGATACCAGAAAATAAAAAAAATGTGATTAGACAGACATAAAGTACATGTTACCACACTATATTTCTTTTGTCTTTATTAAAACAATGAGAAGTCAATAACCACATTTTTTATAAAGAGTACATTTAATATAAATATATTTCTTAAAAATTATATTGCTTCTGCATATTTATCTTTTTATAAGAAAAATCAATAACATTTATATGCATTCTCATTATTCAATTCAAATCATTAACAACTAATACACATTTCATACTTTTACCAGTTGGAGAAGATAAATTATCTCCTGGTATGAGTAGATACATTATTCACATTATATAAAGGTAAAACATATATAATTTTCCCTTTTCTATTTTATCCTTAATCCTTTTTTATTTTACAAAAAATATATAATTATATGTAATCACCACCAACATATTTATCACCCTTTCATCTTTGACAATTAAAATAAATACAAATAAGTATAATATAAAGTGCACCAAATAAAAATTATAATATAAATTACATTTAATACAAAAAAATAAATTGATTCACCAAAATAAAATATATAAAACTTAAATCTTTGACATCATAAAATAAAAATATGTATTGGCAGACACAAAATGTCTGTCACCATACTAGTAACAATAATCATAACAAATTAGTCTATATATATAAATATAAATATTATATATATAAATATAATATATATATATATATATATATATATATATATCGACGTCACTGATGATCGAACTATATCAACTTCAAATTTGACTCATTTATATAACGAGTTCAATCTCAAGGTCACTTTTGGTAAATTAATGAGTCAAGTTTTAAACGAATACCGAATTAATTCAATTTATTGATAGTGAAGGACATTATCAAAAGAAATGGAAAATGGAAGAAGGAATGAGGGTTTCACCCCCCTTGGGCTGCCGCCAGCCAGTGCCGTCCAAACCCAAGACGGCTTGGCCGTCACTGTTGCCTCATGTGGGTGCAGCGGAAGGTGATACGGTTCCACCATGGGACCTCCCCCTGGTATAAAACCAGAGCCATACAAACCTTCCGATGGCAACGAGGTTGTGCTCGAAAGTGACAATGAAGGAATAACAGAAAGTAAAACGACAAGAATTATGTAATAGAGATTAAAATATACCTATTAACAATGCTTTTGGGGCTGTGAATGAAGGAGATTGTGACCTCCTTGTTGCTCTTGGTTTTAAGGGTTGATGAAATTAACTAAGATTAAATAGAGGACGAGAGTACAAATAGTTAATGTGTATCTCTCATTTTTGGTAAGTATATCACTTATCCCAAATTGGTATTCTAAATTACGGTCAATCCAATAGTATAGTGTCACGTATGTGAATAAAAATATATATTCTTATGTTTTTTTTTATTATTTTCATTGCTGAAATAAAATAAAATATTATATGATACCATATTAGTTGGAGACATAGCCTAATTGGTGTTATCTCATTCATACGTCACATCAAACCTGGCATGATAATTGGTTATTATATCCTGAAACACCTATTTTTAAAAATAATGAACTTCAGAAGATATACTAGTATTTATTAGAAATCATAATATAAAATAAAAATGTTATAGTGATATGCGTATTGATTTTTTAAAATCTCAATGTCATTTGCAACAAATTATACTTGTCATTCCATGGCAAAAATAATAACAATTTTCTCATTCTATATATAATATAAGATTTAATACCAGCACATTAACAATCATTCATATACTAGTCATTATTGACAGTCAAATGAAAGTAATCTAAATTAACGGTGAATGATGTATTGTCAGTGTAAAAATCTTTATACTGACAGTGCATATATATTAAACTCTATAATATAATAGAACAATGTATCTTCTAGTATAAAGAAATAAATTATTTTCTTCGGCTAATAAAATCATTACATGTAAAATATTTAATTATTCTCTACAACAATATTTCTAAAATAAAATAAATCAATACACATATTATACTTTTACTTGTTGGATGAGATAAATTCGTGCATGAGAGCCAAACTTGTGCACTGAAACTCTAATTAGTATCGTAAGAGCCATATTAAATATATCTAATACTAGAGTGGTGACACACACTTCGTGTCTGCTGACACACATTTTTAATTTATGATACCAAAGATTTAAGTTTTATATATTTTATTTTGGAGAATCATATTATTTTTTTGTATTAAATATAATTTACATTATAATTTGTATTTGATGTACTTTATATTATATTTCTTTGTATATATTTTAATTGTCAAATTAAAGTGAGAGAGTGGTTTATATGTTGGTCGTAATTACATATGATTATATATTTTTTGTAGAAATTAAAAAGATTATAATGTAATTTTTATTTGGTGCACTTTATATTGTACTTATTTGTATTTTTTTTAGTTGTCAAATTAATGTAAGAGATGGGTTAATATGTTAGTGTGATTATATATGATTATATTTTTTTTAGAAATTAAAAAGGGTTTATGGCAAAATAAGAAAGGAATTGTAGTTAATTTTGGTTGACTTAATAATGAATTTGAATGGAATAATGAGAACACATATAAATGGTATTGACTTTCTTATGAAAATATAAATATGCAGAAGCAGTATAACTTTAAGAAATTTATAATTATATACTGAATTACTCTTCGTAAAAAATATGGTTATTGACTTCTCATTTTTTTTAATAAAGGCAAAAGAAATATAGTGTGGTAACATGCATTTTGATCATGTTTGATCACATTTTTACTTTCTGGTGTCAAATATTTATATATTATTTATTTTATTTTGGTGAATCATAATATTTTTTGTATTGTATATATTTTATATTGTGATTTTATTGAGCATACTTTACATTAAATATTTTTTTCTTTATTTTAATTGTAAAATGAATGTGCGAGGGTGATTAATATGTTAGTGGTGGTTACACATGATTTTTTAGAAATTAAAATGTTAAGAACAAAATTGGAAATTAAAAATTACGCAATGGATAGTTACGCCATATTTTCTCTTTATATAGTATAAATAATTACATATGATTATATATTTTTTGTAGAAATTAAAAAGATTATACTGTAACTTTTATTTGGTGCACTTTATATTATACTTCTTTGTATTTATTTTAGTTGTCAAATTAATGTGAGAGATTGGTTAACATGTTGGTGTGATTATATGTGATTATATTTTTTTTAAAATTGAAAATGGTTAAGGGAAAAATAAGAAAGTAATTGCAGTTAATTTTGGTTCACTTAATAATGAATTTGCCATGTGGCTTGTCTCATCTTTAAATATTTGAATGGAGTAACGAGAACACATATAAATGGTATTGACTTTTCTTATATAAAGATAAATATGCAGAAGCAGTATAACTTAGAAATATATTTATAATTATATACTAAATGTACTCTTCATAAAAAATGTGGTTATTGACTTCTCATATTTTTTAATAAACAAAAAAGAAATATAGTGGGGGACATGCATTTTGATTATGTCTGTTTAATCACATTTTTATTTTCTGGTGTCAAATATTTAAATTTTATATATTTTATTTTGGTGAATCATAATATTTTTTTGTATTGTATATACTTTATATTGTAAGTTTATTGAGCGTACTTTATATTAAATATCTTTTTCTTTATTTTAATTGTCAAATGAATGTGAGAGAGTGATTAATATGTTGGTAGTGATTACAATGATTATATGATTTTTTTTAGAAATTAAAGTGTCAATGACAAAATATTAAATTAAAAATTACACTATGGGTAAATATTCCCTATTTTCTCTTCATATATAGTATAAATATATATTAATTAATATGTATTAATATTATAGATATGTTCCTAACAATTCTCTTAATATTTAATGAAATAAAATTTAAATAAGAATATTATAATTCCACTATTTTGGGAATACTAAATATACTAAATATATTAAAATATCTTTCTCTTTAATTTTGTCTAGTCTTTATTATAAGGCGCATTCTAGAAAGTTTTATGATTTTTTTAAAAGATATTTTCTTTTTTTTTTGTAAAGTATTCATTATTATTACTATTATTTTTCATTATTTGCCTTTATTACTAAAGGCTTTAAATTTCTCATATTTTTTTTGGATAAATAATTGTCCATATTCATATATAGTGAGATTTAATTAATATTTTATTGACCTTAAAATTAAATACAATAAATCTACAAAATTAAATTAAATGGGTATTAAAACTAACTTAAGATATTTTAAAATCTGAAGAAAATGTAATAAGGAAATTTTTATTATTGGAAAGCCTTACTTAGCTCCAATTCTTTGCTAAACAAATCTATCGAGTTGCTTAAGAGGTGTGCTAACATGAGCCCAATTTATTTTATGAAAGAGTATGTTAATAATGTGTACCCTGGACAAAAATATCTCAATTTATTTAAAAAACTTTTATTTTTAAGGCTATATTAGTAAATGACTTTATTAAAAATTAAAAACAAAAAATCTCTCTCCTTCCCTCTCCCAACACCCAAAACCCCATTGGTTTCCCTCCTCTTTCATTCTCACTCTCATCTTCTTTTCCGATCAATGAGTCAAGTGCTTGAACTTGTGCGATCTTGTTTGATTTATTACTTACTTTCAAAATTTTGTATTTTCATTGAAATTTTGTATCAAGTTTCGGTGTAGCTTAACATCTTGGAAGGAAAAAGAATTAAGAATACTTTTATGAGATTGATTAATGCTTTGTAAAACATGGAACATCCAGGAAGGGTTGCTATGAGACCCTTTGGAATAAATCCAAAGTATTCTTTATTGACATTAAAAATATGTGAGAAACGTGTATATTGTGAGGATAATATTATCACTATAGTTAATTAGTTAAAAAATGAAAATTTAAAATTCACTAATTTCAATTTTTAACCATTCAAATGCAATAGTACATAGAATACTACATAGTAAGACATTATATAACTATGTTGTGGAGAATGCCATAAAACGTCTTAGTAATTGGAAATATAAACAATTGTCTTTTGCTGGCAGAATTATCATCACTAAATCAGTGTTACAAACCCTTCCTTCATATGTAATGCAAACTACTCCGCTTCCTCTCTCTATCTGTGATAATATCGATAAGTTGTGCCGGCCATTCATATAGGGAGAAGAACCATAGTCGAGGAAAACCCATTGGGTAAACTGGGAGGTCATGTGTAGTCCAACAACCGCTGGTGGTTTGGGTCATAGAGAGGCCGACTAGTGAATTGAAACTTTATGATGAAAGCTGTCTGGAAGGTTATTAACAGCATGGACGATCTTTGGGTTAAGTATTGGACAAGCAACTCAAAGATTTAAACATACAAGCACCAGAACAGCAAGTATCAAGCCAAGACAAAGGCAACCACACCGCACCTTCTCAAATCAGTCAAAATAATGCATCAGGTTTCATCAACCAACTGTACTCCTCAAACAGGGAGCTTCACTAATGATCCAAGGGATATCCAGGCTAATCATATCATCCAATTACCTCAATCAGGCAAACACAATTAAGCTTAGGCTGCATCCAAACATACAAGCACCAAAACAACAAGCATCAAGCCAAATTCAAAAATTAGAGCAATATAATATTTAGCGCCGGATATGGGACAAACATGACCTGACCTAACATATCCGATGATCAATCATTTATCATATTTGTATGTATCTTTATTCAATTGTGTATGAAATAATTGAGAGTGCAAAGCGTCAAGGATTGCATTAGCAACGTTTGCCTATGTTTTGATGAAGACAAGGAATTAGCTAAAGCTTGAAGATGGCTCAACAATCAACATGTCGAGGGCTCAAGTGGTGTCTATGCTATTATTATTTATTATCTTTTTAGAAGTCTAAGATGCTTGCCATATATATTGAGTCTAGGTTAGGTAAACCTAGGTCTGAGTCTCACAAGACAGAATAAAGTAATCAATCCATTAAAATGAGACATCATATAAAAATATATGATAAGTAGGTCCATGCATTTGAATACATTGATTTTATGCATTAAAGGTATTATATTTTGGAAATCATGTATTGCATGAGCATGTATCATATAGGGAGTTTACCATACATTAACAAGTGAATTTTTACACTGGTTAATCGATTAAGGTAACATGTTAATCGATTAACGTAAGTGTTTTCTGTTGTTTCAACAGCATAACTGAAAAACCGTTTTTGAGAGCCAAATTCTGTTTTGTATAAATACTGGCTTAATTGTATAAACGACTATGTAGAA
>NC_032013.1:22632094-22633227 GCF_001865875.1 Lupinus angustifolius | reverse complement strand
GTAATTGGAAGCTTGTATGTAACGTACATTGTGTTCCATAGTGAAGAAGAAAAATCTCCTAAATCAGAGGGGAAGACTGGATGTAGTTTTGCAGTGCACAGCAAAACGAACCAGGATAAAATCCCTGCACAATCTTTTCTATCCTTTTCTCTTTTATGTTTCAAGTTGTTTTAATGCGAATCTGGAACTAATATTTTGCATACTTGTTCCTTGCTATGTTCTTGTTAATCTTGCATGAAAGTATCTATTATATATATGTTCGTGTGTTGGTTAATAAGTGCGCAAGTTGCTGAACCAGTCATTCTGTTTCTGTTACTAGTTAATCGATTAATACCAGCTGTTAATCGATTAACTGGGCATTTTTCAACAAGTGTGTAAAAACCAGAAAAGTGGAAATTGAGTTCCGCCACACCTATTCACCCCCCCTTCTAGGTGTATTCCGCCACTGATACCTAACAAGTGGTATCAGAGCTAGTACGACGTGCTAGCTCAACCGTATCCGCGTGATCCGAGAAGGACTACATATGGGCTCTAATAACCCATTTGGCGGTTATGGTGCATCGCGCATCCATTAACCGTCCTCCCGTATTCAGTGGCGATGGCTATGCCTATTGGAAGGTTCTCATGAGAATTTATATCGAGGCAATTAACACAGACATTTGGGATTCCGTTGTCACTGGTCCATACATTCCACTTCATATGGTGGATGGCGAGTTTAAAGAAAAGCCTAAGGGCTTATGGACGGATATTGAGAAAAGAAAGGTCCAACATGACCTTAAGGCCAAGAACATTATTACTTCGGCCTTATCTTATGACGAGTTCTTTAGAGTCTCGCAGTGCCTATATGCAAAAGAAATGTGGGCTACTTTACAAGTTACCCACGAAGGCACGAGTGAAGTTGAACGCGCTAGACTAAATGCGCTTATGCATGAGTATGAGTTATTTCGCATGCTTCCTAATCAATCTATATGTAATATGCAAAAACGTTTTACTCATGTTGTAAATCATTTGGTTGCCCTTCATAAAACTTTTACTAATGCTGATTTGTCTAATAAAGTTTTGCGTTGTCTAATAATGGAGTCAAAGAACTTAGACAACATGCCATTAGCGAATCTGTTTGGGAAACTCCAAGA
>NC_032013.1:22584216-22631994 GCF_001865875.1 Lupinus angustifolius | reverse complement strand
GAAGCATACATTGTTTGGAACGATTTTGAGAAAGATTCGACTTCTAGCTCATCCGACGAGGAGATAAATTCAAAGATATGCCTTATAACACAATTACATGATAAGTGCACATCTAGTGATGAAGATAATACTATTGAGGTACATTCCTATACTTCATCATGCTCTAATGACTCTCCTCCATATGATGAATTATATGCAGCTTATGTCGAAATGCATGAGGAGCTAAAGAAAATTGTTAAAATAAATATAGATAGAAAAAGAGTTATTTCCTTGCACGAAAAGAAAATAATGGAAATGCAAAAGGAATTAGATGAACTTAAACTTGAAAATGAAACTCTTGATCTTATCTATGCATGTGCCTCATTTCTAAATTATGTCAACCCTCTATATGTGATAATTGTGAGAATTTAAAAGCTGAAAATTCCGTTTTAAAACAAAAACTCTTGAAGCTCACATATAGTCAAGAAAACCTTAACATATTGCTTGCTAATACAAGAAACGTTGGTAACCGAACTGGAATTGGATATAAGCCTGAACCTAAGAAAAGACCATATAGAAATCCAGTAGTTCATATGCATAAAATGTCAAATTATGACATGCCTACTTGTTTCTATTGTGGTATACATGGTCACACATACACTACATGCTTTTAAAGAAAATTTGGTGTGTAAAGGGAAGAACGGTGAAAGGGGAAGCAGCGCACTTTGAATATCAAATAAACCATTCAAACATCATATCATCAAACTTTTCATCTAGTATCACCTAACAAGTGGTATCACAAGTAGTATCACAAACAAGTGGTAATCTTGACCTATCTCCAAAGGGTAAGCAAGGTAAATATATTAACAAGGTTACAAAATTATCTCTTAGTAAGCTCAAAATCGTTTTTAAAACTGTTAATTTTCTGTCATTAATTGATTAACATCTCTGTATAATCGATTAAATGAGTTCCAGTAGCTAAAGCTGTTTGAAATAAATCATCTTAATCGATTAAATTTTGTGATAATCGATTACCTGAGCTCAAATTCTTTTTGAAATTTAATTCTTCCTGATTTGTGGCTTACGCTTATATTTTTTAGTCAAGTACATCTCATGATTATGATTGTACCATCTTTTAGCATTTTGTAACTATGTTGAACCTTGCTAATTATGTTAAATAGAATGTGTTTTTGCATAAATTTTGAACATGTCTTAATTATGTATTATAATTGAATGATTGGAATATGCCTTAAAATGAAAATAGCCTAAAACAAAATTGTGTTTTTGTAACTAATACTACTAACAAGTGGTATGCTACTAACAAATGGCTTACATATATGTTTAATCATTCCATGTCTTAAATTGAATGACTAATAACACCAAAAATAAAATATTGAAATTGACATCTCAAACTAAATTTCTATTGCTCATTAATATTCATCGCATTTAATTGTTGGGGAAAAATTATATATTATATTTATTAAATGTCTTATAAGCATTCTTAAGATATAAATTATCAATACATACATAATATAATATCTTTCATTAAGTGTAAAATAATTTTGAAAACTCAAATGAAGTCATATTATTATAATCAACATCAACATATACACGTGTAAGAGAATTAGATCCATTATATATAACTTTTTGAAGGACACAGATATTGAACCATATTTATTTATCAAACTACAAATTAAATAAATACGTGAGCTCTAATGAGTATTTCTTAAAGATGTTGTTTGATTGTAGTTAAATGGAGTGTATGTGTTGTTCAAAAGAATATATCACTCTATATGTCACCTGTTATGATTGACTGAAAAATGTATTTTATAAATTAAAAGTTTAATAACTAAATATTTTTTAGTCAAAACAACAAGAAACAAATGCAGCGAACATTTTGTGGGATAATAAATATGTTACGATAGGTAAAAATTCAAGAGGACACCTGCCATCACCTATCCCTATAGTCATCTGCCACTATCTATGACTCCATTTTTCATAGATTTGAATAGTTGGATATTCAATCCATTTAAAAAAATTAATTGGAACTAAAACACTTTCAAGAATACCATTCTTATAAAAAAAATTATCTCAATAAATATATTTTGAAATAACATTTTTAAGAAAATTACTTTAAAAAACCATTTTAAAAAATAATTTTTTGAACATTTTTTTTATAAAAGTAATTTTTTAACTTTTAAAAATTAGTTTTTTGCTATTTATGTACTTAAGAATAAATTTTAAATTTAATTTATGTCTACAAGTCCTATAATTAATCTCAATTTAATAAAAAAATTGAATGAGAATAAGAAGCACTATAAGAAAATGAGAGTTTAATTAATGATTGAAATTGAAAAACAAAAAACATAATTTTTTTATGTTTGTTTTTTTGGATGAATTGAGCATCCATCTAAAATGGATATATTCATGGCCAGTAGATATAATAAATGAATTCAAATCATTCATTACTAAAGTTATCAATTAAATTGTATCATTTAAGTTCATTAACGCTAATTGATAAATTTAATTTTCTTGAATTTAGATGAATTATAGATTATAAATATTGTCACATCTAGAGTGACTTATCACATAATGAAACTAAAATTGAATTCTTGGCCCAAAAAACAATATAATTAATTTCCTGTTGAATTATTATGTTCATAATCTAATACTTTGATGAGAGAAAAACATATATGTAAGAGATTTATATATTCTAAATGTGTTATCCATCACTTATATTTAATTATCTTTGATTCTTTAGCAAAAGTAATACAAATGAGTGATAAATAATATAAGGCTGAATTATATGTACACTGACGATATAATGTTTTTACAATGTCATCAAATCATTCAGCATTCATATGTTAACCATCATTAACTCTCAAATAAAAGTAATACAAATCAATGGTGAATGGTGAACTAACATTGTAAAAATATTACGCTGACAATGCCTAAATTTTAAACTCATAATACCATAACTATAATAAAATTTTGATCACTATATAAATCTTTTAGGGGTGTTCAAATCCAGACCAGTTCAAAAATAAAACCAAAAATCCACAATCAAATGAAGATGATTCAATTGTTGATTCTGATTATGTGATTTATTATCAATTTTCTTGTTGTGAAAATATTATTTTTATTAATCATTAATGAAACACTCTAATTGTTAAAATTACGTTGGAGATAGGTGTTTATATTGTTGTTGTTGATATCTTGTTATTCTATTGTTTGGTTATTATTGGTGTCTTGATGTTGTTGTTGTCATTTTTTGCTTTTATTATTATTGTCTTACTGTTTTTTACTATTTTATGATGTTATTTACTTATACTATTGTTGCCCACATTTTAATATTGTTGAACACTATTTTTATTGTTGGTTTATGTTTAATATTTAGTTATTTTTATGAGTTTTGAATGTAAGTGTAATTTCAATATTTTATAAAAAACCGATCCAACCCGAACCGAACCACATATAATATTTGGATCGGACATGTTAATATAAACAGACCAGACTGGTCCAAACTACTTATTAATTACATGTTTAGATTGAATCATTTTTTATCTAAAAACCAATCGAAAGAGAATGCGACACCCCTACAATCTTCCACTTTACTTTGATTTAGTAAGGTGAAAAAGGATTCGGATTTAATTCCAAAAGGATCTACACCGTCAAAACCCACTATATATAACATCTTCCTAACATATGCAACCAACGAGGTTCCATTATCAATTCATCTATTCACTCTTTCTTCTTTTTTGTCTGCTCTCTCTCTCTTGAAATCTGTGTCCTTTCGTCAGTGAGTGGAACGCATAATTAACGTTGCCGTTTTGCTCTCCCACTCTAAAAATTGCATGCTTTATGCCTTTTTTTGTTCCTGATTCCGACACTGGATAAACGCTAAACGACGAATCAAAAAACGCGTTCCCAACATGATCTCTTCTTCTTACACTGTTTTCAGTTCTGACAGCTGTAACAGAATCACCAACATGATGATTTTATGTGTGTGACTCTCACTCTTTCTTCTTCAACCATAACCATACAATTCGATTTGGATCTTAACCTTCAAATTTCTCATCACTTGTAAGTGAAATGTTCAAATATCTCAACTTTTTTAATTTCTGAAATGACCCATTTAGTTTTTCTTTTAGAATCTAATAAAATCTGTCTCATTTAGCTGCTTTTATTACTTTCATATTCCATATTTGAATTTTCACGCACTTCCTATTATATATAATAATAAAAAATGCTATCTTACATTGCTCACTTTCAATTGCAGAATCTCCATTCATCAAAGTTCAATTAATCCTCAACAACCAAGTAAAAGAAGAAACCAAAAAAATCTCAAATTGGATCTGATTCTTCCAATTCTCACTTGTAAGTAACACATTCCAAAAACTACATCTTTTATTTCCTTTTATTCAGTTAACCATTTACTTTATAAAGTATCAAACACTCAAAGGCACTTAAATTTCAAAACTTGATACATTATCACATTTGAGTTTTCTTTTCCTTGTTTGGTTATGAAGGAAAATCTAAAATCTTATAAAATATTTCAGTATAGTTGCTTTTACGTTTCAATTACTATAATATTTCTCACACATGTCACTCTTAATTGCAGAATCTTCTGAATCAGTGCACTGAATCATTTTCTTCACACCAGAAACTGAATTAAGAGAAAAAATCTAAACTTTTTCTCAGAACAAAATGGGGAAATCAATAAGCACAAGGAATAGTAGAGAGTGGACTCAGATCTACGCAATTTACGGAATGGATCAATGGCAAACCCTAATTTTCCTCTTAACACAAGCGATCCTCTTTTCAGTGTTTTCAATTCTTTACCTTCTTTACTTCACTTCAATCTGCATCTTCTTCGAGTTAATTCTCCCCTCCGGCACCGCCAGATTCGCCGCAGGTTTCACCGGTGCCGTCACAGCTCTCTCCGCCGTGTGTTTATACTTCGCCGCCGCAAACTTCTTCTACTCCGCCGTCCCCCTCCAATACGACATGGCCAACCGCATCGTATCCGCCGTCTCCGACTGGTCCTCCGTCAAGCTCGCACTCGACCTCGGCTGCTGCGGCCGCGGCATCCTCCTCAACGCCGTCGCAACGCAGCTGAAGAAAGAAGGCTCCTCCGGAAGGGTCGTCGGGTTGGACCGGTCGAAGCAAACCACCCTCTCGACGCTCAGAACCGCCGTGACGGAAGGCGTCGGGGAATACGTGACGTGCCGGGAGGGCGACGCGAGGAGGCTGCCGTTCCCGGATAACTACTTCGACGTGGTGGTTTCGGGCGTTTTCGTGCACACCGTCGGGGTTGGACGGCGGAGTGCGGCGGAGGCGGCAGCGGAGAGGATGAGGGCGGTGGGGGAAGTGGTAAGGGTAATGAAACCGGGTGGAGTAGGTGTTGTGTGGGACCTACTGCACGTGCCAGAATATGTGATGAGGTTGAAGGAAATGAATATGGAAGATGTTAGAGTTTCAGACTGTGTTACTGCTTTCATGGTTAGTAGCCATATCGTTTCTTTCAGGAAACCCACTCATCAATTTCTTCTGGGCCCACCTGAGGTTAGATTGGATTGGAGATTATGCTGATGTGTAAATTCTATTCTTTAATCCGAAATGGGTTAGTTCCTTATTTACAGAGTGGGGATATACATTTATTAGCATCAACGAAATCAAGCTTATATACTATAATAAATTACCGTGAATCAAGCGAGAACAATTCTTCTATGAAAAATGTGAGAATAGTGAATCTATATCATATGATCAGATATTTTTATGGATGATTAAGATTATGAATTAGTTAATGATCATATATGATTGCATAGTTAAAAGAGTTGTGTATATTTATTTTTTAATCTTAATTGTTCAGATTATAGTTAATCTATGTTAATTAGTTAATCTATGTTAATTGTTATGATTTCTTAGGAGAAAGATTAATCTAGACCTCATGTTTGAATATATACTAACAAATACATTTTTAAATGCATTGGGAGGCAAAGTTGGACTAGATGCTTTATTTGAAAATAAATAAATTGTATCTCTCTTGGAGATATAATATGCTAAAAAAAGAGAGTACATAATATGTATATGGTATTATGAGTTATAAACTGAGGTTGATGATTTTATAGACGAGGAAATGAAATTGTAGCACGTTGATGTATTCGTGAAATTGATATTATTTTTCTTCACCTCTATTAAATTTTACGTTGTAGTGAAAAGTGTAAAACATTTGTGTGGTTGTGTCTTATTGTCTATGCCTATTTTATGTTTAGAATGGGATTGAAAATGAAAGTAAAAATAGTAATTCGGTTTAATTTCTAAAATTGTAATAAATTTTTTATCATTTTCTTACTTTCGTTTTTACACTCGAGCCAGATTGATCTTTTATATGTATATATATCATGTCAAATTATTATAAGTTTATACTCAATCATATTTGTGGAAGATTCAGTTCTTAACATGATATTAGAGTTCTTATGAAATTCTTTTTTATCATTCACTAGCCTAAGAGGTAGATGAAAATAAAACCATCTATGAGATGGTCCTTGCCAATATATTTCCTCTTTTTCTGCCGCTGCAAAATTTTAATCAAATTTAGAAATCTATTTGTTTCTAAAATTGTACTAATTAACCTTTTTTTTATCGCATTGATGTTATTTTTAACTCAAATTATTTCAAGGATGATATAAAATTATACCTATCTCCTTTATAGAGGGGCTAAGTGCAACTTTTGAAGTAAGAGAGTGCCTAATGTAATTAAAGAAGGATAATAATATGGCATTCTTTTACCAACAAAAAGGTGAGTTGAATTACTTTTGAAATTTTAAGGTGATTGAAGATGTCACTGTCTTATTTATTTTGAAGTTTTTCTACTTTCTTCTCTCCATGTGAGGTTGGATATGATTCTCTCTTTAAGAAAAGTTGAAAGCTGGTGGTGATTATTTGATGAGAAAAGTAGTTAGTGATTATTTTCTTTCCATCACAATTCAACTTTGTGGAGGTTATGAATTGATATGATAGCAAGGAAAGATACCCGTTAGAGTGTCATAATCATATATCTTATACATGCATGGTGAATTTTAACAATGTCCTACATGAGTTTGTTACAAGTTCATAAATCATGTTTAGGAAACAATGGTTGGTTGCGTTGGCTAGTGGTTGAGAAATAAAATGGTTGAATAACATCTGTATTGGGTTCATAATTACTTGTATTGGGTTCATACCTAATTATAGTCAATTAACTTGCTCATAATCCTTCGGAAGATAATCAACAAAGCGTTGATCTAGTGATGTAAGTCTCAATCAGATTTCCAAAAAAATTAAAATATCAAGAATTTGATTCCTAAAAGTGACATTTGTTGGAGGAGCAATTACACATCCCAAAATAGATTAGTTTTTTACCCAAAAATAAAAGAATATTATTAATAGCACAAAAAAATCAAAAACTTCATTAACACCTAGATGATAAACTAGTTGAAAACTTAGGAGTTAATCAAAAGTTAACAGGTTGAGTTGAAATCTGAAAGCAGAAATCTACTATTGTTCCATAACTTTCCATAACATTTTATTCCTTCGGTCTCTTGCTTATATATAAGTTACATTTTATAAGGTTTCTCTATCCTTACATATAATCATTTTTAATATATAGATATTATTAAATAACTACTATCATATATATATTCATACTATATGCATCCTATTATTATTTATCCATATTTCAATAATCTTTTCACTTTCTCCATAGTAAAGAATGAATGAATAATTGTAAATTTTTATATATATTTAAAATAATTGAGACTAAAAACAAATTTTACAAACTTTTTTAATATGTGTGAATTTGGTAAATGTGACTTATAATTTAGGGCACATCGAGTAATTTTTTGTTTTTTATGTTTTAGAAACTCAATACATATTTATATTTTACTTTTAAACTATATTACTGTTTATTACTCAATTCTCCATTTAACTTTACTATAATTTTCAATATGTATTAAATGATATATATTCTAGTTAAATATGTCAAATTTTTACACCATTTAATGATGTCTTAAAGCATTTGGATAACATTAAGTATGAAAAGAAATGAGTAATAACTAAATGAATGAGAATTGTTTGTTAAAGTTTGTTTAGAAATGAAATAAGAGTATAAAATCTATCCTTAGACAATGTAAATATTTATACATAATCAATATATCATTCACCATTTATTTGTATTATTTTTATTTAAAAATCAATGATAATAGAATATAAATGATGGATGATACAGTAACAATGTAAAAATCTCTTACACTATCATGATATACGTTTTTTTCCACATGAAATAAAGGAATGAACTTATATAAGACAAAATTTACCCCAAATACCATATCAAATACTAATTATAAGGCACATATCATATCGAAATATGTTTATAGACAATTAATACACTTGTTGTCAAATAAGATAACTAGAGCACTAGGTTTTCACCAAAATAAATAAATAAATTTGAGTTCTAGATATGCTTCTTGAGTTTCCCCCATCATAGTAACAATGATTGTCTTGCAATAGAGCCTTTCTAGGACCACATGGTGCATGTGCCCCTAAGGGTCTTCTAATCCTGACACCAAAAGCATTGGGGTCATAATAGCTACCCTAGCTAGAATCAATGACCATTTCATATTCACAATTTACAAAGCCATGTTTTCCTTTGTTAGGTTCAATGTAGATTTCTAATTTTATTATAAGATAATGTTTTCAGAATTATCTATAGCAGAAAGTTCGGATCCTTTCCATTCCATTGTTATTAAAAATTGTGACAAGGATTCTGCTACATTGTCTCTTGCATAATAAATTAAATTGGGGTCCTTACCATTATGGAGTAAAAATCTGAAATATAATTATCTTCAAGTGTGTCACTTTTGGAAGAGAATATCATAACAAAACTCACTATTGTCTCTCTCAATTTGACTTAAGAAAAGTTCTCTTCCTTTCAATTAGTGTTATACTTAATAGCAAATTCTTTGATAAACTTGAGTGCTTTCTAACTTAGGTTAAAAATCATTGGATAAAACATGACATAAAATGGTGTGATCTATTTTTAATTTTTGTTATAGTTTACTGAATATACTAAATATAACTTATACGATATCTTCGATTTTGTCCAAATCTGACATGTTTACTAAACAATAGTTAACCATTGTTAACAACTTTACCCTAATTCTATTATCCTATGCTCATTCTTATTCCTCTAGAAATCATTAAACTTCTTTAAAGTGTCCAAATAAAAGATAATTTATTGAAACATAAATGAAAGGTCCACAAATACATTCCAATCAGATGTAATAATCTCTATAGAGGAAACCATAATGGTAAGGTTTAGCTAATCTCCAAAACCATATCCCGACCATAATTGCTGCATTTTTTTTACAATAATACATAATTTTGATAATTTTCATACTTTAAGATCATAATGTTGAAGTTGAGATGTGACTAACTTATAAAGTAATGGTGTGAAGCTGAACCAACAAAAGTGATGCCACAATAGTACATTACCCTTCATGTGGCTGCTTCCTCATGTTTATTTTGTTTAACTCCAAGTGTACCACATTTCTTGCACGTGCTTCTTATGCATGTTATAGCATTGCAAGAAAAATTAGGTGCCTATGTTAAAGCACACTTGGTCTTTATTATAGCATTCCAATAAAAATTAGGTAAGCATGTGAAGTTGTTATTTGATGTTTGGTTGATTTTGTATCTATGATACAAACTAGTGTGAAGGATAATGTTTGAAATTTGGAGTTGGGTGTTGTTTGAATGAATTAAAATTATGTTTAATTTGGAGTTGATGTACTTAGCCCATATATTTTAATATTTAGGTAAATTGTTTAAGGGTTGGGATCTTACATATTTACTTATAACATAGAGATGATTATACTCATAATCATTATGTGGTGCAAGTCAAGATTTCAGTTCCTGAAAGCAACACTTATTAGGAGGAGCAGTTATATGCCCCGAAAGTGATTAATCCTTACCAAAAAGGTAAAATATACATTGTTAGTACCAAAAAATTATGTGATGCAAGATCAATGGTAAGTGATAACATACAGATCTGAAGTTCTAAGTTATTGATACTACAAACATTTATATAATTTAATTGAATAATGCACCATAAATAGTTTAGATGTGTCTAGAACTATCAGTTCCTAATCTCACAATATTTTAGTTAGTTAAATTGATCATTCCTCACACTTAAATATTGTTCCAAACTTGTTAGAAGGTTTTGAATAGATACCCGTTTTTGCTTGTTTTGTAACTTTATTTTCCCTTTCATTCATGAAAATAAATGCTTGTCATCTTTGATAAAAAAAATCCTTCTGCTGTTTAAAAAGATAACCAAGATTGAATAGGAAAGCTACAGTATATTTTAAGGACATCAAGTACACAACAAAGGAAAATGGTGGGATCAATTTGTCCTAGTTGAGAGAATAAAGTGTTATTCTTAAACTTTCTAAGATCCATTTGTTAAAGTATTAAAAACTCCTGAAAACTCATTTATAATATATTCCATAAACACTCTTCTATAAGTTGGTTTTTTGGGTATAAAAAAATACATGTGCCGACAATGTAAAAAAATTCTGATACCATAAATATATCATTCGTTATTAATATTTAAATATCAGTCATATAATTGAATATTGAGTAATATACTGACTTTATATAAACTTTTGTATTGACATTATATAAATATTATACTTTTTCTAAAGTAGTTTACTCCAATTAGATTGTAATATAGCATTACTATAGTTATGAACTAGTTATGATGAAATATTTACAATTATCCTACAAGATTTAGTATTCACAATGTTAGAGGTTTACACTCAAACAAATACACTTCTAAGTTATAGAAGGAATAACATGCACAAAGTAGAGGAAGATAAGGTTGCTATGATTTTTTCCTTAAAAAATAGTGGTGCAAAAAGAGGTTAGTGTAAGCGTTTAGGGTGTCAAAATGTCAAATAACATAATTATATCATAGTTTGTGTTGAAAGATTCTTCTAAAATAATAGAAAAACAAAGTCCCACATCAATTCCTCAAGTACTAAGAAGAGTAGAAGTCTAACTTACTCAAGTACTAGCATAGTTAGGGCTTTTGTATATCAAAAAAAGTCACACACTCAATAATATATTGACACAAAGCTATGCAACATGGGCAACATATATGCATCTCCCATGCCATAGGTGATGTGAGTTGAAATATATTTAGGGACACAACTAATTGTTAGTGAAGAATATATCATAATATTTTTTATATTATTATTAATTATTGTCAGCTCAAATAAAGTAATACAAATGATGAAAATAATATATTAATTATATAAAAAACTTTATAGTAACTATACATAATAATGAAGAGCGTAATATTTATGCATTAAAAGTGCAAAGATTTATACATAGTCAATGTAATATTCATTATTTATTTATATTACTTTTATTTAAGAGTCAATAATAATAAAATATAAATGATGTAATGACAATATAAAAATATATTATATTGTGAGTATATACATCGTTTTCTCAATAATGAAAAGGATTGTTATTACTGCTATTTATTGTGTCCTCCCACATATGTTGAAGACAGATTGGCCAAAGACAGATTGGCCAACGATTTTTTTGTGCACAATATGCTTTATTGTATAAAAGAATGTGAGAAATATTTAACCAGTAACTTAAGAACATAAAATATTTGCTTACAAATTCATCATTACAAAATTACTAACCAATTAAAGCTATAGCACACTCGACAATACATCTTCAATGGGGAATTGTGAATTTTTCAAATTTTATTACCTCAACAGTCTGTATCGACTCCATTTATACAAATGTACATACCCATCTCTAAAGAGTGAGGAGATATACTTGATAATACAAAAAAAATACTCATCATTTATATATATATTAATCAAACGGGTGGAACAGCCTTGTTTGTACAATATAAGAAAGTGTGTCAGGGCTATGAGATCTATGACAATTTACATATATATTTTATATTCATATAGTGTTTAATATTACTAGCAATATCGAATATTGTCATCAGCTGGTCCCATGGTCTAGTGGTCAGGACATTGGACTCTGAATCCAGTAACCCGAGTTCAAATCTCGGTGGGACCTTTTTCTAAATATAACTACTGTATTTCATGCCATTTTCTTCAATGTTTCGGATGCTAAAAATGTCAGATTTTCATGTTATAGAAGCTTTCAGTATTTGACTTTACATGATAAAACACCTGTTTAAATGTCAGTAATAATAATACCCTTATTTAATGCTTTGCTGCTCTTGGAATAGAATACCTTATGCAAATTTTAATAAGTTATCATGTGTTAAATCCCCACCCCTACAATTAATGGAACTTGTATATCATTCACAAGGGAAAAGTTAAATGTTGGGGAATAAAATGATATTATGAAATTGAATAACTTTTAAGGCAAAAATAATAATATAAAGTGATTGTGAATTGCCAATTATGGTCTTCAAGGAGGAATTAAAATTGATAAATTTTCAATATTTTGGTTCCTATTAAATTTCATCATTTCATGAGACAAAATAATCCAATGATCCTTGTATCTATCTATTCTATGGTACAAGGAAGAGCACAAATTTCCAATGTACATGCTCTAACTATTGAGATTTTCACACAACAAAGAAAACATGTTAGGGGAATGTCACACTTTGCTACTTGACTGAACCTAAGTAAAATTTTCTCAAACTAGTGATAGAACACAAAAACTCAATGAAAGTTGATTGGAAAGTATTGCTAAGCTCATGAATTAACTGGAATGCAGAAGGATGAGCTGAGAGCTGGGGGTAAAACACAAACAAGATGTGGTCCGGCAGGTTTACAGCTTATATCGGCGTCATCAACATCCGGTAGCCCAAGTATTGGTGGGCGTACATAACCAGCCACCAGTGGCATGCATAAAATTGAGATTACGATCCTTGCACCTACAGCAATAAAACGAAAAATAAATATCAGTTTATGTTACAAGTAACTCTGGTTGGAAGAACTTAAACAACCAATATCTTACTCTTAGTGAGGCTAAAGAGATAGAATAGACCTAGAACATACAGTTATTCTTTACGGCTAGATAGATGAATATGTATGATGATCTAAACCACTAAAAAAATATATATGTATTCCCAGAAATCCTAAAAGTGAATCCAATTAACTGTTAGCCGATCCAAATACCTTGTTTCGTGGAGAGAGATGCATGTCCTCTTTTCCTCCCAGCTAACATCCAATTTCCTGAATTAGCATTTACTTCATATAGCACCTCAGCCTGTCACAACCAGAAACAAAATTTTAGCGTCAAACAGAATACAGCCAGAGTAGATGGAAATAATACTATACTAGCACAATTTTAATCCAGATTCAGGACTAAAACAACTCTTCAGAAACCAGATGTTTAACCAGTTTCCCTCTTCTGCTTCTCTTAAAAACTATCTTTTGTGTGAATACTGTTCCCCTTTTTAAGAGGCAGCACAGAAACAAAGTGATTGTATCTTCAGCTAAACACGAAACAAGAAATATAATTATGCACATAAGAATGTGCTTACAGGGACTTACATTCTGTTCAGAGATTTCTTTTTTATCCAAATCCTTTAACCTTTCCACCCTCCATTGCATCTTAACTAGTTGCCCAACTCTTAGGCCATCTGAAGGGAGAGGAAGAAAACCAACAGCTAGGCATGGATCAAGCACAGGCTTTTGCAAAGTAATTACGCTCCTGAAGATCATCTCTTGTCTGGCACCATCAACTCTAGTAGACTCATTCATGAGAGGAGGGTGGGCTCCAATTGTTCTATCGCCGGAAATTCCATATCTGATATTTAATATACTTTCTGATTGCTTTCTGGCTTCTGCATTTTTATGGGTTACAAATCAATCAGATAATTAGTTGCACAAATCAGGCTATTATAATTTTGAAAGGTATGGATAGAAAATAAGTAAAAACATAAGTGATTGATAAATGCCCCTCTTACTTAATAATTAAAATCGCGTAAATAAAAACATAATGAATAGAAAGAAAATGTGACTTATGAAGTGGTTATATCAACATCAATTGTGCCTGTGAAACTAATAAAAACTGGAAACCACACCATTAGTTTTAATCATAGATTACAGGTTAAAACAGAAGGGCAAAGAGTGCCTCTTTCATGTTCAGAAAGATTAACATGGAATTCACAACATCAAGAGAATCAAGATATTAATTAGCAGAGTTTAATCAAGATATTAAACTGGGACTAGTAAAATGGCTTTGTTGGTGGTTGTGGTCTTGGCCACTGTGGGAAATAAAAGAAAGGGGTCTCTGGTGATGGTTGCAGCCTTGTGGGGTCTCTGCCTCTCTGGTGGTGGTGGAGGTGGGCTTGGAGGAGGGATGTTTAGAGTGGTTACCGTATGATTAAGGTTGGCAAGGGCATTAAGAAGGGACTCATGCCTTGCATCATATTCATTCTGGAATTGCTGAAACTTATTGTTTATGAACAAAAGAGCACCACCCACAGTTATGGGAGGCATTGAGAAGCAAATGGAAGCACTAATTGATAGGCAGCAAAATGCTTACTACCAAGAAATTTAGCTAACAGCTATACTACTCCAAAGAATAAAGAAGAAAACTAATTTACAAGATAACTTTCATTTCATTTATTGATTTTGTAAACAGTAGATTCATTATTTAAATAGTGTAATGAAACCCTAAGGCTAATAAGAGCCATACAAGTGGCATAAATCTAAAGCATAAGAACATTCTAGAATTGAAAACTATTTACTTTTTTAATCATCTAAATAATAACTATAACTATACTATTCCCTTTCTTATAGAATTGAACTCAAACAGCCTATCAAATAAGTCAACTAATCAGTAACTTTTGAAAAATGGTCAGAATTGCATAAATATACTTCCTACACCAGGAACTAATAGTGCTTATCAGTTTCCAGATTCTCAACTGATATTGGTATAGGGCACTTATAATATTGTAATTGTGAAAGTTAGGTCACTTTTCAAATTACTTGGTGCTATAGTATATTAAAAGGCAACCATAGCATCATTTGACTGATATCTGTCAGTGTGATTACCTTCTTCATTTGTCTTGCCAAGGCAGATACTAAACAAAATTCCTGCTTTGGAAGTGGGAGATATGACTAGTGGGAAGTGACTTGAAGTAGGTCTACCCTCCGTTTCTCCACTATGTACAAATCCATCTTGAAGATCGAGCCAAGCATCATATATGGTCAGTTTAGCCTTTACTTCAGAGTGAAGTATAACCTAGAAGTAACATGAACCATAATGTATTTTGTCAACAAAAAAGAACAAGATGAATAAATAGAAATTTTAGCGATTATTGCTTACATGAACAAATATTTCACATTTTTTGTAGTTATTTAAAAAATTCATTACCAAATGAATGTCGATAGTGGTCTGGTTAAATTTTTTTAAAGTGTGTCATGCAGAACTGCCAATTGTATGCCTGATAAAACACCGACCTTAGGATATCATGATACTAACATTTAGGCAAAAGCTCAGCGTTGAGAGTGTATCGTAATTCTTATGATGGTGTAGTATCTGAAAATTCCTTCATTAAGATTTACAAATTCAATGAATCAAATATTAATTTTCTTTCCTCCAATATCAGTCAAGGTTACTTCATATGAAAAAAGCCAATGTCTGTTATTTCCAATTTTGGAAGATACATGGAAAGCAATGGGAGGGGTAGTGTTTTAGTTATAAATGGAGCCTTGACTCCCATACTTTTTGTTCATGATAGTAGTTACTTTATTGTTCATAATCAACTGTTATTAACTAATTATGAAAAGAAAGACTAATACCTGAAGAAGCAGGGTACCGTCATTGCATTTATCAGTAACACACGTTGTAACATAGAAAGGATATGTAAAATGCACTGCTAGGGTCCTGCATATCAAGGCAACAGATTATAACTTTATAAGTAACTAATGCAGAAAAAAACAAAGTATGCAAAAGCCAGATGCATGGCAGTTATAATTTAACAGCTTTTGATATATTATATAATTAAAACGTAAGAATGATGGAAAATGGGAAAACCTTTCAAATATCTGATTGTGGAATGCTCCAAATTCAAGTTTCAGAGCTATTGTTCTCATTCCATCTACAATACTCTCACTTCTAGTTGTGGCTGGAAAGAATAAACAATATCAGTACATATGGTTAAATATAAAATACACATGTATGCAGGCTTCAAGGTTTGTATCACCATCTTAACCTGAAGACGATCCTCTGCTGAGCGTCTCACTGACGGCTCGAATCAGAACCCAAAGAGTAGAAGGTGACTCACTTGCCCAATTTGGAAACTCTATTTTACCATCTTGAAGAGACAAACGTTCAAATTTTTTTCCAGAATTCAAAGATCCTATTTGAGAACCATCTTTCTGCTCCTGTACATCATCAATCTGTGATACACTGGAATAGCCTTCCATCTCAATTATATGTGAATCTTCAATCTCCAATCCGGGACCAGTATCAATATGCAAGACAGCAGCTTTGAGAGAGTAATTTATTGGTCGAACTAAAATGCCAACCCATTGATGCTCATTTATTAACAACGCGGATGAAACAGCCGCTTCAAGATCAACCAGGGCTCTGGGTTTGGCAACCTAAAAATAGATAAAATATTATTATATAATAATTGAGGCCAACTCTTTCTAGCTGCTGCAAAGATAAACAACACCAGATTAAATTTACCAAAACCCTCTAGTAAACCAACTTATTTCCAGGTTAATAGGTATGATCAGGAGGGAAACATCAAAGCAATAGAAATACAATTTGAAGGAAGACATCCCTATCTTCTATTGGACCATCAAATTCCATTTTCTCATCCTATTAGAAGAGAGGCTACCTTCAGAATAGGTTTAGCTGGCTTTTCGTAACTCATAAAATCATCACTATCTGCAGGACCAACTTTTGAGAAACTATGAGATCTAAAACTCAACTGCCCAATCTGCCCAGTAAGAACTCCAAGAACATATGATCCTGGTTTCTGAGGTGGTAGATCCAAGGTAATAGTATTCCGACCAGGATGCAAGAAAATAGCTGTAGAACTCTTCAACGCCTAAAATAATTTAGATGATTGAGTTGTTCAGGCAGTAAATAATTGAAAACCATAAACTTCGTATACTATTATTGAAACGAGTAAAATAATGCCCAACAAATACCTTTACACCTTCATCAGCATTGTGTGTTGGTGTTAATGTAAGACTGATTGAATCAAGAGTTATATCATCTGGAAAACCACTCCAAAGAGTTACAGAAAGGGAACCAGGATCCCTATCACATAACTCCATTGGAGGCCCAGGATTGCCAGAAAATGTAATTAATGATGATACATCAAGAGGTACAGGGTCCTTCATTTCACTATGAGCAAGACGTAGAACTTCTGACTGAAACGCTTGACGCTCCTTGGTCAAAAATAGTCCTTCATCAAGAGAAAGTAACCTCACACAGGATAGTAAGTAGCCAGCTTGATCATTGAGTATCTTCTGACACTCAGCTAAATTTGGAAGGACCTCAGCCAACAAGTCCTGCCATCCTTCACCAGCATAAAGTGCACAAACCTTCTCATATGACTTTGCAGCTTGATCAAAATGTCCATGCTTAAAGGCGACTGCTGCTAGCTCGCCATCAAGGACAACTCCATGTCTTTTCCACCAGGAACGATGGTAATTGTCAGCAGCACCTTTAGTTAGCTCCAAATATTTTTGCTGCCAACAAGGAACAGACAAGTAAGGAAGATAATGAAGATGAAGTCCAATTAGCACCAGAAGAGACATCAACAAAATAGTTACAAGTACTCGATATTTGTTCATAAGGGAAAAACTAATAACACAAACAATCAGAGACACGATGAGAAACTCTCAAGAAGAGATCCTTGAGAATCATTTCAATGAACTCCTGACTTCAGCCCATGTTGATACCTCAAACTCCTCAGACGATGATAATGATGTCAACAGTTCTGGATTAGAAATGGTTTGCTTCAAAGCATGCTCAGCGGCTATATAAATTTCAGCAAGCCTCATAGGCCGGTCAATTGAGCTATCGACATTTCCTGGTGAAGAATAAGTACGTATCATGGAACTTGCATGTAGTTTTTGTGATGATGATCTGTCAGTACATAAATCAGATTGTAAAACTCAAATCATAACATCAAATACAGGATTTTTTAACAGTTTACTAAATGAATCCATCTGGAACAACATATATCATTTCATTACCCATCCAATGTACCCTGACGACTGTCAAACATTTCAAACACATTTCCAGCTGAAAGTGAAGCCCTCCGCCTGTTGGCCTCTCGTAGAAGTACAGTAGGTTCAAGAGGCAGGGGTTTCCTCTGGATACCGAAGTGCTTGGTTCTAGGAGTTGTTTGGAGAATCAGCTAAAGAGGTATAATCACATTATTAAGGTAAATATGTGATACAGAAAAATCTTAAGTGAAACTACAATAACAATATTAAAAACACATGCTCAAAAAATACATGTTTTTCTCTTTCTATTTTAAGTAAAATTCTAGATTGATTAAGAGGGAAATATGCGTTTTTCTCTCTTTCTAATTAAGTAAAATATTTTATTAAGGGAATAAAAGAAAGACCAAGGAGCCAAGGCCTTAAGAGAAATAGAATTTATGAGAACAGTGGAATTGAAACATTTACATGACAACTTATCCCTATGTTTGTTCTTTGGTACCTTTGGCTAGTAGGACATGTAAAGATTTTAAGGGGAAATTTAAATTCCAATAACTTGTGAGCTGTGATGTATTTCCCAAGCTCATGATAGGAGGCCAGGCAGGTCAGTGAGAAGACATAAAATGACTGCTATAAATTATACTATGTCATCTTTGGATGGGATTACTACATTTTCCTTTTCTAGTAATCTCACTCTTAAGAACTGAAATATTTAAGACAAGGCGTGAAAAAGTGTTGTTCAAGCATTAAGGAATGAATAAACTTTTTTGTTGAAATTCTGTTGGGTAATGAAATCTTCTGTAATGTCATAATTATGACTAGAGTTTTAAATTTTGATCCACATTATATCGAATTCAGCATATGACTACAAAGTTTTGCCAATGAAAAAACTGCAATTAAAATGAGAGAAGTTTGAAAGTGTTTGAAAGATAAAAGTATGACATAATTCCCTTTATAATACTTCTAAATTTAATTGAATAATAATGGTATTTGAGGAAAAATAAAAGTGTGGCAAATGAGGGAATGCCCCTTATTATGGTTTAGATTACAAGTTACCTTCTCTTTCTCAAGCACCTCTACTGATGCATCAGCAGGAACAGAAGGCCAAACTGCTGGCTTAGGCCAAGGAAGTAAGCTGAGAGAAGCACTGCTCGAAAGGAAAGAAAAAACTGTCAAACAAGGAGAATGAAACCAAAGGTGATGTAACTAGCCTATAAATGACTAATCCATGGAATCAAAATCGATCAGATTAAGATAATGCAAAAGATCATTGGTCCTCCAAGTTCGAAAATGTACCTGTTAACAGGACTTCTTTCTATATCAGTTCCATACCCAACTAAATACGCAACTCTCAAGAACTGCCAACATATAGAAAATACAAAAAGCAACCATAGTTAACAATGGTGTGGAACACAATATCATTGTAGTCAGTAATGAACTTGGAAAAGAAAAAAGGGGAGGAAAAAAGGATAAAAAAGATAATTTTGATTGAACTCCATTAATTTCATTGCCAATTGTGGGTTTTGATAAGTGCAGTTGTTAACTCATTTAAGAGTCCATCAAACCAAATAAGATATACAGACTATTTACTAGCTTAGTGAAACAAAAGTATTCTACCTTAACCCTAGCAAGTGAATACAGGTCACCCAGAAGACGAAAGAACTCCTTCTCTATGTCAGGCACCACATGTCCTTCATTGTTACAAATTCAATGAATCAAATATTAATTTTCTTTCCTCCAATATCAGTCAAGGTTACTTCATATGAAAAAAGCCAATGTCTGTTATTTCCAATTTTGGAAGATACATGGAAAGCAATGGGAGGGGTAGTGTTTTAGTTATAAATGGAGCCTTGACTCCCATACTTTTTGTTCATGATAGTAGTTACTTTATTGTTCATAATCAACTGTTATTAACTAATTATGAAAAGAAAGACTAATACCTGAAGAAGCAGGGTACCGTCATTGCATTTATCAGTAACACACGTTGTAACATAGAAAGGATATGTAAAATGCACTGCTAGGGTCCTGCATATCAAGGCAACAGATTATAACTTTATAAGTAACTAATGCAGAAAAAAACAAAGTATGCAAAAGCCAGATGCATGGCAGTTATAATTTAACAGCTTTTGATATATTATATAATTAAAACGTAAGAATGATGGAAAATGGGAAAACCTTTCAAATATCTGATTGTGGAATGCTCCAAATTCAAGTTTCAGAGCTATTGTTCTCATTCCATCTACAATACTCTCACTTCTAGTTGTGGCTGGAAAGAATAAACAATATCAGTACATATGGTTAAATATAAAATACACATGTATGCAGGCTTCAAGGTTTGTATCACCATCTTAACCTGAAGACGATCCTCTGCTGAGCGTCTCACTGACGGCTCGAATCAGAACCCAAAGAGTAGAAGGTGACTCACTTGCCCAATTTGGAAACTCTATTTTACCATCTTGAAGAGACAAACGTTCAAATTTTTTTCCAGAATTCAAAGATCCTATTTGAGAACCATCTTTCTGCTCCTGTACATCATCAATCTGTGATACACTGGAATAGCCTTCCATCTCAATTATATGTGAATCTTCAATCTCCAATCCGGGACCAGTATCAATATGCAAGACAGCAGCTTTGAGAGAGTAATTTATTGGTCGAACTAAAATGCCAACCCATTGATGCTCATTTATTAACAACGCGGATGAAACAGCCGCTTCAAGATCAACCAGGGCTCTGGGTTTGGCAACCTAAAAATAGATAAAATATTATTATATAATAATTGAGGCCAACTCTTTCTAGCTGCTGCAAAGATAAACAACACCAGATTAAATTTACCAAAACCCTCTAGTAAACCAACTTATTTCCAGGTTAATAGGTATGATCAGGAGGGAAACATCAAAGCAATAGAAATACAATTTGAAGGAAGACATCCCTATCTTCTATTGGACCATCAAATTCCATTTTCTCATCCTATTAGAAGAGAGGCTACCTTCAGAATAGGTTTAGCTGGCTTTTCGTAACTCATAAAATCATCACTATCTGCAGGACCAACTTTTGAGAAACTATGAGATCTAAAACTCAACTGCCCAATCTGCCCAGTAAGAACTCCAAGAACATATGATCCTGGTTTCTGAGGTGGTAGATCCAAGGTAATAGTATTCCGACCAGGATGCAAGAAAATAGCTGTAGAACTCTTCAACGCCTAAAATAATTTAGATGATTGAGTTGTTCAGGCAGTAAATAATTGAAAACCATAAACTTCGTATACTATTATTGAAACGAGTAAAATAATGCCCAACAAATACCTTTACACCTTCATCAGCATTGTGTGTTGGTGTTAATGTAAGACTGATTGAATCAAGAGTTATATCATCTGGAAAACCACTCCAAAGAGTTACAGAAAGGGAACCAGGATCCCTATCACATAACTCCATTGGAGGCCCAGGATTGCCAGAAAATGTAATTAATGATGATACATCAAGAGGTACAGGGTCCTTCATTTCACTATGAGCAAGACGTAGAACTTCTGACTGAAACGCTTGACGCTCCTTGGTCAAAAATAGTCCTTCATCAAGAGAAAGTAACCTCACACAGGACAATAAGTAGCCAGCCTGATCATTGAGTATCTTCTGACACTCAGCTAAATTTGGAAGGACCTCAGCCAACAAGTCCTGCCATCCTTCACCAGCATAAAGTGCACAAACCTTCTCATATGACTTTGCAGCTTGATCAAAATGTCCATGCTTAAAGGCGACTGCTGCTAGCTCGCCATCAAGGACAACTCCATGTCTTTTCCACCAGGAACGATGGTAATTGTCAGCAGCACCTTTAGTTAGCTCCAAATATTTTTGCTGCCAACAAGGAACAGACAAGTAAGGAAGATAATGAAGATGAAGTCCAATTAGCACCAGAAGAGACATCAACAAAATAGTTACAAGTACTCGATATTTGTTCATAAGGGAAAAACTAATAACACAAACAATCAGAGACACGATGAGAAACTCTCAAGAAGAGATCCTTGAGAATCATTTCAATGAACTCCTGACTTCAGCCCATGTTGATACCTCAAACTCCTCAGACGATGATAATGATGTCAACAGTTCTGGATTAGAAATGGTTTGCTTCAAAGCATGCTCAGCGGCTATATAAATTTCAGCAAGCCTCATAGGCCGGTCAATTGAGCTATCGACATTTCCTGGTGAAGAATAAGTACGTATCATGGAACTTGCATGTAGTTTTTGTGATGATGATCTGTCAGTACATAAATCAGATTGTAAAACTCAAATCATAACATCAAATACAGGATTTTTTAACAGTTTACTAAATGAATCCATCTGGAACAACATATATCATTTCATTACCCATCCAATGTACCCTGACGACTGTCAAACATTTCAAACACATTTCCAGCTGAAAGTGAAGCCCTCCGCCTGTTGGCCTCTCGTAGAAGTACAGTAGGTTCAAGAGGCAGGGGTTTCCTCTGGATACCGAAGTGCTTGGTTCTAGGAGTTGTTTGGAGAATCAGCTAAAGAGGTATAATCACATTATTAAGGTAAATATGTGATACAGAAAAATCTTAAGTGAAACTACAATAACAATATTAAAAACACATGCTCAAAAAATACATGTTTTTCTCTTTCTATTTTAAGTAAAATTCTAGATTGATTAAGAGGGAAATATGCGTTTTTCTCTCTTTCTAATTAAGTAAAATATTTTATTAAGGGAATAAAAGAAAGACCAAGGAGCCAAGGCCTTAAGAGAAATAGAATTTATGAGAACAGTGGAATTGAAACATTTACATGACAACTTATCCCTATGTTTGTTCTTTGGTACCTTTGGCTAGTAGGACATGTAAAGATTTTAAGGGGAAATTTAAATTCCAATAACTTGTGAGCTGTGATGTATTTCCCAAGCTCATGATAGGAGGCCAGGCAGGTCAGTGAGAAGACATAAAATGACTGCTATAAATTATACTATGTCATCTTTGGATGGGATTACTACATTTTCCTTTTCTAGTAATCTCACTCTTAAGAACTGAAATATTTAAGACAAGGCGTGAAAAAGTGTTGTTCAAGCATTAAGGAATGAATAAACTTTTTTGTTGAAATTCTGTTGGGTAATGAAATCTTCTGTAATGTCATAATTATGACTAGAGTTTTAAATTTTGATCCACATTATATCGAATTCAGCATATGACTACAAAGTTTTGCCAATGAAAAAACTGCAATTAAAATGAGAGAAGTTTGAAAGTGTTTGAAAGATAAAAGTATGACATAATTCCCTTTATAATACTTCTAAATTTAATTGAATAATAATGGTATTTGAGGAAAAATAAAAGTGTGGCAAATGAGGGAATGCCCCTTATTATGGTTTAGATTACAAGTTACCTTCTCTTTCTCAAGCACCTCTACTGATGCATCAGCAGGAACAGAAGGCCAAACTGCTGGCTTAGGCCAAGGAAGTAAGCTGAGAGAAGCACTGCTCGAAAGGAAAGAAAAAACTGTCAAACAAGGAGAATGAAACCAAAGGTGATGTAACTAGCCTATAAATGACTAATCCATGGAATCAAAATCGATCAGATTAAGATAATGCAAAAGATCATTGGTCCTCCAAGTTCGAAAATGTACCTGTTAACAGGACTTCTTTCTATATCAGTTCCATACCCAACTAAATACGCAACTCTCAAGAACTGCCAACATATAGAAAATACAAAAAGCAACCATAGTTAACAATGGTGTGGAACACAATATCATTGTAGTCAGTAATGAACTTGGAAAAGAAAAAAGGGGAGGAAAAAAGGATAAAAAAGATAATTTTGATTGAACTCCATTAATTTCATTGCCAATTGTGGGTTTTGATAAGTGCAGTTGTTAACTCATTTAAGAGTCCATCAAACCAAATAAGATATACAGACTATTTACTAGCTTAGTGAAACAAAAGTATTCTACCTTAACCCTAGCAAGTGAATACAGGTCACCCAGAAGACGAAAGAACTCCTTCTCTATGTCAGGCACCACATGTCCTTCATTGTAATGAGAAATTGTTGCTTCAATTAAAGCCAAGCAAGCAGTTATCACCCAGACTTCACGCATACAAAAAGGCAGAATATGCTGAGAAGAAACATTATACAGAAGTAAAAATGGGACAAATCAAAATGGGACAGATCAAAACGGGGGGAAAGAATTATACAGTTCAAACTGAAATAGCTACTGTAACAAACTCATGTAAAAAAACACATGAAAACAGAGAATCAAATACCTCATGTGATGCCAAAGATTTTGAAAAGCTTATTATGAAAGAATAACCCCGTGATGCAACCTCAAAGGGGCGATTCAGCTTGAATAAGAGCTGAAAAATGAACATGTAGTAGTAAACCAAAGAAAGTTAAACCATCTTAGCAAAAAAGAAAAGGAAATTAAACCAAATAATTAGTCATGGATCTGATTAAGCATGGCTCCTTGAGATAGTAGCACAAACCCAAAATGTCAAAGAGAACTCAAACTGATAGTGCTTAAGTGTCCAAACATTATAACTTTAAAAGAAAAATATTTTTTACAATCAAAGAAGAATTATTAGATGAGAAGAACGTTCAGAAGAAGAGGATAAGACATCCTCACAAAGAACAAAAAGAAACAGCTAAAACAAGAAGAGAGAGCCTTTCAACAAAACATGTCAATCCCTCTACACATATACCATAGAAACCCTTTCTGGATAACAAAACACATGGGCAGATGCACACAATGACACAAAATCAGAGCTTTCCATGTATGTGTAAATGGTGGCTGCAGGTTGTCCTGTCTTGAAATTTATTTAAAATACTTGAACAATTAAAGCATTATACATATAGTGATGGTGCAAAAGCAAATCGAATGCATACATACTGGCACGTGCTCACATGTGTGTGCATGAGAGAGAGAGAGAATGAGGAGTATGATAATAATGGATGAGGTAAGATTCACCTAGAGCTTTGAAATTTATCTTATATTATATAATAGACTCCATAGCTAACGAAGCAGTCAAGATTATAAACACCAAAGAAGACAGTAGACACATACTTCACAAAATTACAATGAGCTGCTTATATATGTTACATTTTTGTGTGTAACACTAGTGTTTCAGCCCGGGCTAACCTTTGATGTACAGGCAAATAGATATTGTCTAAATTCAAACTCCCTAAACGAGTCCTCTTGGACAATCTGTGTCAATGCTTTGTTTCCTGGATTAAGCAATGCTGCTTGATCATCCCCATGGTCTGCACCTCCGAAGTTCCTTTGCTTTCCGGTCATGTTAACTGCATTAGTTACATATATATTTGGATCAATTTTCATTCCTCACAAGATTTGTAAGGTTCCATAGAAATGTCCAAAAGCACAATACTACAAATCTAAATACCATCTTGAGTCTTGACTACAACAGCAACAGAAAATATAACTAAGCATTATGCACCTGTTTCAAGATAGCAGAGTTCTAGTTCATCATATTCTCGTAAGGCATCTTCATGAAGGTGAGCCATTTCAAACATAAATGCCAAGCTTTCCTGAGCACAGAAGACAAATTTGTTAAAAGAAGCTATAAGCTCCAAGAATGAACCAAAAGAGAAAATCAATAAAAATCAACAACGGCTGGGTTATAAGAACCATTTATTGCAACCTTCAGAATGAAAAAATTACAGAAGTTCCAGACTGGCATGAGACGCTGTTCACTGAGCTTTCGAATCTCATCCTCATAAAACTGTACACGCCTATCCAGTGTATTTCTGATGCATTCCATTATCTTTGATTCCAGGTCTTCCCAAAAGTTTGCTTCAGGGAAATGCATATCGTATTTGCAACATCTAAATGGGGATGAAGCAGTGTTAAAAGCATCAATAAGAAGGAAATGTGGAAGCAAATGAGAAGGAGAAACTTGAACAACTGTTTTTCCCCACTCATGAGCAGTTAACGGGTTATTATTTCTGTTTAGATATATATCATTCCTTACAGTATTTTTTATCATCAAATTCTGGACCCATCACACGTGTATAAAAACAGTTAATTCCACAATATTTATGGATTACCCTTTCTGATAAGTGATAATTACGTAGAATGACACAAAATGGAAGAATGATGCCGCTGAAAGAAACTATAAGGTTGATCCTTAAAACTAAACTTCCAAGCTCCATTTTTGTTTACTGCCGCATCAAGTTCAAAATAAATAAAGTAATGTCCAATCAAACAGTTGTTAGATTCTTATACATTGACCATAAGCTAAAATGTCAATGAAATTTTTTAACAAAGCCTTAGTTGAAATAATAATTTAGAAAACTATCGACCAACAGATGTTGGGGAAGAGGAGAGAATGCAAGTGGCACACGTCCAATTTTTCAAGCTTACCTTTCTCTTTTTTTGGAGCTAAACTCAACTTCAATTTTAGCATATACTTTCTTTGCCATTTTGTTCGCCTGATCATTAGCTGGATGAGCTTTAGATACAAATACAATAAACCATTCTCTCTCATCATTTTGGACAATTAATTTAAGGCGTGGTTTAAGGATGGTTTTGAACTCGTCAAGATCCTGGGAAGAGAAAATGAAAGTTAAGCTACACAATAGAATCCACAACTGAATTAAACAGTGAAAGGATTACACACCAAAAATAATTAATTGAAACAACTTAAAATCCAATAATTGATCATTTAAATATTTTTCGCAAATGCTATAAAACTCAACAGAGGATGACCCTCGGCACAATGGCAAGGTTGCTTGCCTTATGACCATGGGTTCAAATCCTGGAAACAACTTATTTGCTTGTAAGGGTAAGATTTCGTACATTTAACCTCCTCAGACCCCACTAGGTGGGATAATCGTGCACTGACCCAAATGCAAGGACAAAAGAGGGTATTCCTAGAGAAATAAATTTCCAAGGAGGACTAAAATGAGTAACTCTACTCACACAATTGGTGTTCCACCCATTCATATATGTAAGTGAGATACTATTACACGGTGACAGACTTTTATTTCGTTTTTTTTCAAAAGGAAAGGAATAAGACATTACAATTTCTTTCTATTAAAAGAAAAATAGGAATGTATTGTTCTCTGGAAACAGACTCTTTGCTTGCGAGAGTAAGGCTACATATATCTACCATCCTCAGTCCCCACTTGGTGAGAGCCTCATGCGTTGGGCCACCCTTTTTAGGAAAGTATCATTCTATCTAATTTTAGTTATCAAACGTACTTCAACAATTACATGTAATTCATATGCCCGATAGAAACTTCCCTTTCAGCTAGCTATGAATTTAATCAATATGTTTTGCATGTTATTTACTTATGTTTTGATTACTTCGTATAGTCACACAGAAAGGCAGCAACGCTAAGTTATCTATAAAAGTAAACAAAAACACATTGTGACAGAAAGGTCACAAAATCAGAGTGTATCTCCCTCATCTAACCTGAGATGTCATTCCAACACTACAAGTTTCTGCTAGAGTCTAAAAAATGCTATTAGTGAGAACATTACCTCACAGGTAACAAGTACAACAGTTGCATACGGCTCTCGAAACCAAAATAACAGTTGCTCCTGAGGGAACCGACTACGGAGTCTTGAATCTGTGGTTAATATGAACTCAGCTGGCAATTGCTCAACAAAGACAAGATTCCGTGTCTTATTATTCAAAGGCGCCCTTTTGAATGGCAATCGCGACTCAAAAGCATCCTTAACAGTTGGCCACAAGTCACACACATCCTCCACTGAAAAAACAAAAACACTTTGCTGGAGTGTCAATAGACAGTTAGAGTGTTAGCCACACTCAAACACATACATCTAGATTATTGATAGTTATTGCAATAGTGTTTGATCAAATACATTACACTAATTATGCTTCTATATTTGTTGCATCGATGCCTTTTCGTACCGATAAACCCCTTTGTTTTGAGAAAATCACCAACTCGGTCCTTAAAAAAGTCGAGCATCTAGATATGTAATTCCGGCACTCTAAAACGACATTTTTCGTCCCTGGATGTTCAAAATACCAATCAAAGTAGTCCTTTGTGTACTACTAACTTGATCGTAGTTTTTACCATTCAAAGACCAACTTGATCGACATTTTGAACATCCAGGAAGGAAAAGTGTCATTTTAGAGTGACTAAATTGCCCCGCGCCCCTATCTTTCAGGAACCAAATTGCAGATTTACTCCCTTAATTTTCTTTGCAGTAGAACAATATACTTTATGCTTTCTTCATTTCCTAAACATTCACCATAACAATACATTGCACTAAATTGTAATAATGTTACTAAATTTGAATTAGATTACTATATCGGGAAAAAAAAACACTTCTCTTATCTCCAAATCCCTCTAGTAAGTGTTTAATTATAAGCTACTTCACAAAACAAACCCTTAAATGTTAGAATTCGTTAATATGATTAAAAATCGATATAATAAGATATAAAAAGCATAGAAGAATCCTTTATAAATATATATAAGGTAGATTTCGATGTGATTGTGCATTAGATCTTTGGTTTTGGGAGAAAAAGGGTAAAATGGTAATTGAGAGAAAGTGGGAAAGTAATGAATGAAATACCTGAAATGACAATGCGATCGGCGGTGTTCTTGATTGATTGAAACTGAGAGAAGAAATTGGACATTGTGGATCTGTAGAAGTTTCTAGAAACTCAGTTGAGATCCATGGAAATGGAAGTTCAGTGAGTGTTTACAACGAGTACTTGGAGTTCAGAGAGAGAAGTGGGAAGTCGTGTCCCGTAGATCTAGTGCTTCGCGGTATTACACACTAATCACTACCACCGGTGATTTTGGATTCCATTCAGATACACTATACTATATTTTGTTTAACTTAATTACATTTGTCATTATTTTTATTTAAAAAAATACATTTATCTCTTTTGCATGTGGTAATAATATAATTTACTTGAAAAAATTCATCTCATCCAAAGACATAAATAACATGCAATCTAATGTTGATTTAGGTTACGAAATTCAATCGGAAACATATTTGTGGATTTTGTGTTCAATTTTCTTTATAACAAAACTAGCGTGCGGTGCCGGTCACCCGCATTCTTCATATTATATTATTTAAGAAAATAATTTAAATATAAGAGTGCAGTATATAAACTCAATAAAGAGTGAAGATTTAAGAAGATAATATGTGATAGTTAATATTATATACATAAAATTTATGTCAATTTCTCATTTTGTGCCTATTGGATGGAGAAAGATAGAAGATGGAAATAAGAGAATGAGTGGAAGATTAATGATATTAAATTATTAATATAAAAATGAAAGTAATAGGTGGAAGTTTATAGTAGTTATTAAAAATATAAAAAGGTAAGTTTGGAATATAAAAATTATACCATAAGGTAGTTATTACTTATTTTGCCTTTATTAATAGTATAGAAGTTTATTAATAGTATAGATAACAAGTCCAACATACTTAAAGGGTATTAACTTAAGATAAAAACCATGTCAATTTTAAAATAATAAGTTGAGTATATTACGAAAGTATCCAATATATATATATATACATCAAAATCAATGCGTTTGTTTCAAAACTAGTGATACCAAGTGTGTCATATACAAACATTTAATTGAATATTAGTAATAATTAGAGATCTTTTTCCTTTCGGAAGATACAGGAGCGAAACAATTAATGAATTGATATTGGAAGACTCGAAAGATTCTTCCAATGTATCATTTTTGGGTTTAATAGAATTCATAGATATAAGAAGAAATCATGTCAAGTTGATATTTTAATTTGGACTAAAAATAAGAATGACAAAACAAAAACATTAGAAAAATAAAACAAGGAGAAAACAACATCATTAACATATCAGCATAATTTAATAATAAGAGAAGATTAATTAATAAGTAATAACACTTTTAATAATTAGAAAATATAAAAAAAAATGTATCTTTTACATTATCAATTGCAATATTAATTAAATTCAGAAATGAAATAATCTTAATCTTAATAGTGGTTTTTGTATGGATCTAGTTTCTAAAATTGGAATAAAAAATTGAGCAAAATTGATTGTTTTTTCTAAAAATCAATTCAACACGAACCAAACAATTTCATTGTTTTGTTGTTTCAATTTCTTTAACTGGATTTTGATTTCTTTATTGGACTGCTTTGGATTTGAGTCCAACATTACTTCATATGGTTGCTTCACCTCATCACAACAACTATTTTTATTTCTATTAATATCCTCTATCTTTATTTTTAAGAATAGTAATAATTTGAATTTTGAAATTATTGGATGCACTACTTTCCGATGCAGTTTATTATTCTTGAATGCTTATGTAGTGTTTGATAACTGCCTAGCTGATATGCTTTTGGGTATGTGTTAAGTGTTAACTAAAAAAATAGTATATAAATAAATTTCATTTCCATGTTCCACCATGATAGTTGGTTGATATAAACATTCTTATAATATGATTGGTTATTTTTAAAATACGCTTGACTTAAAAAATATGTGTAAAAGGGGGCATAATAAAAGTCTTTCTCATACATTCATATAGAAATTCAACATTCCAAGAAATCCACATTTTCTTATTTTGGGAATGTCATTTGTCTAATTTTTTAAATCTTCTATAAAATGGGCATGACACATTCCAAATAATATAAGCAATTTCTTTTATGATTTTATTTCAATTTATTTAATTTCCCATTTCATCATATTTTGTCTATTTTTTATTTTTTGAGGACAACCCACAATTAGGTTTGGACATGTGAAGATATTTCATATTTTGGTATACATGCTTCCAACCTAGTTTTAACAAGTATTTGTCAATTTTGTGAATGCGCATGACTACATTAAATAATGCATTCATGCTATCATGGACATGATATTTACAAGAAGTACACATAATCTATGTACATATTTTGCTGCTCTAAACTTATGTATTTATTATCCTAAAAGCGTTATTCATATATCTTATTTTTTTATGGACACTAATATCAAATTTAACACAAGCAAGAACCTAATAACATGGATAGCATTTCCCCCACTTGTTTAATTGTTACACTCTATTATGTATGTCTCAAAGTGGGTTGTACTTTTCTACCTTTCATTTTTTTTCCCATTTTGTCCTTGATGACTATTCCAAAAGAGTGTATTACTTCATGTGTAGTCATTACTTGTGATTAGTCAGAAAAATATATAATTATTAAATTTTTAACTTAAATATATTTTTCAATCAATCACAAATAGTAACACACTTTGTGGACAACAAATGTGCTACCGATAATTGACACATTCCTATAGGAAGGGAGGTCTACATATACAGTTTTTTCCTATGGAGGGAAGGGGTACTTGACCTACATGCTCTATAAGTGTGGGTCAGTGCCCAAATTTTACTTCATACTAATTGACTCAATTCCCATATCATTTGCATGTTTTTTTGTAGTTGGCTAGATATATATGAACTAGTTGTTCATCATTCAAGACCCTTCATAGTTTCCTTTTTGGCAAGTTCCATCCGTGAAAAGGAACACACTATTTGAGGATCACCATCAATTTTGACAAGTCAAAAACTATATTGATTTTTTTCTTAATGATCAAATTTCAATTTGTTTACCAATAACATAATTACATTGATCTCTCTTGAAAATTTTAAACTAACCTTCCTTGATATTTATATTGAATAAGATAATAATATAACTACACAAAAACTAGTGTAAGATTAGATGGAGAGATACTAACAATATTTTTTTGGTACAACCAAGATTGAGTATTCCATCACCCATTTGGATAAAAAACTAATCATTTTCAAGGTTTGTGGCTGTCCTCTTTTAGCCAGTATCAAATACATGAATCAAACTCTGGATCTTTTGATCATTATGAGAATCTAACAGAGTTTTACACTCTTATATCAACACATTGTTGGTGTTATAATATTTCCTAAGAAGCAGCTCAATTATACTTTAAGAAAATGAAGACTTGTGTTCAAATTATGGCACAATTTCATCTTAAAAAAAATTGTCTATAAAAAATACTAATTTCAAAGAGGTCAACCTAATCTTAAAACAATAAAGCTTTGATCAAAATTGAATAAATTTTTTAAATGAAGTCACTATAATCTTTAAAGCCACATCACGAAAAACTAATAAGTCTCAAGTTTGAGTTAATAGAATTGCAAATACATTAAACATTGTTGATAGAGAATTTTATCACTATACTTTACCTCACCTCTAAACCTTTTCTATATTTTTCTTTGTCTTTTCATTTTGTTTTACACTAGTACAATGCATAATTATTTTAGATGACACCGGCAATATTTTATCCAATTTTCACATGAAATATGATTTAAGTCCATGTTTTTTCTTTCCATATCCACATGATCAATTTAAGAGCAAACATCAGTTAATATAATTTTTAAACATTCAAGTGACATTGCCTTAGTATTTAAAATATCATCAATTTAATATCTTAGTTATAAAAAGGGCAAATTTGGCTATTAAAAAAGAACATGTGGCTATTTTCTACATAACTATTTGATAAGTTAGCCATGTAAAACTAAGATAAGCTAATAGGATAGAATTGGTAGTTGATGAGCTAGAACTTTTTCATAACATTAACTGATAAGATAACATGTGTAAAATATCATAAGCTCCTAGCTTATATATTATTTCAATGCTCGGTATCATAACTTTCCTTACTCTTTTATAAAATGAGTGTGATATTTATCAAATTGTCTCTTACTTTATTAATTCTTGAGATTTAGAGGATAAAAGTCTCGTAATTTCTTTTATCTCTTTATTAATAAAGTTTTGTTGTTGATAAAAAAAAGCTTGTAAGCTCACAACTTATTAAAATAAGTTAGTTTACTAAACACAACATATATCTTATTAAATTTGTTGGCTCTTCACTTATTCTTATGGATGGTGGTATTACCAAATAGATTCAAGGACTCGGTTTCTTATAATACAACGAGCTCCTACTCTTATTTTGATTAGCATTATAAAGCATTTTAATTAGGTAATAATACATGTAATGTTTTGCGGTTTATCTTTTCTCCCTTTTTATTGTTAGGTAAATGGGTTTCTTTATTCTTTTGTGAATTGGTTCATTTCATGACATATCAGATTTGATATAATGATATAAGACTTCAATGAATTTCCAGATATCGTATAATAGATTAAATGATAAAAATTCAATTTCTGAAAATGACATTTATTAGAAAGACAGTCATACATTCTAGAAAGATTAATTTCTTGTACATATAGAATGAGAGAATACTATTAATTATACGAAAAAAGATTTGATATACATTTAGGAAGTGTGAAAGCATCATGCACAAGTGAAGGATATCAATATCAATAATAGTGCATTCATGATCATTATGATATTTATTCCAAAATGAAGCACAAATGATGCTAAATTTGATAAAGTTGATTTGTATTCTTTCCTAGAAGGGAATGCAATTAAAACGGGATTTAACTTGTGTGGTATTAAGATAATGATTCCTTTACATGATATGAAGAATGGTCCCTTAGAGTCAAGCCAGAAAGAAAGGTAGCTACTAGTGAGGTAGACTTTGTTGTCTATTTGTGTGAACTTATGAGTGGTGGAATATACTTAACCATGTCTTATCAAAAGAAAATGACATCCATGCTCAAATATCTTCATACCCTTTTCAGATTAAATCAAAAGCTGGTGTGAGTGGAATACTAGAAAGGTAAAAGAATAATAATAATATTCAGCTTAAATTAGTTTTTCTTCTGACTACACTTTCCTTCGGTGTATAACTTTTTTCCTCTTTATGAGTCATAGTTTATTATTGACCATGTTCAGTTTATTATGATCTTGCACAGGTCTGAAAATTTTGTGATATCAGATATCTGAGTTTCTGTCAGGAAAAAGATGATACTGAAACAAAAGTGTTCAGTGATTAGTTTCTGATGTGAAATTGTTTTGCATCTTGAATATATCATTGGTCCATAATATTGAGTTTTTAAGAGGTGATGTTGAGTTTTTGATTGCTTTATTCTATAATCACATTTTGAACAATTGTACACACTTAGGTAAAACTTTACAATAATTTTAACCCTAATGACAATTTAAAACATGATATTGTAGCTTATATAAGTGACATCATGTGTATGTTATATATGATATCATCTTTATGTCTACTGTATAACTTTCTCTTAGAAGATTAGTATTAATAAAATTTAAAACTTCAATGATTCATTTTCTACTAAGTTCAACAAATTTGCCATATAGGAATGAAATTTGTCTATATTGACAAGACAAAAATGATAGATATAGCAACTTAAATACGATAAACATAAATATTGACGATAAAAGATTTTGTGTTATACTTGATTTTATCTTTTATTAATGACTTTCTACTTGATTAAAAGTCAAATTTCTTGTAGTGATTGTTTCATTTTAAATCCAATTTGAAATTCAACTATAGAGACTTCTAATCAAGATTCAATTAAATCTGTAATTGAATTAAACTAACCTTGATTAATTGAATAAGATGGAATTCAAACACAAAAAATAGTCAATCCACATTGTAATCGATTTAACCTACTAATCCATGCCAGTGCAACTTTCAAACCATGGTTGTTAATTAGTCTCAAATCATCATAATTTATTTTTATATTTTCTAATAATACATCATCTTGGAATTTGGTGAGAACATGTCTTGTGAATTTAAGCTTATTCATTACATTTTCTGCATTTTTATAGACTTAAAATTAGATTTAATATATTTGCATTTTTATAGACTAGAATCAAGTTAGAAAAATTTCATTTAACCTAATTTACTCATCTATATGGTGATTTAATAGTTAAATATATTGAAATAGTAGTGCAAAAAAATAAATATATATAGGAGGACCGTTAAGATATGGGGCTAGCTGTACTAGCTAATGTCATTTTTAGAAGGGAGAAAATATGGAAACAAAAATAGACAGCATGAAAACTAGCTCGTGATAATCATAGAATAATTGCATCACAAGCCACAAATCTTTAATAACATTAAACGTTTTAAAACTATGTGAAAACTTAACTTGATGATATTTTATTGGCAGTGCATCAACATCCATTAAGACGTAGAGTATAGCCCCAAAATTAATATTTGTTTGAGTTATATATATATAAGGTGTATATGTTATGTTAATGGAGTTTATCTATAACAACAAAGTATAGACAGTAATATGATTATATATTTAAATACTACCTAAAAGGGTATAATTAGCATATTTATTATCATTACATAGAGCTAGCTAGCATCATCAATTTTTTCTTTACATACCAATAAAGCAAGCAAACATCTCTCTATATGTATATATGTAAAAAGCTATATATAAGTTAACTGAAATATGCATGGCCTCACCTTATGTGTAATTGCCTCCAGTTGTTGAAGAAATTTGTGGCAATATAACTGATTAGACTCGAACATTCTTCCAATATCCTAATAACCAAAATCTCAATACCCTATTAAAATCTTTACAATCTAAGGTAATAATCCCTTTTTCTTAGTTCAATATCTCCTTGTGCATCAATAATATAATAATAATAATAATAATCATTATCATCTTCATATACCTCCCTAGCTAGAAACATGAAATTGAGCTAAGCATACCAATTCATTCCTGCTATTTGATATGGTGTTGTTCTAAGTAACCCATCATTTATTGATCCAAGCATTGTTTGTTGTTGGTGCAATGAAGGAGTTTGAGGAAGTTGATTAAGCATAGTGACAAAAGAGCTAGAAGTACCATTATTATTATGATTATTATTATTATTATTCTCTTCAGTTCTCATAACACTTCCATCATGTTCAACACTCTCTAAACTGAACCTTTTGTTTGTTGATGAAGTTCCTGCCACTGCCACATCTTGATCACCATTCCAATACAAAGAAGAGAGTGTTCTTTTGGATGCTGAATTATTAGTAGGGTTTGAAGATGCAGTAATATTTGGCATAAAATGAAGATGTGCCTTAGAATTTGAGGACCCTAAACCATTACTTAGCACCATTTCTTCATATAAGTTTTGGTCATTTTCCAACAATGAATTACTGTAGCTTGTGGACATCTTTGAAAGATGAAACCTTGCATTCATCTGGCCCACGTTGATTGAAGGAGGTATCCTTTCAATCATTTCATCCATTGAATCTTCTCTGTCATGCTCTAGTGGGGACCTATGTGTATTGTTCTTCTTGTAGATTCGGCATAGTACCCAATCATCAAGCTATAATTAAGAAAAAAAAATACCAATATACAAATCAAATGCTAGTATATTTTGTGTCTAAATAAAATTTATTGCATGTTAAATCAAATATAATATTTTATTTGATAATTGGATAATTATAATGATTTAATTATTGAAATACTAAATCCTATTCGTTTAATATTTGATTGTTTACTTGCAAATTTAGAAGGAAAATGTTTTATGTTCCATCAATTATTAAGATAAAATTGAGATCTCGATAATATTATTGTTCTTTTTTTTTGGTATACAATAATATATTGTGAGCTAGTGTAGAAAATGTTGCAGAAAATATGTTATGCAAATAATTGAAGTAAATTTGAAACTCATGTTTTAAATTACAGTTATAATTAATTATGTTTAATGTAATAATTGTGAACAAATAAGAAAAAAATGTGATTGGTTCAGGTTTTTTATGACATGTTTGCCTAAATCACCAAAAGCATAAGATTGTCATCATAGTTGATGATGGAAATTTTTTAACAAATAAATAAAGAAAGAAAGGTATATAATTAAGTACAAAATTGAGAGTCATAAGATGGTGTCTAATGGTTAAGATGAAATATTTAATGGATGAAGTGAATGAGGTTATGGGTTAGATATTAACATACTAAAAAAAACAACAAAATCAAAATAGAACAAAGCAAGAATTGTATGAAAAAAGTGTCTTACCCTTAGAGAGTTTTTCTTGTTGCCCAAGTCACAACCAAGAGGCTTATTATTAGGCTTGTTATCAGCAAGCCTATACTCATGCATGATCCAATTGGTTTTGATCCCTCTTGGTGGCTTCCCTCCATAGAAAACCAAAGCTTTTTTCACACCAACTTTTTGTGTCCCACCAGAAGTTAACACAGGCTTATCTGTCCCTGTGGCTTTCCAATACCCAGAAGTTGCAGCCCTGTTTGGCCTTGCACCATTAGGGTACTTCCTATCCCTAGGACTAAAGAAATACCACTCTTGTTCTCCAAACGCTGCCTTAGCTGTGAACACAAAATTACAAGTTACAAAAAACAACAAAAGAAAAGAACAAAACAAACCAAACCCATTTCATTTTGTAACGTAAAGATTCCAAATTTGTATTCTTTTGGTGAAATTAATCAATATGTTGATGTAATGATGTAAGAATGTTAAATCCCATATGGCCAAATAGTAAAGGTTTAATTCTTGGGATGAACAATCACACATCTCGAAGAGATATTTGTTCATTTCTAAAAGGTGAAGAAACACCATTGGTAATACCAAAAAATTATTCATACCTGGTAGCTCCCATGGATCAAACTTGTAGAGATCAACATCAGCAATTATATGAACTGGAAGAGGAACTGAGGCAGCTTTTTTCTTCAGGTAGTGAACCACGAGTTCCTCATCTGTGGGGTGGAACCGGAACCCAGGTGGCAGGTTCGGTTGTTGTTGTGAACCGGTGGATGAATCAGTGCTCTCCATGATGCTTTTTTTTGTTTTTCTTCAATGGTTATGGTTTCTTCCACAGAAGAACATGTTATGAGGAAATGTTATGTTTTGGTTTTGTTATCACATAAAAGAGTTGAAAGCCCATGTTGTTTTATATGGCCATGGATGTGGGAAATGATCAAGTACAAGCAAATCTATTTGTACATACAATGGTCTGGTGATGTGTCAGAGGTTCAGAGGATGTTTAGCCTTTTTCACAACTAGGATATTATTACTCATAAAATGAGTTTGTATTTTAAAATTACAAATTAATTTGAGTAAATTACCCCACAATTTGAGGAATTTGGATACTCTTGTATGATGGAGAATCTTTTATTATATTGAGATTGTGATTTGTGGTACAAATAAATATTAAATTGTCATAATTTTAACTTATTTTTTAATATATTTTTTATATTTAATAAAGTCTCATTTCTCCTTAGAATTCATATTGGACTATTTAATATTAAAGATGAGTTGAACTCTAATTAGAAGTGACCAATAAATACTTAGATATCGATCTAAAATAATTTCTTTAAACTTGATAGCAACCCAATTTTTAAATTCACCTTAAGTAGTTTTTTTATATATAACTCACTCAAGTAATGAGGTTAAGCTTTGTTTATTCATTAGAAAATAGCTTTTATATACAAAAAAAATAATTTACTTTTTTTAAAACAAACTCGCCTTAGATTTTTTTTATGGATTTTATTATTGGGAATCGTAGTTATGAAGTAGTTAGACTCCTCTCTACTAATAGAGATACAAGTTATGACAAAATGTACTAAAAAATCAAAAGATAATGACATTTAATTTTCATTGAAGTTGTAATTTTAACATTAAAAATACACTACAAAATATAATTTATCTCTCCATTAATAAAGATGAATCTTACTCAAAGTGGATGCGGGTGCATGGGAAAAGGTACTCACCTGATGATGACGTTAACTGGAATTCTCTCCGTTGAGAGGTTGACACGTGGAATTCCAAATCATGGAGGTTGACACGTGAGTGGGGCCATGAAGGACAGTGCTATTTTTATTTTCAATTTCATTTTTTTTGTGCTTTTGGTTGATAGTGATTTTAATTATGGTTGTGTTAATGAAAGAAAAAGGGCACAATGGAAGGATAAGTGTGAGGTGTGAGAGCTAAAGATAAGATTTTAGTCTCCTTTTCATGCTCTTGTTGTGCAAATGGCACCATCAATACCAACATAGATCTAATATCTTAGTTCTTGTCTCATACATTATTTCATGTCAATGAAAATATATTATGTCAATTAAAAATTTTAAATTTTTATTATTATCATTTTTATTTCATTATCATTGATCTGAGATAAGATATGATCATATGTTCTCATTAACACTAGTGTTACAAAAAATTTATGCTAATTTCCAAACCTGTGGGGCCCATGCCATAAATCCACTTTCAAATTTCAACCATGGGAAAGGTATAAGAGAATACATCAGTATTAGTCATGGCATGACCTATATCATATATGATAATGTATTTTATATAACTTTAGCTTATTTTTCATCATAATTGTTTTTGTTTGTAAGTGCATGTGCAATAATGCAAGTAGAAGGGCGAAAATGAAACTTAACTGTTTTTTACATTGAAAGAGTTGTAAGAAGCATATTGGAGAAAAAAAAAATAAGAAAGAAACAATTAGATGTATATTTACTTCGCAGTTTGTGCTATTATCACTTTTGTGTAGTTTATATTTTACTTATAAAATAGATATACTAATTTTTTTATAGTAACATAAGAAGCTACGATTGAAAATAGAGAAATCGGACAAACCAAGTTAGAATTGCCCGAATTTTTATGAGAAAAAAATGGGATTCTATAAAGTAAGACACATAGCATATGTGTTTTGACAGGAAAAAAAATATTTTTTCTATCTTTTCAATCTCTATAGCTATTTTTTAATTATTATATATGCAGCATATATAAATGCATCATTACTCAATATATTACTTTAAAAGTGAATATATATTCAACTTACACTAATTTAAATACTCCAATATTATATTTGGCCTAAATTAAAAATCTAGTTCCACTTTTAGTGCTTAAGGGGTTTGATCGATGAAGAAAATGTCAAACAATTTATTTTGACATTTCTAATTTAAGAAATACTTGAGATTTAAATGGAAATGGTGTTATTATATTTCAGCACATTCTAAGAAATAAAATTGGAAAATATTTTTTGTGCACAGGAAAAGGTTGATATTACATAATATATGGCTACTCAATATTGCTAATTAATGAAAAAATATTTTCTAGATATTTAATTGCAAACCATTTAACTTCTACTCACATATTCACTATTGTGTTTATTTTTGTTAGGGATTAATAGATTAAGTCACAAGAAAATAGAGTAGATGTCAAACTCAGTATGTATAAGAGATCAAATATTCTATACAATTGGAATTTTTAGAACAATTACTCAGAATGGGTTTGTGAGTTGGGAAGGAAAAGAAAGTGAGAGGATGTTTAGTAATGGTTCGGGTCAAATTGGGATAATGATTATGATTGTAATTATTTTACAATTTAATATTTATAGATTGTTAGTGTAAAAATTTATACACATTTACTATATTATCTTTGTTCATTTAGATTATTTTTTTGAAAGATTAATGATAATTAAATATGAATTATAGATAATGTAATAACTATGTATAAAACTCGTACATTATCTACATACATATTTTTCTCGTTATATTATGTTTAAATTTAGTCAATGTGACCACAATTACTACCCTATTACCCTAGTATATATAGGATCACAAAATCAAAACTAAAACCATGGTTAGGGTTATCAATGATCACAACAAACACTTAATGAGAAGACCAAAACCTAACAGTTGGTTAAGTTCCTAATAGACTTAACTAAGCATAAGGCCATGATGGTCACATGCATTAATAGACTTGACTCCTCCTCAATTGCGATTTGTGAGAGGTATAAAATATACTTGTAAGATAATTATATAGTCTTCTATTTTTTTTAAAATTTAACTTGCAAATAGACTTTAAGGTGAGTCTGGCCTCTTACTTCAAACTCTAAAGTGAACTCGTCTTGATACTCAATTTCCTAAAGTTGTTGAAATCATTTCAAATAATTAGTCTAATTTTTAGAGACATAAGGAGACTAAGAAAAATCACAATACACAAAACTATTAGGAAATATTCAAAGGTGAGTTTTTATTAATGGAAATGATTTATAATATACCGAAGAGTATTCTAAAATTATATAATATTGCAATTATAATTATGTTTGTTGATCATACTCTAAAATCCTATTTCTAATATAATTTTTATGATAATTATCTATTTTCAATTATGTTGCCACTATTAGAAGCACTACCTTTGTTAAATTTTAGAAGCCAATAATATATCAACTTGGATTTCAAATTCCTACCATCCCCAAGGGTTATGAAGGTGATGTACATGGCAACACATGCAGAGAAAGCATGCATGAAGACAAAGAAGGCCATTTCCTCCAACGATGCAATCAAAACCAATAAAGGATCTAAAATCTTCAAATGGGTAAAACCTACACTATGATGGGTGGGGTCCAAATAATGGTTCCATGAGCGACCAAAGGGTCCCATTGATAGTCATTTGTTGTAGACCATGACACGAGGTGGAGCTACCACAAGGTGGAAAACAAACCCTAGATGTCACAAAACCATATCTCCCATCATAACCACATAAACCTCAACTCCTTTTTAGACTATCAAATTAAAGTGTGTATGAGAGTTTTGTGGTATATTTTTTTTATTGGCAAAAATATAATATTAGAATTCAAAAGAAGTATAAGAGAGTCAAGGTGAAAAGTATAAGGTGGGGGTTAAGACTATACTTGGACGAAATATTAGTAAGGGTCGGTAACCCAACTCGAGTAAGGAATTATGGATAAATTTATTTTCCCATTTATCTATAGTTAAAATTTAAGATATTTTCTTTGATTTAAAGTGACATCCTTTCGGGCTAACTAGATGGACCACGTTGTTTCTAACTAAATGATGTTCCATAACTTTTGATGTTTTTTGTGGTTCGACATACCCATATGTATCATAAAGTGACTTCTAAGAAAGCTCATGTGCTTGTTGTTTGTTTAATTTAAGATTTTGTTCATTAAAAAATTAACATGAAATTTTTTTTATTTTAAATTTTAATGTATTAAGTATTTAATTTTTATTTATATTTTTCTTTAATTTCCTCATTTTTCTATGACTTAAGTGTGTTACTAGGGCTGCAAGTGAGTTGATTTTGATGTTACTCATTATTGATTGGGCTAGCTTGAGTAGATTTATTGAGTATAATGCATACAAAAACAAAAAAATGAAATAGTAAACCTACAAAAACAAAAAATGAAATAGTAAACCTAACTCAACGTTGGTATTTCAAAATTAAAGTAATAAGTTGTGCATCATTCTAACATTACTAAAAGATTCAAGAGTAAATACTAATTTTAGTCCCTCATGTTTTTTAATCTTACTAGTTTGGTCTCTCAAAATTGAAAAACCCAAAATAATCTACAAAAATTTCAAATGTTGGTCAAATTAGTCTTTTTTAGCATGTTTTAAAACACTTGGTAAGGACTAATTTGACTCATATTTGAAATTTTTGAGACCATTTTGAGTTTTTCAATTTTTGAAAAACCAAACTGGTAAAGTCGAAAAACATAAAGGACTAAGTAATTACTCAAGCCTCAATGCATAAACAAACTATGTAACAACCAATAAAGTATAATTCTATACACAATTAATATAAAGACTTAAATATAATCATTATATTATTCATTATTTATATGAATTACATAGTAAAGAGTAATACAGTTAAAATATATAAAAATCATGAATACATGTTTTCCTAAATTGAAATGAATGGGTAAGTGTGATACATGTGTGTTTTTGTGTGTAGAGCATGCCTAGTAATAGTAAAATGATTTAATATTATCATTATGCTTACTTGTATTGGTTTATGAGTTGGTTAGTTTCCAACCCAAGCCAAACCTAGAAATCAAACCAACCATGATTGGTTCAAAAAAAAGAAGACTCAAACCAACCTAATGAACCAAAACCGGTCAATTAAATGGTTCCATAGTTTTTTGGTTCTCGCAAAGTGGCAGACCCATGAGAAGTTCAATATGTTTTAAATGTAGATATTATATCCATGTTCATGTCCTCATCGATACATCAACTAATTAAAATGTATCATTTAATTAAATATAAAAGTAATAAAAATAGAATTATATTAATTGGTGTAATTTGATTAGATAAAGATAGAATGATACAAGATTTTTAATGACCGATGATCTCTTTTCATATGTTAGTGCCTAACAAAAAAAAAGATTAATCTATTAAATTAAATAAGATATAAGTATTACTTTACTTATTTAATAATATCACATTCATAACTTGTCACTCCATTTCTTTCCCTTTTAGTAGCTTTACTCCTCTACCTGTATATTTGGTATTTTATCTTAATTTATTTTATAGGTAATCCTTTTTATAGTCTAATTCTTAATGCGTATTTCAATTCTTATGACTTACTCTCCTGAGGAAAACTAACTATTTTAATTTCAATAATTTACAGTCAAAACACAATTCAAAATCTAAATCATCCAACATTATTCATCTCACATTTATCAAAGTAACAAAATTTGAAGTCACTTAATCTCTTTCCAAATTTTTATCTGTGCAATCAACTTGGGAAAACAAATATGTTGTAGGGTTCTCCTAAGTAAAAGAAGCAGATATTATTTTTATTCCATAATAAAAAGTAGAAAAGATGAATATGATTGACTTGATCCCATTTAAAAATTGTTGTAATTAAGACCTCACAGATATCTTCATCAAAGATTCTCTAGCATGAGTTAGATTTCACTTGTCTCTTTGCTTACCCATAAGTATGATTTTCTTCATAATCAACATTTTCACTTTCTTTATTATGGATACAATAGGTAATAATCTTACAGAAAAGATGTTTACCTTATCACTTTGTCTTCCGCAAATGACATTGATAGTTTCAGCCACTATGAAACGGTATATATACTTTCCTTTTTTACTTTTTACTACACCAAAAAACAAAAACAGTATTTTACCAACATAGTCACATAAAATTATAACAATATATTAGGATTTACAATTATTCATAATCTCATTTATCTTAAGTTTGGTTGAAACATGTTGAGGTATAGACCCACCTCACCATATAGAAGTCTTTATATGAGTACCATCATATCCCAAAAAAATGACCTATTTGTATGAATGGATACTCAACACCCAGAATTCTTTATTATGCCATATTAGAATAATTGGAGTTTAACTCTATCAAAAAGCTTACTCATGCTAGAAACTCTGCACTATATTATATATAAATGAAAAATGGAGTTATATCCCAATAATGGATTTGATTCACATTATATCAGTGATTATCAATTTTGTCTCTTTTGCACAATTGTGCATAGATACTTCTTGTTATATTGATTTTTTATGTAACTTGTAATCATGTTGACATTTATTGTGCCTTAATTTATAATACTTTTACTTATTATATAAATGACTATTGATATCAATATTTAACAGAGAGATCAAACAAAAAAAACATAGACCCACCTAAGCTTCAAAAAGTTATGTGTGAAGTTAAACACCGATATGGATTTAGAATTATACATGCATGTAGTTTATTCTGTACTTCTTTTAGTACAACCTTTTATTCTTTTTTTCTTTAGAAGAAAAAGATTATTGGATTCTTTTCAATATTATTAATCAATTTCCAACCATATGACAAGGTGGGAAATAGAGGAAGGACACTTAATTATAGTATTATGTTTGTTATCAATGTTATGAATAAAAACTTTCTCGAGTGCTAGAGAATAAAGTTTTTGTTTTTTCTTTTGTTTTCAACACCAAAAAATAATATAAATGTCGTACCAAATTATTTTTATTTTATTTTCATGATATTTATTTTTCCAGTAATGAAGATGATATTTTTATATACATTTGCTTCCACTATTTTCTGCCTTCCACTTAAGTTTTCGTTGATACTCATCTAATATCTTAATTATAAGAAGGCAAATGCCACATTCCATGAAAAATATACAAAATTGTCTCCGCAAAATGGTGAAAATAATAGTGCCTAAGAAAGATGCATTGTATTGTACTGCAACTAATTGGACCACATTTGTGTCCATGTTATCCTAAAATGTAACTCTAAGTAAAAAGAAACCTTGACAGTACCCAAAACATAATACACTAGATTCCAGTTTTGCTGCCCTTGCAAAGGCCCCATATATATCGGATACTTATCCATATCCAACTCATATCATCATTATGTAAGAATCCTTTCATTAATTATTGCACCAACAAAATATTGGTTTAATAGTATAAGGTTCTACTAGATTTTATAATGATTAAAAAGTTAAGAGTTTGATTTCCGAGAACGATATTTATTAGGAGAGTTAGTCACACATCTCGAAAGAGATTATTCCTTACTCATAGAATAAAAAGATACATTTAGTAGTATCAAAAAATGTTCGTTTGGGATGAATGATGACACTATAACCTAATCAACCTCTTAATTTCAAAGAAATGAATTTGATATCGGAAGATAGTATAATTATTATCTATTTATTATTTAATAATATTTGAACTTTTGTATAGCTTCTTATAAAATTAATTATTGCACGTTATTGGACACATTCGAACCATTTCATGCATTAATGAGTTTTATTTACAAGTTTATTCAAAATAAATGATTTGGAACTAGTTAAAAATAGTTTGGAAGCATAAGATAATATGAGTGTAGTGATAACCTATGGTCATACCGGACGGTCAGGCCGGTCAGACAATTAACCGGACTTGAAAATGGTTATGTTGTGTAGTCATAATCGAATGTGAGATTGGACTACTTTGAACCGGAGAAAATATGGCCCGACCATGTCAAACCCGGTTAAAGCAGAATAACTTGGGAAATGAACTGTATGGTTCAATTAAAATTTTAAAAAATGAAACAATACTCTAACATTTTCGTTTACTCCTGTCCAAAAAAGATGGAGATGTATCATTTCAATATAATTATACATAATTATTAATTATAAAAACTTTTGTATTTATATATAGTTATATAATTATAGATAAAAATGATTAATTATATATGAAATCGTCCGGTCCGATCGTACAGTTTGACTGGTAAAACCTAATATGTAATTTCTTTCGGTTTGATGTTCGACTCAGATTTCACAACATTAAATAATATTGCCTTATTATTTAATTTTGTTAACCGGATCATGTCTATTTCTCTTTAATGAGTATGATTACATAAATATCAGATATTTTTTATTTTAAAATTATCTGTATCCTTTAAGAAATTATTAGGTAATATAAAAACTTATATATTTTGACTAAAATAACTTCATTTAATTCACATTAGAATCACATTAAAGATAAATATGTGTGAAATAATAACTACTAAATAAGTATTAAGTTAGAAAATAATATATATTAGATTTTTAAAATATCAAACTATTTTGAAAAAACATGTGTAAAAAATAAAACATAAAAATATAAAAAAGAGAATAGTTAATAGAATATTTTTTGTACTACCAAATATATTCCTTCACTTTATGGGTAAAAAATTAATTACTTTCGAGGTTTATGACTACCCTTTCTAATAAGTATTGTTCTCAGGATATGTGAAGTTTATTAGATAACGTGACGACATATAATTTAACTCAATACAAATGTTACCAATTTTTTTTTATATATTTATACATAAAAATATATGTTGTTATTAATTTAATTTGATTCGTTTAGGACAAAAGAAGCTAGCACTTTACAAGTTAGACTCTCAATTGAAGACCTAGCTATTATGCCCAAAATGATACCTTCCTCAATATAGGTACCAAAGATACATTACTATTACTAGTTTAATCCACGAAAGTAGAAAGGCAAATAGTATTTTTTTTTGAATTTACCATCTACGAAAGCAGGACGATTTGTTGAAGAAATTGCCATGTAAATAGTGTGATTATAATTGTTATACACGTGAATTAAATGAGCATAGATCAAGGTCAATGGAAGATATAACAGATATATCAACTATTTGTGGAAAATGTAACATATCCTTAAATTTATTTATTTTTATCAAAAATGTATTTTTAAACTTATGGTTGATATTTGTATGAGTCAGCCTAATTGACAGAGTTTCAAGACATAAAAGATGTAAGTGTTCAAATCCTGCACAAATTTTTTCCATTACATTCTTGCAACAACAACAAAATTGCCTACTAAAAAAAAGGTTGAGAGGTTTATTGATACATATTTTTTTAAAAATAAATTAGAAATATATATAAAGAACTTTTTAATTATATATAATCCTGGTTGCCCGTAATAGGTGTAAAACAATGAAGAAAAAATTAGGTCAAAATAGAGAATCACTATATAAATATACCAGAATAAGCTATATATTTTTGTGATGTCCCTAATTCTACTGTTGACAAGGTTCTTATATATATTTAAGAATTTAGTTGTCCTTCTTATAAGGCACTTTACATTTCTCATGGAACATCTATTATCTTTTCTCTTATTTGTCATGTGTTCATTAAAATTATACTATTACAATATATTTAAAAAATAAAAATATAATTAATCACTTATGTAATTCAGTTAAAAATATCTTATAATTAAGTTATAGTAGAGTATAATTACTTGTGAGGCATTTTTTAAGAATGGATGGTGGGAGTGAAAAATTACTCTAATCTCAATAAAAATAAACAAAGTATGGTAGGACTCAGCTTCGGAATTTTTTATACAAGACTCACATTAAGAGTTAAAATGGAAGATAGTCACATATAGCTATCCGCATATATATATATATA
>NC_032013.1:22520304-22584116 GCF_001865875.1 Lupinus angustifolius | reverse complement strand
TAATAATAATAATAATAATAATAATAATAATAATAATAATAATAATAATAATAATGAGAACATATTTTTTGTTTTATAAAAGTGTGTCACTTATTATGATTAGTTATAAAAGCATTTATTTATTAAAATTTTAATTTAAATATTATTTTTCAATTAATTTTCTCTATAATATAGAAGATGTGCTCATATATGTAATTAATGATGATCTGAACTATAGCTTAACAAATTCCTGTAATCCTGTAAGAAATTATTAAGATAGATAGTAGATTTATGTCATTATGTACCATCCACATCTTTCATTAATGCTGCATTTATCTGGTTACACTCCTAAACCATTTTAGCTATATTAAGAGCCATACCTACCTGGAAGATTTTAAACCATGTGTCTGGAGTAGTCTAGTAAAGAAATTGTGAGGCGCATGTAATTAAACAGGAAAAAGTGCAATATCAAAATATGTCAGTGACAAAAAATATTCACTAGTGTTCCAAGGGTAAGATGTGACATATTACTTTTATGAACTATTATTATCTCTTACTTTTACAATATTTTAAATTTGCAATACAGATATGTATTAAACGTTGGATAGTATAATTTGAGAGGAGAATCTAATAATTTATCTACTAAATGAATAGTAGTACTACACTAAAGCGTTGTTTGATATAGTTATTGACTAAAAGTCCATACTGAAAAAGTTGATTTTGAAAGCTTATGGTTTAGAATGTGGTTACTTGCATGTATTTGAAGCCTTAGATATATAAAATTAGGTGATTAATAAATTTGATAAATATAAAAATTATGTAAAAAGACTATAATTTTTTGATTTATCAAAAAAAAGGTTATATGTCATATTTTTTTTTATTAAAATTAAATTTGCTCTAAACAAATAGAGTTGGACGTTTTTAATTTTTAATGAAACAAGTTTCTTACATAAATTATAAGCCTCTAAATCCAAAGACATTGAAGAAGTTTTGTTAAGGGAAGGAAGTGAAAATGAAGATTAGGGAACCCTCTCACTAATATATTTTATAGTTCTTAAAATCTTCTATTTTCCTTAGTTACCTTTAAATAACTCGAAAATAGATGAAGGGATGTGATTTATATATTTGAATGATGAAGGGGTATTTGTAGGATAAAGACCACCTGTTTCAAATTGTATTTTATTTTTTGTTATAGACCAATTAAATATTGACATATAAATAAAAGAATATTCTAAAAAATAAAAAATAACAAAAAAATAATATTTTACTTGATACGTGAGAGGAAATGATATTCGGTTTGGGAGTTGTGATGATCTTAGTGCGTACTTGCACTACCTTGTCATGCATGCTTATCATCACTTTTCATCTTCTTAGCTAAAATCTTTATAAAAGTCCTTTTAATTTTTTGCTAGGTGCCTTCATCACGCGTTACTTTACTATTATGATTGACATATTTATTGACTTTCTCTAACAAAATCTTTTCCTTTACCCCTTCTTTATTCCACATTTTCCACAATTTCATTATTTGATTTTTGGACACTATAAGACAATCTTCCCCAATGAGTGCCTCCAAAAATGCCTAATTCTCTTCTCAATTGTAACTGATTTTAAGATGGCCTCATTTGCATGACCCTATCACATGTGATTAAGACCTTTTCTTTAGTTGGCTTGTGGAGTTATCCATCCTTCTCATGTATAATAAGTTATAACCATAAGTTTGGCATCTTACACCTGATTCTGTGGCAAACCTAAGTGTGGTTTTGTTTTGGTTAATTTTAAACCAAGCAAAAAATGCATGAAAGTCTTGCATTTCATAGGAACATTTTGGCTGTGTTTTGGCATGCACCAATCTAATAATTATGGATTAATTTTGAGAAATGGTATAGTTTTAATAATAGTGTGACTAATTTTGTGTACGAGTATATTTGAGTCAGGATCTTTTCCAATATTAGAGAAGAAAATGTTATTTTTTTATTTTAATTATCAGGGTAAAGATATCTATTCGTTATAAATAAATGGATACAAATATTATTGTATGTGACTTTTTCTTTGTTTTTTATAAAACTTTCCTTTCTTGAAGAGGATTATGATTACATATATTTAATTAAGATTGACATTTGTTTTTAGCTACATAAAAACAGTGAAGAATTGTTTTAATATTTTGGATTGTTATATAAGCCCAACAACATGTAGATTGAGCTGGATAATATGTATAAAAAAGAGAGGTTGTGTACCCTTTGTATTCATATGAGTAAATTTTCTAGTTAAAAAAGAAAATAAAACATTTTGGAATACAAAGAGATCTCTTTAATTTATGGGTCATTCCATATCTCATCCCAGTGGCCTAGAAATGAGACTTGTGGGATCATATTCTGATGAGAACCTCTTCATGATATCCTTTTTATAACAATCTATCTTGTTTGGTGCAATGAACCCGCGGTTTGAGTGGTAATTTTTGAAGGTATAGTTTAGGGTTGGGGCTTATTGTCCCCACATTGGACCACTTGTAAGGTGATGTAATAAAAGAGGTGTCTCTCTTGGTTTGAGCTAAGGGGAATTCCCTTGATGTCTTGGATGAGTAGGCTAAGTACATTGTGTACTCGTTTGGCCCTTGCCCTTGTCATTGGCCCACTTATGCCTCTTAATTCATCATTGTCCTCCTTAGGTTCATTCGGGTTCACATCATATTCCCAGCATGATTTTATTATTGGAAATGGGTAATTTAGTTATATTGAAAATCAATTGAATTAGACTTGGAATTTTGATTACAATTCTAAGTGGAATTCCAAACACTATAATTGAAATTTTTAAGTCCAATTTCAATTCCACAACTCAATTCCATGTTCAATTAGACGATAAAAAAAACTTATTGAGAAGGAACTAATGGTCAAAAACATGTAATGTGGATGAAAGTAAATCACTAAATCAAAGAGAACTAACTCATCTTTCCTCATATTTATCATTTTATATCTATTCAAAAGTTGAGGTGTTTTTTTTTCTGTGCTTGTATTCAAAGATATAAAGCCGCAAAATGATGCTTGCACGCATAAGAGGGTATGACCTAAGTAAAAAAGATATGTATATCTAAATCAAAAATGTTAATTAAAGCATGTAATTTATACTATAATAAGCTTCCCAACAAAAACGCATGCTTATCTTGGGTCCTATACATTTCTATATTTACCAATCATCATTGTCAAATTATCATCTTTACTAGTAGTTCTATATATTATTTTTTCGTGCCGTAATAAATGCATTATTATGGGTTCCTTTCATACATTATAGATAGATCACCACTCTCAAAAGAGATCAAATTTAAAATTTACATGTGTTGCTTCACTTTTTTTTCTTTCTTCTTTATGTAGATCCTCCTGAATTTAATTTGTATAGTTGTGGCCTTGAATTAGCAACCAAACAAAAGACACACGTGGCCAAACCAAGCTCCATGCAAAACCTAATATTATTTGTAATCAACTTAGAGACACTTTATATATCTTATCATGGGAAACTAATATTTGTTGTCCTAGATCATATCTCATATGTTGTTTCGAGTCACTGAAAACATGTGAGGTCAATTGAATTTTTAAACATGTATTTATTATTATTGTTGTTTTTGCTTCATTATTATTGGCTCGGTAGAACATATGAAACAAGATCTAGATAGCAAAACTATATTCCTTAATATACATATCATCTTTAATATTTTGGTAATCCTTTGACTTTTTGTAGGGTATGATTTGGTTTGACAAAATTTTCACATAGAGAAATATATGAAATTTGTATAATTAATGCTTCTGAAATTCCATGCAATGTACTTGTAAATTACATTTCATTTTCATATCCGAAAGGTACACTTGAACAGAACAAAGGGGTGATTGGTGACTCATAAATAAAAGCTTAACAAAGGCAATCAGGGTTGTATTAGGCCCTGAATTTTGCTTAGCCTTATAAAGAATGTGAGAGAAAAATGCAAGTTTTAGGGTTGCTTTCACTAATAGCTGTTTAAGTCAAATTGTGATGACATTGTTTGCAAATTGAAATCACTTGCTACTTCTAGGAACATAACAAATTTATAAATAGAACACAAAAGCAAAACCACAAATTAAGCCAAAAAGATCCTCACCTTGAAAGTGATATGGTGAATGGAGGACAATGTAATCTTTTGTGTTTTCAAATCTTAGTTTCATTTTCTTATTCTCTGTATGCATGATTAGTGTCCTTAGGTCCTTAAACATTATTTATGATATGCCATGGGTATGGAGATCCTCTATCATTTAATCTTCCCGATTCTCTGTCCTGGATTAATCAAAGTTTGTCGACAAATAAAAAATAACATTTGTTTTAATTTTATTTTACAAAAAGTAATACATTAATATACATATATCTAAATTTAAGTGGGTGAGATAGAGAATGAGATACAAATTGAGGACAGATAATTTGTTCGCATGCCATGCTTGGTTTTTTTATTGTACTACTAAGAGTATTCCCTTATTTTTTGGGTAAGGGACTAATCTCTTTCAGGTTTGTGGATGTCTCTCCCAACAAGTGTCACTTACAAAAATCGAACTTTTAACTTTGAAAATCCAGTTACTAAACCAACATCTTGTTGATATGACATGTTTGATTTTAATCATATATATATATATATATATATGGTGTACCATGATATTTGTTGCTAGCTGCTAGATACTGGCTAGTGACTACTTAGAGCATCCCATGTTATTGATTCCTAAATTCCTAGCTTTGATTCATCCATTAAAATTGATAGTACTAATTGTTTAATGAAAGATTTTAATATGAAATATAAATGTGAGGTAAGTTTTTTTTGGTCATTCAAAGACAAATGGTATCATTGAAGTGAATTTTGACTTCAATTTAAGTTCTTAGAAAATTGAAATAAATATAAAATAAGAAATAAGACCTATTTAAAGGAAAAATTAGAGTTTACGGCTGAGATATTCCTAGGTTTTATTCATCCAATACTTACTAATTAAATTCGCCATGTATGAGTATGGAAATTTGAATATATCTTGGTGCCTTTTGACCAATTAATTCTGACAACATGTTATTTAAAGATATCTTCTACAAATAAGTGGATCTTTATATTTTGGTATAGGAGAAAATTTAGGTATTTAATCTAACTATATAAAACTTGTATGTCAAAATTTGAACAAAAATGAAAGCTTAAATTGTGATAACGAAATAAAATGAGCACCTACGGTATAGGGAGTCTGATGTTCCACTAATTTATGTTACTCCATGTGTTAGGATAGATGATTAGCCAAAAAAATATTTAATAATTAATATTTTAACTTAATAATTTTTTAAAACCAATTAAAATTGATAGTACATTGAATGATATAAAAAGTGGGACAATATATGTGTTCCATAATCGAATCACATGTGAAATAAGATGAAAATATTCATCCTATTATATATTCTGTAAACTTTAAAAGTTACCAAATCACGCTTAAGCTTTATTGATGCAATTCTTCATTTTCCCTATCATTTTTTATATTGCCCCACACCTTTCGGAGGTAATTTTAATAGTTGCTCAGGCATCTTATAGCATAACCTTTGGGATAACATATGTTATCTAGTGTATGTCACTCTTATATAAACAAAAATGTTATTAAATTATTGAATATCTAATCCAAATAGGGATGACAATAAAAACCGAAGTCATGGATACCCATCTGAATTCAACCCGAATTTAACAGGGAAAACCCGATGTAATTGAGTTCAAGTTTTACTCAAATTCAACATTTGGGTTCGGGTTGGTACGACTATATCTTACCCTAAACTCGTTCCAAATCTGGATCAATTTTTACATTGTTGGTTTTGGAAGTTCATATATAGACTCAAATTTATGGTTTTAGTATATATATATATATATATATATATATATATATATATATGTATATACTAAAACCATAAATTTGAGTCTATATATGAACTTCCAAAACCAACAATGTAAAAATTGATTCTTAGATTAGCTCATTAATATAATTCATCCTCTTTCCAGCATCTCCGCCTTCAATATAGTGTGAAATTATACTCTTGTGTGTATCAGTGTATATATGCAGCATGTTACCGTGAGTAAATCATATTGCAGCAAGTTTTTTGTGTAAATTATATTGCAGCAAGTTTTTTGTATAAATTATACTGCATCAAGTTAACTCATTAATGTAAATCTCCATGCTTAATTCCAGCATCTCCATCTTTAACACAGTGTAAATCTTTACTTTTGTATTTATATATGTATTTATATGGTTCCATTTACAATAATTTTACAGCAAGTTGATCTGATTTTATGTAAATCCTTCTTAAGTTAATTGTTTCATTTTATCGGTTCCCGTCGGGTTCGGGTTACTCAAAACTCGATTAGTTCGAGGATGATATTGTTAACTTTAACCACACCAAGTTTGAGTTCGGGTTTGGGTTTTAGATTTTGGGGTTGGGTGAGCATAAACTCGATCCCGACCCGCCCCGTTGTATGACATTCCTAAACCCAAATGATTTTAAATTTTATCCATATGTTTACTCGGCATGATAATGTGTCCCCCAACTAGCACAACTCATGGTCATTTAACCAGCTCACCAGCCACCATTGCTAGCATTTGTGTATTTCCATCCCTAGGCATTGTTGGTTGTCACCATCCTAGCCATCTTAAACCATTGTATGTGACTCAACCCTAGTCATAACCTTCTCCAACTATGGTGCTATAATACCTTTGTGACTTAGTAGAGAAGGAGAGGGGGAGGAGAATGAGAGGAGGGGAAAATATAAATTTTTAGATATATAATAGATGTCCAAAGTATTTTTGTTGGAGATCTTAGTATTTAAAAGTCATTTTAGACCTGAACTAATTTAAATATGGAAGACCCATTCATATGGGTAAAAAACTATCTTGTCATTAGGAATGATAATATAGTGAATTGGGATCAGATTTTTACTTACCCAAATCTAAACCTCAACATAGTGGGATTGAAATTTCACATTCAGTAAATCAAGTTTTAGTCAGATTTGAGTATCATCTATATCAAACATGACCTCAAATCAAGTTTTTGAAATTGGGAATAACCGAACCTAGGTTTTCCCCATTAAAATTGGGTCAGATTCAAATAGGTACCTACATATTCAGGTTAGGTTATTATCCGATGTCTATTTTTTTTTTATTGACAAGATTTAAATTCAAACAGCTTAAGAACAACTTACATCAATATACATTAAGATAGATGTCCCACTTTTGATGTTTAATACAATATTTTTACAAAAATAAAAGGGAATGAACATTAAAATGTTGATATTTTCCTTGACAAATATTGATCCAGTAAGGGCAAAGATGGGCCCATCATTTCATTATTTTTGTTTTTGGTGACGGACTAATCAAATTTGATGACCTGTTTGGGATTTAATTGAACTGGGCTTAAGGAATTGCATTTAGCACATTTCAAGCGTTTTGTGGATTTAATACAATATTTTATGCATTTTTGGGGCTGAGACCATTATTTTTATAGTAATAAATAACCGTGTTTAGGCCCGAAAACAAAAATGAAAAGAATCTGATATAGTCCTTAGGTGACTATTTAATCTGAATCGTTGTTAATCTTATAGTTTTTATATTTGTGTGTTCATTTTTGTTCTCTGCATTTCCATATACATCATTTGTGACATTTATAGAGTACTGCTACTCTTATTACTATCTCGATTAATCATAATTAAATCATATCATACTTATTAAAGTTATTTGTACTTTTTGCAGATAATTATGGAATGCAAAGTTTTTGTAGCTAATACCACCAAACCAGTATCAAACATATCATAATTGTTAAAAATAGTAATATTTCAAAAATCTGTTAAGTTAGTTAGTTCCTAGCTTACTATAAATAGCAACTTGCAATACTTGATCAAATAATGAATAAGATTGAATTCTCTTTTCTGCATAATCTCTTCTCTATTTCTCACACTTTGATTCTGCACTTTTCCTTTCTGTTTTAACTATCATTTCTTTTCTTTCTCTCACAAACCAACTTCTACCTTCTCTACTTTCTGTTTTTCGGTTTTGTGTTCCAACAACTTTGGTATCAAAGCTAGGTTGAAGAAGAACAAGAACATAAAAGAAGAGTGAATCAGTATGGGACAAAACAGTGGCAACTTCCCAGCAAATTTGCCAATTCTTGATGGCAAGAATTGGAACAAATGGAGAGTACAAATGAAGGCGTTAATGGGGTATCAAGAAGTTGATGAAATAGTTGAACAAGGTTTCTAACCCCTCATTGAAGGAGGAACAGAAGAACAAAGAAGAATGCACAAGGAGAACAAGAAGAAGGATTGCAAGGCAATATTCTTACTACATCAATGTGTGGATGAGGCACACTTTGAGAAAATTTCTGGTGCAGAAAACTCAAAGGAAGCCTGGTTAATCCTTGAAGCTTGCAACTTGGGGGCAGAACAATTAAAGAAAGTGGATTGCAAACACTTAGGCGCCAATATGAATTAATGCAGATGGAATCCAATGAGAGAGTAGCACAATTATTCAACAAAGTGATCACACACACTAATGCAATGAACGCATGTGGAGAGAAAATCAGTGACCAGTCTATAATTGAGAAGATTTTAAGGACATTGACACCAAGATTTGATCACATTGTTGTAGCCATTGAGGAATCAAAGAAGATTGAAGAGATGAAGGTACAAGATCTACAAAGATCCCTTGAAGCACATGAGCAAAGACTCATTGAGAGGTCCAATGAGAGACTAGTTGATCAAGCACTACAAGCTCAGTTCACAGACAGAAGGAGCTTGAATGGGAGGAATGGATTTCGAAATAGGGGTGCAAGAAGAGATTTCAGAGGAGGAAGTCATAAGAATTCTCAGCAGAAGGATCATGACAAAACTGGTCATGGATCACAAGACTCAGAAAGAAGAGGAAACTTGAGTCAATGGAAAGGTGGCAGAAGATCAGTTGATAGGAAAAGAATAAGGTGTTTCAACTGCAATAGAACTGGACATTTCTCAAATGAATGCAGGGTCTCTCTAGGATCAAACAATGAAGGAGGCAAGTCTCACACAGAAGCTCACATGGTCAAAGAAGAAACAACTGAAAGTGAAGAACAACCCTTATTGCTTATGATGATAACAAACCAAGTGAACAAGAACAGTGATGTGTGGTACATAGACTTAGGGTGTTAAAGTCACATGACAGGACATAGAGAATGGCTAGTGAATTATGATGAAAGAAAGAAGAGCAATGTTAGATTTGCTGATGACAGAATGATCCAAGCTGAAGGTACAGGTGATGTATTGATAAACAGAAAAGATGGTAAGCATGCTATAATAACAGATGTGCTTTATGTGCCAAACATGAAAAACAATCTGATTAGCATGGGGTAGCTACTTGAAAAGGGCTTCTCTATGGGCCTAATTGATGGATCACTAGAAGTCTATGATCAGAAGAAGAAACTGTTAATGAGAGCATCAATGGCTCCAAACAGAACATTTCAAATAAGCCTAGCAACTGTTGAATCACAATGCTTGTCTGCTCAGTCCTTAGTAGAAGACACATGGCTATGGCACATGAGGTATGGACATCTAAACTTCAGAGACTTGAGTAGATTGAACTCACAAAATATGGTTGCAGGGTTACCTCTAATCCAGCATCCTAAGAAGATGTGTGATAGTTGTGTGATAAGCAAACAACCAAGGACCTCATTCAGCAAATATACACCATCAAGAGCCAAGGAACTTCTGCAGGTAGTATACTCTGATGTGTGTGGACCTCTTGACACACCATCATTGGGAGGGAGCAGATACTTCATCACATTTGTGGATGAGCTAAGTAGAAGGATCTGGCTGTTCTTAATGAAAAACAAAAGTGAGACATTCTCAGTGTTCAAAATGTTCAAGGCTCAAGCAGAAAAGCAATCAGGAAAGAGCCTAAAAATCCTAAGAACAGATGGTGGAGGGGAGTTCAACTCAGGAGAATTCAGCAAATTCTGCAGTGAACAAGGCATTATGCATGAGGTTACAACCCCTTACACACCCCAACACAATGGGATTGCAGAAAGGAGAAACAGGACCATTATGAATATGGTCAGAAGCATGTTGAGAAGCAAAGAACTCTCAAATGAATTCTGGGGAGAGGCAGCCTCAACAGCAGCATATATACTCAACAGATGTCCTACTAAGAGGCTTGAAAATGTAGTCCCTGAGGAAGCATGGTCAGGAACTAAACCAACTGTGAAACACATGAAGATATTTGGTTCAATCTGCTATAGACACATACCAGAGCAGAGGAGAACAAAGCTGGATGATAAAGGTGAAGCAATGATTTTCCTTGGCTACAACAACATAGGATCCTATAAGCTGTATAGTCCTGAAACCAAACAAGTAGTGTTCAACAGGGATGTTCAGTTTGATGAAGCAAGAACAATCAATGAGTTAGGCAAGAACTCTGACCCTTTGACAAAACTACACATAGAATGGGAGAATGATGATGAGACACCTGAACTGAGAAGAGACACTCCTGCATACACTCAGCAAGCAAACACTAGAGCAACAAGGACAAGGAATCCTCCCTCTTGGCTATCAGACTATGTATTGAATTCAGATAACCTGGTGAGTCAGGAAGGTGAGGTTGTTCAACACATGGCACTATATGCTGATATTGAACCAATCAGTTATGAAGAAGCAGTAAAGAGTAGCACATGGAGAGCAACCATGCTTGAAGAAATCAAGTCCATAGAGAAGAATGACACTTGGGAATTGGCAGAATTACCACCTAAGAAGAAGCCAATCACAGTCAAATGGATCTTCAAGGTGAAACTAAAACCAGATGGCGCCATTGCTAAACACAAAGCAAGGCTAGTTGCCAAAGGTTTTATGCAAAAGGAAGGCATAGACTTCTGAGGGGTGTTTGCACCAGTGGCAAGATTGGAAACCATAAGACTCATCCTTGCAATAGCTAGCTGGAACAGATGGAGTCTTTGGCAATTGGATGTTAAATCTGCCTTCTTGAATGACCCTTTGGAGGAATTAGTCTATGTATCTCAGCCACCAGGCTTCATCAGTAAAGGAAATGAGAATAAGGTGCTTAAACTAAAGAAAACACTCTATGGCTTAAGGCAAGCCCCAAGGGCATGGAACAAGAGAATTGACAGATTCTTATCTAGCTATGGTTTTTAGAAGTGTGAAGTCGAGTATGGTGTCTACATCAAGTCACTAAACCAGAATTGTGATGCCCTGTTCATATGTTTGTATGTGGATGATTTGTTGATCACAGGAAGCAATCAACATGGAATTGAAGAACTGAAAATGAGTCTCAAAGGTGAATTTGAAATGACTGACTTGGGAAGACTAGCATACTTCCTTGGCTTGGAATTTCAGCACACTAAACATGGCTTATTCATGCATCAAAAGAAGTATATTCTTGAGATCCTTACAAAGTTCAACATGCTCAACTGTAATTCCACTGAAACACCAGCTGAAATAAACCTCAAACTGGACAAGGGTGAACATGAAGAAGCTGCAAATGCACCACTGTTCAGACAAGTGGTTGGCAGCCTGAGATATATCTGCCATACAAGACCAGAGATTTGCTATAGTGTTGGATTGATCAGCAGGTTTATGTGTGATCCAAGGCATTCCCATATGTTGGCAGCAAAGAGAATCTTGAGATACCTGAAAGGAACTCTTACTTTTGGCATTAACTTCCCTCATCAAAGTGATAAGATTAGCTCAAAACTCTTGGCCTACTCTGACTCAGATTGGTGTGGGGACTTGATGGACAGAAAGAGCACCATGGGATACATATTCATGGTAGCAGGTGCTCCAGTGTCATAGTGCTCTCAAAAGCAAAAGGTTGTGACACTATCAACTTGTGAAGCAGAGTACATTGCTGCTTGTGCCACTGCTTGTCAAGCAATATGGCTCTCTGCTTTGCTAATGGAACTAAACATTGACATTGAAGACAAGGTGGAGTTGTTGATAGACAATAAGTCAGCAATTGATTTGGCAAGGAATCCAGTTTCACGTGGAAGAAGCAAACACATTGAGACAAGGTATCACTACCTTAGACAGCGGGTTGCAGAGGGAAAGTTGAAGCTCTCTCACTGTAAAAGTGAGCTTCAATTGGCTGATATCATGACTAAACCTCTCAAGATAGAGAGGTTTAAGGAACTAAGAAGGAGAATTGGTGTACAAGTTGCTGAGATTGATTGAATTAGTGCAAGAGTTGCTGAGATAGATTGGAATTCATTGCTATTTTTGTTGTTATTGCTGAAGATTTTCGAATTATGGGGGATGTTAAAAATAGTAATATTTCAAAAATCTGTTAAGTTAGTTAGTTCCTAGCTTACTATAAATAGCAACTTGCAATACTTGATCAAATAATGAATAAGATTGAATTCTCTTTTCTGCATAATCTCTTCTCTGTTTCTCACACTTTGATTCTGCACTTTTCCTTTCTGGTTTAACTATCATTTCTTTTCTTTCTCTCACAAACCAACTTCTACCTTCTCTGCTTTCTGTTTTTCGGTTTTGTGTTCCAACAATAATTTAGAGATTTGAGTTGTTCCTACAGGAGCCTGTTCAAACTTGTACAACACAAATAAGTACACGTTTCAAATGTGAAGATAATAAATAATATTAATTCAAAGAGTATTCTAAGTGATAATATTCTAGATAGGGAAACTAAAGTTAATCCAATGTGTCATAAACTATATCTTGACTTAGATGCAATATTGTTCTAGTCCTATATGATCATTTTGGATGGCATAAGTCTACCTATTAAACATAAATTACAATTTCATGAACTCGAACTTTGATCAAGCTTTAACAAATCCGATCAAACCAATGATTTTAATATAATACCAAAAAGGATGTAAATTGCACGGATTCAATGCTTTTGTTATTTCTTTAATTTGTCCTAAAGAATAATTCACATCACAATATACTTTTTCTTAATCAAGGTATCTTTTAGTCACTAATGTCACACCTCATCTCATATATCTGATCTAAAAATTAAATTTTATGTCCCTTCACCAATGTCTCATCCCCTTATATCTCATTATTTCACCTTCAATTCTCAAGCTCCAAATTTTTAGGTTGCTTATAATTCGGGTTAGATCATTAAATAAATTCAAATATACTATTTAAAAAAATTAGTTTTTAGGTTAAATTAATAATTAAATATAAAAATTATTGTAGTAGTGTAAGGTCTCACTAGATCGTTAAGATAACCAAAATATCAAGTGTTCGATTTCTAGGAGTAGGGCTGACAATGAACCGAACTAACTCAGTATACATTCGAAACTCAATTTGTTATTTAACTTGATAAACTTGGTTCATGAACCAAACGAGTCGAATTTGAGTTGAAAACTGAACTTGTTAAATAAACAAGCTAAACTTAAGTTGGATATGGTTCGACTCGTTAGATTCATGAACTGACTCAATATATATATAAACTAATTTTTGCACATTATTTTTTATATTTATTGTTATTATATTTAAATCTTTTGTAGTATTTTTTTAAAAATGAAATAATATTTTGAGTTGTCCAAAGGAACCCATTCGAATTGAACCGAACAGTTCGCAAACTTTAACCGAACTGAACTCAAACTAAAAAATAACTCGTATCGAACTCGAGCCGAACCAATCTTTATCGAGCTAAACCGAGTTGAGCTCTGGTTCAATTCGGCTTGTTTTCAGTCCTACCTGTGAACGATACTTGTTGGAAGAAGCAGTGTCACACAAGATTAGTTTCATACACAAAATGAGTTGATAATACCATAAAAAATTATTGTAACTCTATTGTATTGGTTAACAAAATATAATACATTATTTTAATAGAGAAAATAATATATATATATATATATATATTATAAAAGTTTTTAAATTGTCAATGCTAAATGTCTGCATTTTCCTAAAAATGAAACAAACATATTGATAATGCTATTCATATTCCTATAACTGTGCCTAACTAATGAATTAATTCTTTCAAGACTTGAATGATACTACTAAGTACTAACTACTACCTTCTTGTACATTGATTCATTGAATCTGTCTCCTCCACCACTTCCCAAATTTTCTAGCCGAAAAATATAACAAAAAAAAACCATTTTTTTTTAATATTTCACCACTTTCCCACCTTTGCAATGTAAAAAACCTTTTGGAATCTAAAAAGCCGAACTAAACTGTTAGCCCAAAGAGTCCCACCCTATTTACACAAAATAATCATTTTTTTTAGTATATAACTAATTTACTCTCAAACCCGGTTCATTCCCTGAACCCAAACCCAACCGGGTGAACCGGGTACCTAAACCCATCAAAATCAACGTTATTTAAAAACCCGTTTGAGAACTCATTCATATTCAAACCACCCTGCTGAAAAAAACCGGAATTCTCAATCCTCTGTGTTTTGCTTTGAACTTCTTCCTCCATCAGCGCTGGGACACAAAGGTCATTTCCATAGTTCATCACTGTTTCGTTCCCTGAGTCAACAAACTCGGTTACTGAGTTCATAACCGCCGAGTTATTAGTCCAATCAACGAAGGTTCCAGCGGTGAGATTTTGGTGAAAATTGTTGAGAGGCTTCTCGTCGGTGACACGTGGCAAGGCGAAGCAACGGTCGTGGATTTGTGGTAACGATTCGAGAACGCCGTCGATGTGGGAGGAGGAGGAATTTGAAGAAGAGACGTTGCTGTATTGAGTGTATTGGTCTGGGATGGGTTTTTGTGCACTTGAGTTTTTCTTGTATATGCGGCATAGAACCCAATCGTCAAGCTGCATCATCCAAATCGTAAAATGCATCAGTGCTTGTAATAATTTTCAAAAAATTAAGATAAGACCCAAAAATAAAGTACTAAGTGGAAGCGTAAAAGTTTTTTATTTTATGCGATCATTTACTATTCATTTTTTATAATATATTGATCACGTATAAATATTTACACTATTGATGACAGATATTACACTTTTATAATATGGAAAGAGTTTTTGCACAAAATTGTGAATAATATGATCAATATGTTGTAATTGTTGTCGCAATGCATTAATATATTCGAAAATACAATATTGTTATAGCAACTATGGCAGTAGAATACAATTTAGAATACTACACATTGACATAAATATCAAACTGTCAATTCTTTGAACTAATATTCGTTGAGAGGAAAATTCATAAATCCAAAAAAGAGATTAATTTCTTATTGATAGTAAAGATATTCATGTTAAAAGAAAAAAGTCTTCATTTATAGTTGTGAAATTATTTTTTTATAATATTAATGCTTAATGCTTAAAGAGTAATGATAAAACCTCTCAATACTACATGAAATGACATATATTAACTATAAATCGAGTAATAATAAATAAAATACAACTTTTTGACATATATTTTTTTATCATATTACAGGATTTAGATAATATAATTTTCAATCTCAACTTTCTTAAGAAAATCAATCATTCATCTTAATGTAAAAAAATATTATACCTTGGTGCTACCACTCTTTCTAGAAGAGTCAAGTAGGCGATACTCATGCATAATCCAATTTGTTTTAGTCCCTTTGGGTGCTTTTCCAACATAGAAAACAAGTGCTTTTTTTATACCAACTTTTCTACCTTCACTGCTTATCATCTTATCTGTTCCAGTAGCTTTCCAATACCCAGACCCAGCAACTCTATTTGGTCTACAACCATTTGGGTACTTCCTATCTCTTGGGCTAAAAAAATACCATTCTTTTTCTCCAAATATTGCTTTACCTACACCAAAAAAAAACATTTAAATACTTAATTCAATTCATAAAAAACATAATTAATGAGATTTGAATGAAATAATATAATTACTTGGAAGAACCCAAGGGTCAAATTTGTATAAGTCGATTTCAGCAATGATTTGTAAAGCAAAATTGTGACCAGCTACTTTTCTACAAAGATATTGAACTAGAAGCTCCTCATCAGTTGGATAAAATCTAAACCCAGGTGGTAAACTCAATTCTGAAAGAGGATCCCTCTCTGGAATTCCCATTTTTTATAATAAAAAAAAGGCTCAATGAAATAATAAGAAGAAGATGAATAATGTTGAAGATTGAAAACCAAAAAGTTTTGTTGTTTCTTTATTTTTTTCTTTCTTTTCAGTCTTGGAAGAGATAGGAGCTACTTATAGCAAATGCATGAATGAAGATGAGTACGGTTATAACTTTGTCTTACTGCTTGTGGTGGGGTCCACTTTAGTTACTCTCCTCTTGGAATTTGCCACGTGTTCTCTTTATAAAAGCATCTCTGCGGCCGACCTTATCAACTATCCATGGATCACATTTTTTTAAGTCGATTGATACAAATCATTATATAAAGTATTTTATTTTTACGAGAAAATGTTACGAGTATGATTTCAAAATCAGTTCTTATTAGTAATTAGTTTTCTTTTTAAGTTATAGGTGCATATGCATAAGATAATATTTTTGTCACATAATTAAGAATACACATATTATTCGTGCATTCATACGAGATCAATTATTTTGACATATGTTTAAAATCATATAAGTTCTAATGTTATTAGATGTATTATACTAGTTATACTCATTCTCAACTATTTATTTTCTTAAATCTAATAGATCATAAGGGTGAGTGAAATAAATGATGAGAAAGAAAAAGAGAAATCTTAAATAAATTTTAAGTTTCACCATTTTGGTCCATTAGATTTAAGAAAATCAATAATTGAGATTAAGTGTAACGAGTATAACTTAAATTGAGTATAAACTGATTTCATCTATATATATTGTGTAATAACTTTATAAAGTTAAAGTTCCTAATTTTAAAAGTGGAAGAAATAATAGAAGAATAAGACGAAACAAATTTGAAGAGATGGAAGTAAATGAATGTGAAAGGAGATTTAAATCTCATTTAATATGAGATATAATTTAAAATCAAACAAACCAATTAATTATTAAAATATACAATATATAAATAGATAATATATAATGTGTAAAGTACATAAAAATAGCATGAATATATTCTCGAGGGAAAATTTTGGTTGAAATATTGACATGTGTCATGAGGAACATTTTTCTATATAGGTAATACACCTAGTATAATTTTTTCATAACACACGTGTTTAATAGAATTAACAGTCACCAGAGATACTATTCGACTTTCATCGACGTGTTATTGCTTTTTTTTTAAGTAGAAGATAATATTAATTACTATTTTATTCTTTATTCTATTATATTATTATGGAGAAAGAGAAATAATAGTACAATAGAGCGCGTAGAGAACTTAAAAAATGATATAATAAGCAAAACAATACAAATTTTGTTAAAAATAAAAAATATATATTTTTCTTATTTTTTTAGATAACCTAAAATGACACTTATAATAGAATAAAAGGACTATTAAACACCTATACACTATCTTATGTTGATTCTTATTTAATTTTTTCAACACTTATATTCTTATCCTATACAAAAATGCAAAGAAAAACAACTATCTCATGTAATTATTCCCACACATCCCTTAATCATAACACCTCATATTTATATGTGATTACACATAATGATGTATTATTTGTTAATTAATATTTAGACTATAGTACTCGAATCCAAAATAGACAGATTGAGGGTGAAAGCACGTGTCCATGTGAGAGATTAAGAATTAGGTTGAGTTTGGAATTTTGTTTGAACAGGTAAGATCGAAAAGGAAAGGAGCATATTGTGGTGGAAGCCTCCACAACTATACACGTACCACCCACTTTCTATTTTGGTGCTTTCACCCTTTCTTATTTTCATTGATTAGGTTTTTCTTTCACTCTTCAACCTCCATCTACATGCTTACAAGTATGAATTATAATAAAGCGTAATATACATTATAAATATAAAAAATTATACATAATCAGTAAATCATTCATTATATATTATTATTAGAAAAACCAACAAAAATAAAAAATGTATGATGAATAATATAGTAATAGTGTATTAAACTCATACACAATCTACAATCTGTTCATATATCATTTTTATCAAGAGTATGACATTTAAGCCTTTGGATCGTTTCAATTCATTTTCATAGAAAAAGATAGGGTGGGTGACGTGGATAGTCAAGGTCAATATATATTATAGAGTGGTGACATTTAATGTACTCGATTGTTCTATGATTGGTGACGTCTTAGAGTTTTATGGGCGTGGATTATAGCCACGCAAAGGAACAAATTAGAGAACGGCATATTTTGGTCTATTTGTTGAATATTAACTTTTAACATTTAATCTTAATTTGTTTGATTCATAAGGATTTGGTTCAATTTTTTAAACACGTTTGAGTTTAAATTTAGTCGATCACAAAGTGAAAACTTTGTTAACGAGTAGCTTAAATATTATCCTTGAGGCAATGATTAACAAAATAAATTTTAATTACTTATTTAAGCAAGGTCTAAACTTTATATGTATATATACAAAATAAAAATTCATCTAACTTCGAGTGTAAAGAAAAGATAACACCAATTGCTCATGAAATAATAGATGTGGACATGGTTCGGTGTTATATGAAATTTGTGATACGTGTAGCTTTTGTGAACGATGGCGGTTTAGTATTTTGACAAGTATACTAGCACGAGAGATTGTACAAGTATTTGGTTGACAAATATCATGAAAACGTTGAAGATTAAGTAAGGAGAAGCAATGTGGTCAATAGAGTGTTATCACATCATATATGTACTATTTGAAAAGTTGAGATAAGAATTGGGTTTGTGACACATGCACATATTCTTATTGATAGATGGCTTGAATTCAATGGTTAAGCGAAAGGGTTAAGCAAAAGAGTGGAAAAGTTGGAGTTTAGAAAAAGTGCATGTACACAATGATGAGGGGGAAACGGATATTCAGGCCAACTATTGAGTAAAATATTTATGTATGGTTGACATAAAGATTTATATATTTATTGTATTATTTACTATTTATTTGAGTTTTCTTAAAGATAAAATTATGATTAAATATGAATAATAATGTTAAAATGGTAGGAGCTATGCATGAATAAGAAAGAAAAAATTGAACAAGAAAGAATAAAGAAAAAGACAAAGAATAGAAAATCAAAACATCCATTGAAATGTAACATTTCTCATTATTATAATTGAATTGAATGAATAAGAAGTGAGTCAATATTGACTTATTTATACAAGAGAAAAGAAGAAAAGAAAGCTTGTAAAACAAGTGACTAACAAAAACTTAACTAGCTAATTCCTAACTTCCTAACCAACTATCATCTTCCAAAAATATCCTCTAATATATATTTATTATCGCCTCTCAAGCTGGTGAGTGAAAATTTCCACTCTCCAACTTGGAATTGATTTGAAGTAATAACAATGATTAATCATCCATAGCACAAGCTATATCATCAAACGTTTAATCATCCATAACATAAGTTATATATTTGCTTAAGCACTATGGATAGAAGCTACTCATTCAATGTTTAACTATCTATGACAGAAGTTATATCTGAACTTAACCATCATGGACAGAAGCGAACCAACCATTAATGATGAAAGAGAGAGAACATATCCGAATCTTGATTATGATGAGATGCTTCAATGACGAATAAGAAAGAATGGTAAATGATGAAGAATAAGAAAAATGATGTAATGTTATATAGGATAAATTGGTCATGGTACTCAATTCTTAAAGAACTTGAGGATATCAAGAAGCTAGCTTATGTACTTGAAAAGAATTTTAATCTAACTTGAAATCTGACTTGATGTAAGTGCATTTGGTAGAGTTGAGAATGTATGTCAAGATGAAGTTCTTGCATGGTTATGTCGTGAATATTTCTTTTTTTAGATGAAGAGCATCAACCCAGTTATGCATGCAACCATCAACACCTTTTCTTTATATATGGAACCATCAACATCTTGAACATCTTCCAAGGAAAATGATGAAATCAGAATCAACCACAATATCAAGACCAAGCATCACAAAGAGAAGAAATGACAAAAATTCTGTACTGGTCAAATTTTTTCTCTCTTGCAGCTTCTTGCATGTTGAAGATTTTGACATATCTTCAATAGCTTGTTGCGTGTTGAAAACAAAAAAATCAAAGAAGATGGAAGACATAAGCGGAAACACATAATTATTGCTCGGATACCATGTTAAAATGGTAGGAGCCATTATACATGGCAAAACGGGTCGCCCGACCTGTTTAGTCCGTGCCCGCAAATACCCACAATAATTTAAGCGAGTCGGACATGTCCGCATTGGCTTAACAGAAAAAATTCAATGTTCTGTCCATTTTAAAATGGGCTAATGGGCTTGCGGGTGACCCACATGCATTGTTGAATAATTAAAAAAATCATATAATATATAAAATAAAGTAATTGAAGATAAAAAATAACAAAAACTTTGATATTTTATATAAAGTTGATCAAATCACATTATATTACAATTTTGTAAGGATTAAAAATCACATTACATAATAATTTATTTGAATTTTTTTAATTTTTCCTTAAATATTGTTTGTGGACCGCCGACGGGCCGCCAACATTACCCAATGGAAATACCCGCATGCTTGGTTGACAAAACAGGTAGGGCAAAATGAGCAAATGGACAAAATTTGCATGTCCTGCCCCCAAAAAAATGTGGGCTATGCGGACAATGCCCATTTTGCCACCTCTAGGAGCCATGTATGAATGAGAAAGAATGAAGAAAAAGAGAAAGAATATGGAATCAAATCATTCTTTGAAATATAATCTTTCTCATTATTATAATTGAATTGAATGAATATGAAGTGAACCAATATAAATTATTTATACAAGAGAAAAGAAGAAAAGAAAGTTTGTAAAACAAATAACTAACACAAACCTAACTAACTAATTCCTAACTTCCTAACCAACTATCATCTTATTCTTAATATATCTTTAATAAATAGATAATGTAATAATAATATACATAACTCATATACTATGACTATCCATACATATTTTTCTATTGTTATTTTCGTTAGGACACATGACAAATATTTATGTTTGAATATGGTATAGTACTTCCTAGACATTACCATGTGTATTTTTTAACGTGATTTCGTCAAAGGATGTTAAAAAGTTAAGTGTTAAAATTCAAATTTTGCATTGGTTTATTTTTGCCTCTTCCCTGCCCCATCTTGCACGCTTATTCCTTTAATTTGACTTAAATATACAGATGGCATGCGTTTCTGATGGCCAATTTTGACGAGTTTATTCATTTTCTACATTTGCGAAAACTTTAGTCAATTATTCAATCACATTTAGCCTTTTGTCACACAAAGATTATTCCTACTCTTAGAAGTCTTGACATTATACAATTAATGACTAGCATATCATGTATATGAGAATAATATTTTCATCATTATATCTTCTATCATTCATGTTTTTTCACCATTTACTATTCAAGTAATACAAATGAATGATATATTGATTGCATATAAATCTTTAGACTGATAATGTATAGACATTACCTCATAGAATATGAGATAAAATTAAGTCCTGAAGATTTATCTAATACTACTTCATACTACTCCCTTCAGACATTTTTATAAGGCAATTTTAGGTAGTTTTACCGAATTAAGGAATATAAAAACACAATCGAGTTTCGAGTCTATCAATAATTATATCTTTGCAAATGGTTCTTAAAATCCATATAAGAACGTGGAAAAAGTTTTTGAAAAGGGACCACAAGGAATATATTTAATGCCAGCTTTAATTTTATGTTGTTTTTAATAATGAAATGGAGTTCATATACTCAATTCACTCAAGACTCTTTTAAATATTTTTATAAGATTTAAAATTGCAAAATACCAATAATTGTGAAACTGAATTATTTTTTCTTTACACTAAAATGTTTGAGTAAATAAGAGTATTTAAATGATAAATTCTTTACTATACATAGAACTTTGAAAGGTATTATATAAATAGGGACATAGAAAAAAATATTTGCATAGAAATAGTGCTTATTAAACATAATCAAATACTTTAATTTTATTAAAGAACCATAAGTGTTGTGTGTAATGGAGTGAGAACAATAACAAATTTGATTAGACAGTCTTCAAACTTTGTTAAGTGTATAGATCGACAAGACACATGCACATTGAATAATGAATAGCTGTAATATATGTTGTTCTGTTGGGGCCAGATAGATAAACACCAAACCTTATTAACTACACATGCATAAGCTTTTTTGACTCTCTAATTCAATTCAAAACTACAACTTGGTTCTTCACTTGAAAATTCGTTCAAATTAATGGAAAAGGAAGCTTTGCTAGCTACCAAACACTCTAGCATACAAAATATGACCATACTTATGAATATAGAGTATGTTGGAATTTGTTTAAAGAATAATGTTTTGAATGAAATGAAAAAAATTCATTAGTTTTATTTTGCTTGGAGGAAGGAAGTTAAAAGACTTTATAAGCCTTAAGTTGCAGTTCAACATTCTTTTTAATAAAATATTTATTTATTTATTTTTTTGGGTTTTTTGGGTTTGGAGGTGTGTTAACCGAGTCAACACACATGCAACAAGGAAAGAGTCGTTGGAGGAGATCTCGACCATTATGAAAGAGTTGTTGATAATAGAGTTGTTAGTGAAAGAGTCATTGGAGGCCTCAAGCTATAAATAGATGTCTTTCCCCACGTTGTAACTTGCACCAAGTTAAAGACGTTTACCTCTCAACTTCTCTTTTTCTCTCCTTATACTTTGCCGATGCATTTCCGGTAACCTTCTCCCTCTTTATTTCAGTGATACTTGAGAATTGGCATAGACAGTCAAAGTGAAAATTTTGAGAACTGACACTGGTAGTAAGTATTATGGAAAAAGATTTGGCACGGGTAGCCATATCATGGGAATTCGAGAATTGACAATGGTAGTCATATTGTTGGTGTACTCGAGAGCGATTCTTATAGTGTAGTAAGAAATCGTACAATAGAGAACTGAACTGTTTTATCCTAGGGACGACGTGAGTGATAGTCTGTTTGCACAATTTTACCAATACCACAAAACATCTTAAAGAGAGCGACATGGTCGTGACTCAGCCAATAATGATTATTTCGTACTATTCAGGATTGTTGCGAGCTACGGTAAGATAGGAAACTTTTATTAGACAAAGACGTAAATTAAAGATAAGATTTAAGCAAAGTTTAAAGTGTAAACCCAATAATTAATAGTGTGATATTTATAACTATCAATATAAAGATTTATACACAGTCAATCTATTACCTACATTATTTTATATTACTTTTTTAAATAATCAATAATAATATAACATGAATGGTGAATTATATAATAATAATATATAAAACTCATATACATATTCCCTCTCATAATTCAACCCAAAAAAGTGTAAACCCCATTAAAGGGCTTCAATTATCAACATCAACATCTTTTCCTCCTTATAATACTTGTTTTATCGAAAAATAATATCCACGTCAACATTGAGAATTGGATACAAATTTTGGGGCGCATCCATTTTGAGTTTGAATGACTAAGAGATATAGCCAACACGTAGAAAATAGTTTAAGTGGGTGCGGTATGCAGTGTTATTTTGCAGAAAACTATTCTTAATTCAAAAAAAAAACTACAGGTATTTTTTTAAAGAAAAATAATATATCATTTACAAAATCATCCGACAAATTCTTTCACACCATAAAACTAATAGAATCACCACAAGGAATTGAGAAAAGGGAATATCTTAGAAAGAATACTAACATTTTATATGATTAACTCTATTAACTAAATTAACTCAAATAACTATTTTAACTATCTATGGCCTATGGGTACATTTAGCAGAAAAACATTGTCAATGATAGGTGCTCTTCAAATCACACCACATAGTTCAACTTGTGTAGGTACTCCCTGATCTAAATGAGAATTTGACCTCTGAAATATTCAAGTTTTAAGGCACATAAATGCACATACCTACCACTATTTGACTAATTGTCCATCCGTAGTAATAATATTTACTAGTCACACACTCACACACCATCAATCCACACGTACCATGTTTTGACTTTAATAGTATTGATTCATGGTTGGAGGAATTCTACCATGTGATATTTATTATAATGTGCTATATTTGATTTCATAATTGTCAAGTCTTTTTCGAATATTTTCAAATTTTCAAATATAATATTTTTAAGTTTTTTTCTTTCAAACAATTTACCTCCTTTCTTTTTTATTATATGTTATCCAATTATTTTTCTACTATATAATCCATTCATGGAAACACTTAACAAAAAATCAAATAGGTTTTACACTTTTACATATCACCTCGTACTAGTGAGGGAAATTACATTTCGATTTTAGATCCAATCATTAATTACCGATTGCCATTAAATATCTATTTACAATTATATAGCCAAATTTGTTACAGACACCTCATTATTTTCCAACAATATAACCTTTTTGAAATTTATGTGAATAACTAAAATGTATCATTTCTCTTATGTTTTTATATCTATTACTTATATCTTTTATCTTTACATGTGTATAAAAAACTAATATAAAAATCGTGCGATAGTCTAAATTATCATAATTTGGTTGGTTGTCCAAATACTATTATTGTTTTGAAAAGGTTTAATAATTTTTTTTATGCAATCCTATAAATATAATTCCTTTGAGACGGTTAAGATATATTTTGAAGTGACCTCGACTAACAAGACGAGTGCCATAAAAAATCACTCATTATTTTTTGTGTTTTGCCCATTCCAAATTATTACGATATATATAGATTGTAACAGTACAAACATTAATTTTTATTTATTTTATTTTTACTAGTACATTGTCGTGTCTGTCAACCCGCTTTTCTATCGTTTGTAATGTGTAGTTTGTACGTTATAAATAACAAATATAGTATTTTGTGTTAAATATTTGTAATTTGCAGTTGACTTTATTCAATTGATGTAATGTTTAACTTTTTAAAATACACTTTCAGAATAAGAAGATAACGAAAGTAAAATAAGAAGATAATGTTAGATGTTTTTTTTGTAGAAATAAGATGATAATGATAGCAAAATAAGGAGTCACAATTTACACCATGATGGATGATGAAGTGATTATTTTGTATTTTCCCTTTATTAAGTAGAATAAATAAACTTATAATGAGAACAAAAACAACTATATTTTATGAAATAACTCAAGGAATTCTCTATTCCTATAAATAAATAATTAATCTTTTTCAGTGTGCTATGCAATTATCTCTTTCAACAAATATCACTAAGCTAACCTAATACCATTCTTATCTAGTGAGATACACCACTAAACGAATGCTTCAATGATTAATTATAAATTGATTTAGACGAAAAGATCAATTACCCAACTAAAGAATATTATTATAATTGGATTGATCATTTTTTTACATATTAACTTACTCATTTTGTGTTCAATTAGTTGATCATTATTGTATCAAAAAAATCAACGGAACATTAATTAAACCTTAAACCAATTAAATGAAATAACATATAAAAAATATATGTAGTAAAAAACTAAATATAATAAGATAATAATATAATTTATTTATTTAGAAGAGATAGAGAGTAATAAAGGAAAATGTTCAAAACTAAATGAATATATGATCAATGGATGATAAACCAAATTGCATTCAAATGCTCAGGTCGATTCAAAGCCAATCGATATGATTCAAAACAATATAAGGTAATTCAAAACATATCATAAGCTAATAAGTTAGCCTAAATGAAGGGAGTATGATTCACCTATCTTTCAATTTAACTAGGCAACCCATTATGGTAAGACTGATACCCACCCTGAACTCAATAAATGCTTGTTTTCACGAGATAAATATTATATCATTTGATTTATTTATGTTCTCAAGCCATGTTGGAGATTCATGACAAGTTGAAGATTTGAAATATTTTGTATTCTTAATTTATTATGTTATAAAAAGAATATTATGTTTATGTGTAAGTTTGCATTTACACAGGGCTATGCTTTGGGGATGGCGAGTACGTAGTCCTTATAGAGATATGTTTCACCACCGTGAAAATGCTACACATGCTCAATTTGCATTTACAGCTACAAAGACCGGGACCTATGTGGAATGCTTTACATTGGGCGGTAATATACATTTAAGTGCATGTGTGTTACATGTTTTGCACAAATTTTTATTGGGTTGGGGTTACTTGAAATTTGACATGTTCAAGGATGATAATATTAGTTTTAACCTCTTGAGTTTGTGTTCAGATTCATAATTTTGGGATTGGGTAAGTACTAACATATTCCTGATATGCCTCATTGTCATTCTTACTCTAAAATCCTCCGTGTATTTATTTTTATAGTTTCCCTAATTTGGAGTTTTTCTGAAAGCAAAATCTAAAATCTAAAAAATACTTCAATATTTTTGTAAAATGATATAATTTTCTATTACTATTTATTTCTCATTGTTAATTACATTTTAAAGGAAACATAAAAAATATTTTAATATTATCATTAGTTTACACTCTCAATCTAAATTTCATACTACCAAACAAGAGAAAAAATTGTTTTACTTTTCACTACGCCAGAGTTGTCGTTCAATAACGCTTATTTTAGATGTATAACAACACTTTCAGGCGCTTTCTGTTTGACCGCAATAGTATATGATCATCATTAACAATGCTTAACAAACACTATTGTATTGATTATATACCACATCGCACCACATAAAAAACATTGTCATATAATGCATCAATATGACAGCACATCGTCCACAAAGTGCAATCATATAGTGGATCAATACAACAATGCATTGTCCACAACGCGCTGTCATATAGTCTTAAATAAATAGCGCATTTTATAGGTCTTATTAACAACGCTTCTACCTGTGCTGTTGAAGTTCATATATTTAACAGCGAAATAATAGAAAAGCGCTGTTTTATTATTCATATTTTTTTCTCAAACAACACCTTAATACAACCGTGCATCACATGTATAGTGTTATTGTAAATGATAACTACCACAACACTTTATGTAAAAAGCGTTGTTGTAGTTATCCTCTACAACAACGCATGTCAGGGCTTCCTCTAGAATTCGTTGTGATTTGTATAAAGTAATACCTGTATATACATTTATTAGCAGAACAAATATTCTCAACAGCACAGACACATTAATAAAAGCTAGAAGTTTGTTTTATTAAACATCAATACAATATGAAATACATACAATGAATATCATGCCAATTATGTTTTGACAGAGTACATAATTACAAATAAAAAAATTACACAAATTACAAAGAAACAATATTATACAAATTACAAACAATCAAAATTATACAAAGACTACTTGCATCTATTTTTTCCTTTTATTTGATTGTTTTTGTCTTTTAGGGTCATTCTTGTCTGGAAGAGCATATTGATTTACCCAAAACCCTTCATCGTTATCATCTCTTGTATATAAATCATCATCTGTAGTTGGTTTGCCCTCACACGACTGATATGTCCCAAAAAAGGATCATCTTGATCAACATCTTCATATTCTTGGTCATCAATATTATTGACGATTATTTTGTTAGTTAAAAGAACAATGAACCATTTAATACCAGCTGGGTCACTAACATAGAATACTTGTTGAGCTTGTGATGCTAGAATAAATGACTCATCTTTATATCCTAGCCTATTAAGATCCACTTGTATGAATCTTAACTCATCAACTCAGAAGTCATTGTTGTTATCAACCCACATACAATAAAAAACCGACATCCTAAACATTGTGTAATCCAATTTCCATATGCGTTCAATCACTCCAAAGTATGACATGTTCACATATATTGGGTTTCTATCTTTTGCACTTGATATGTGTAAAGTTCGAGCAACAAGAGTCACACCACTATTTTGAATTTTACTTTGATCATATTGTTTTATCGTATAAAATGTGAACTCATTAATCAGGTAACTAGTGTAGGATAAGACTTGAAGGCTTGGACCATTGGCTAACCATTTCAATCTTTCATAAACTGAATGTACATTTATATTCAACTCCTCATCAATGTGATTTTTTAGTCACTTTATGAAACACCGATTATGCTATTTGGAAATCCAATTTTCATTCTTCCTTGGGTAACACTTCCTTAGAATTTCCTTGTGTGTTTCAACATATTGCTCAACCTCGTCGACATTATGTAAAACATATAAGTGCGATTGCTCCAATTTGATTCTTGTTATAGTCAGTATTTCATTCCCGGTAATACCTTCACCAAATGTTTTTTCACATATCGAGGCTTTGGAATGCCCATGAAATCACCATCCGTAAGGTATCCGGTAGCAAAATCAAGAGCTTCTTCAACAACATATCACTCGATAATACAACCCTCTGGTCTTAACCAGTTCTTCATATACCCTTTTAATGTCTTCATATAACACTCAAAGGGGTAAATCCATCTCATATAGGAAGGGTCACATAGCTGTGTCTCTCGAATAAGATGAATACTTAGATGAACCATTATGTCAAAAGAGAAGGTGGAAAACACATTTCAAGTTCACACAAAATCAAAATAATTTGTCTTTGCAATACATGTAATTTCTCAAGGTCAATCACTTTGCTACAAATTGCCTTGAAGAAGAGGCGTAACCTAGTTATGGTTCCTCGAACTTTTTTAGGTAGAATTGACCATATTCCAATAGGCAAGAAATGCTCCATAAGTACATGATAATCATGAGACTTAAGACCTTTTAACTTGAGGTCTTTCATTGATATGAGGTTATGAATGTTGGAAGAGTACCCTTCTAGAAATTTAACACCGTGAATAAATTTACAAAATTCCATTTTCTGCTTCCTCGACAAAGTATAAGTTGCTGGAGGTAGAAATGTACGTTTTCCCTTCATTATCGGCCCCAATTCCTTTCTTATTCCCATATTAACCAAATCCAACCTTGCATTCAAGCCAGCTTTGGTCTTACCAGGGACATTGAGTAAGGTACCAAGGAGACTTTCAAACACATTTTTTTCAATATGCATAGCATCAAGGAAATTTCTTACATATAATGAACTCCAATCTGACAATTCAAAGAAGATTAACCTTTTCTTCCACCCATTTGTGACAATTTCTTTTGCAAAAGGTTTACCAAAGTTAGTATGCAAACCCTTTAGCTTTTGAAATAATTGGTCACCTATCAATGACAAAGGAGCACGACCTTCTTCATTGTTTCCATCAAATGTTTTTCTCCATCGTCGATAGTGATGATCTGAAGGCAAAAATATATGATGGCCAAGGACGACATTTTTCATATAGTGTTCCAACCTCATTGAATGAGTATTATCTTCACATACAGGACATGCAAAATGTCTTTTTGTACTATATCCTGACAAATTACCATATGCAGAGAAATCATTGATTGTGCCGGACAACAAAGCCATCAAGTTGAAGCTTTCTTCCTTATACGCATAACGCATCATATACATTTATGCATGTCTCCCACATTTTTTTCAAGTGTTCAATTAATGAAGCCAAATATATGTCTATGTCATTTCCTGGTTGTTTAGGTCCATAAATTACCATAGAAAACATCACATATTTGTACTTCATGTGTAGAGAAAGAGGTGGGTTGTATATCACCAACATCACTAGCCATGTACTGTGGGAGCAACTTTGAACACCACATGGGTTAATTTCATCCGTTGATAATGCAAGGCGTAGATTTCTTGATTCTTGACCAAAACTAGGATAGTCGTGATCAATTTTTCTCCATTGAGGAGAATATGCAGGATGCCGAAGCTTCCCATCTTTAATCATTTCTTCATCATGTCATGTCAACTTCTTTGCATCTTTAGCATTGCTAAGCATACGCTTGAATCTTGATTTGATGGGAAAATAACATACAACCTTTTTAGGAATTGAGTCTTCCTTCTTATATCGTGATGCATTACATCGAGGACAAAACTTTAATGAAACATACTCATTAAACAATACGATGCAATCATTTTCACAAGCATGTATCCTAGTGTAGTCCATGCCTATGGAGCGTAACATTTTGTTAGGTATCAGTGGCCTAGGAACATCTAGAAGGGGGGGGGGGAGGTTGAATAAATGTGGCGGTTATCAATCACCGCTTCTTGTACCAAAACCCAATTTTTGGAAACAGCCTAGTTAATCGATTAACACCTAGTCTTAATCGATTAACTCATGCACATAACATAATGACCAGATAGGCAGATTGCACAGTTATTTAAAAACAATTGAACAGAGATGATACAGATATTTTTAAGCACAAACAATAAGCATATTCAGTAAACAAATATCCAAAATATTAGCTACAGATTCAATTTATAACAACAAGAAACTAAAAGAAGATTCGGAGAGAAAAAGAGTGCACAAGTGGATTATTATCCTGGTTCGTTTGCGGTTCATTGCAAACTACATCCAGGTCTCTCTTCTGATCTAGGGAGATTTTCTTCTTCACAATATTGAGTTAAAGTATGAATATACACACAATTCAATTACAAGCACATATGACGCTTCTTTCTTGAAATCTAGGACCCCTAAATCTTTGGTTTGACTCTACCATTCGCCTGAGAAAACATTTCTCACGAAACAGCCTTAGCCAAGATTCTTGTCCTCAAATCAAGACCTCCTAGCCTTGCTGAAGAGCCTCGGTGATATGACACCAAGAGATTAATTCAGAAATACACAAAAACAGATTAAACAGTAAGGTATACTAAGCACAATAATGCTTGGATTATAACAAGAAAAGATCTAAAGACTAACCCACTCACTAATCACTTAAACCATCAAGAATCATGTGAGTTAATCAAACAGAAATCAAATAATCTCTCTATCAATCTATATAATGCATGAACATGTGAGCAAGATAAGAATGAGCATATGAAATATGTAAAAACAGTATGCAAGAATTCAGAACTCAATTGAACATAAAAACTCTCTTCTCACACATGCAGCTCTCTTCCAAAAACAGTAAACAAAATGTAAAATGCTCTCTAAAATCAGCCCTATACAATAGAATGCAATGCTACGGTTTTATGAACGTTGCCTCTTATTTATAGCAAGTAGTTTTGGCAGTTGGATTCGTTGCAAACAGTTAAACGGTTAAAACAGAAATCAGTTGTAACAAATAACAGATCTGTTGATCGATTAAGGCTACCCATTAATTGATTAACCATGCAACAGAATGACACAGAAAACAGTTGTAACAGAAAGCACTAATTTAACAGGAAAGCAGTTGAGTTAATCGATTAAGTCACCACGTTAATCGATTAACTAGCACATTAAAGTACATGTTTCAAAAGGTAAACTTCTCATATGTTATGCACACCATATATACATGTTCTAGAAATTATATTACACCTAATATGCACATATAACATGTATGATTAATGCATGACATACAATTAACTAGATGGTATGTCTCATAGATATGATATGACAATTAAGATGACTTGAGAGACTAGCACCTAGGTTCACCTAACCGATACTCACTTACTACGACACACATCCTAGACTACGTAGAATAGTGACTCTAATTATTATCCTAGTCTAGATATGACCAAATGAGCATAAGACATGTTGATTGTTGAGCCATCTTCAAGCTTTAATAGAACCGTGTCTTCATCAAAACATAGGCAAATAATTGCTAGTGCTATCCTTGATACTTTGCACTTTCACATTTGTTTTGAATCATAGGTTCGAGAATGGAGCACATTATCTTCCGGCAACATATCCTTCAGAAGTGCAAGCAAGTCGGTGAAACTCTTATCAGTCCATCCATTAACAGATTTCAACTCATACAACCTTGACATTGCTGCCAATCTTGTGAATTTAATACAACCATCATATAATGGTTTCTCAACATCACTTATAACGCCCCAAAAATCATTTCATATGTAATATATTTAATCTCTTAGAAAATTGGGTAAATTTTTCTTTCCTTTTTTTTATGTAACCTATAACTTACAAACCATTTTCAGTTTTACCTTATTTCATTTTCAAGACGTCACATTTTCAAACCTTGCGGAAATAAAATTCTTAATACATTGAAGATAATTAAATGAACACAATTCTTTTCTGAATACTTCTCATTCATAAAGTTCTTGAATAAATACAGAATTGTTTACATGGCGAAATCTAATCATCGCCACAAATAAAAAAACTGAAAATACAAAAAAAATAATGTCAGGGCATTGACATTACAAAAGTACCTCACACAGGTTCATATCACAACAAAACAAAAGAGAAACCTCCTAAACCGGAGGTGCAATGGAATCCTCGCTAGGGTCTTCCTCCACCTCCGAGTCAGAAGAGATCTAATGACCTCAACTGAATCTTCTGTGCAGATAAGCTCTACACAATCGTTGCTATCTTCCTCCTCCTCCACTTCATCTGCTCCCCAATCCATCGAGGGGTCTAGGGTGTACCCCCTTGGCACGGCCCCGTCTGTCTCTCTTGGCGCCCATCCTGTTGATGAGAATCCTGTTTGGGGCCAGGTCCTAACAACTTCTTGTACGCCTCGAGCTTCAGCCGGTACAGAAAGTCTGGCGGTGGCAGGTCTTCGGTCGGGCAAAGTGAATGATGCCTTCCGAACTGCGTAGTAAGGTGGAAGATGCAGAACTGAGCCATTGCTTACCCAATCCAGCTCTAGGTCGCAAAGACCTGTGTAAGTATGTCGATTACCCTCAACACTCCATATCCCCTTCTGGGTCCATCTGAACATGCATACAAATACACCAGAAGAAAAGAGAGGGAGTAAAACATCTATGAAAAACTTGTCACCGACGTCGTGGAGTCACACAGAATAATACACCAAGACAACACACGAGTACAAATATATCATGTGATCATAGAAGCATATAGTAACGATGAATGAACTATAAAACTCGAGAATTTAAAATCAATATAGAAGAATATCATGTATGCAATGTGATGTATGAGTCCACCATCCTTACTCCTTTATCCTCCCAACAACTATTAGGAAATAACTTAGAGTACAGTTCTCATAACAAGTCGATTTGATAGCACCAAAATTATTCCTCGCAAGGATATATGATCAATCTGTTCCAACGAAACGGTCCATTTCAGACGGTGTCATATCAAACACTTTCTGAGCATCCCTCTCATTGATCCTGATTGCAAAGATGGGTTGTTAGAGATTGTCTAGTTTGCGTTGTGAGCACTGTCCGATCTAACAGAATATCTCATCCAGGAATATATGGGACTCGTCTCACCTAGACTCTCCCTCAAGACTTTGCTGACGAATCACCACCATCAACGTCGTCCCTCTCAACATCTTGGGGGTCATTCGTCTGCCATACATTTCCTCTCCACTACTTCATTTTTGACAATGGATATGCATCCTAACCAAAATTAGCAAATTATGTCTTTTAATCCCTCTTTTCTAGCGATCTGCCCATCCTAAGACATCTCCCATTGGGAATGCTTCTGGTGGGTCCCGGTCTTAACATATAAACAAAAAGAGAATAATTTCGGCACCACTACAAACCATCGCTGAATTATCCTGGACGGATCTCAAGTCAAGCCTCTTACAGTCAGACGATCTCGCTGCATGGGCACAACATAATACTTCTCAGCACCACTGCGAACCATCGCTGAATCATCCTAGACGACTCCTCTAGCCAAGCCTCTTACGGTCAAATGATCTCGCTGCGTGGGAAACATGCCATTAGGCTCTCGTAGATATGAGAGTTATCGTTCAGACGACTTAAAAAGAAGTCATGTCTGTATGGAGCTCTCTCGCTCAAGCGAGAGCTGTCTCACTCATGCGAGGGCACATCCATTTTTGAGGCATTTGTGGCTTAAGCAAGAGCTGTCTCGCTTTAGCGAGAAAACAATGAGTTTTATTGGTGCCTATTTTTGCTCAAGCGAGAGCTGTTTCGCCCCGAGGTAAAACACTTGTTTTTTCTAGACACTTCTCACTCAAGCAAGAGTTGTCTTGCTCAAGCGGGAAGAGCTTGAATATCATTTTAATTACTTTTCTCAAGGAAAATATTTCTCATTTATATCACATGTTTTTAAACCTTTATTTTAATAATTATCACATACATATCAATCCCATAATAATCATTCAAACATTATAATTCCATAGTAAACATGGTATTTGCATATATAAACATAACATAAATCGGTATAAGAAATATTGTTGTACTTAATCCACACAAACAAGCAATTGATTAAGTACAAGATTTCTTAATACCCAAGGCAACTCCAAACTTGAGAGAGAGTTTGGAGGTCGTGATGTATATTCGGAAACCATTGTGTCACGATGTTTTCTCCCTCATCTGAATGTATCGGGTCGCTAGGTTCTCTGTTTGCAGGTGAGATACTTGATCTGATCTCATCTCGAACTCTTCATTACGCCAAAATAACGTTAATAGTTAATTGACGATAATTATTATACTTACGAAATAACTTTTTACGCGAAGATAAAACTTCCGATTTAAAATGAATTTAATTACTTCCGTCCATTCGATTCAAGGTTGAATATCCTTGAATCATCATTTGTCATTGAAAGTCTTACAATCAAATAACACTTTTTAAAGTAAGATTTTCAATAAAACTTATACCAGAATTATGTCGTAATCCGTAGATATAAATCAGGCTAGTTCTCAGGAAAGAGAGGTGAGTTGTAAAGACACCCTTAAATACCAAGTCTTTCCTTAGACGAAACCTTTCTAGACATGTATTCTCACTTCATTACGTTTTTCCGATAGTTCATAAATCTTATTTTTTGTAAGTAAAACTTTTTTGACTAAAACTAACCTTTTAAAATAAGATCATTAAGTTAGACTTATCATTTTTAAAGTAAGTCAATCTAAACAAATCAATACTTTTAAATTAATACTTTTTAAGTAAATCTTACCATTTTAAAGTAAGTTCACTTAACTAAGATTCAACATTTTTAAATCATTTTACCATCTAAGACTCCATAACACTTTAAGTTTATAAAGTCAAGACTTTTAGTAAATCTTATTATTTCAAGTATACTATTAAAACAAATTTTCATGAACATCTTAACACCTCCTAATTTTTTAGGAAAAAACCTCAAGGGTTAGTAAGTGTTATGTTCATAGTCATGAAAAAAAAAATGACTCTTAATTTCATATTTTACACTAAACAACTTTTAGTTATTCTTACCACTTTAAAGTAAGTCAAATAAAATAAATACAACAATTTTTTATGAACATCTTAACACCTCCTAATTTTTTAGGAAAAACCTCAAGGGTTAGTAAGTGTTAATTTAATAGTCATGAAAATAAATCCTAAGGTAAGACTTTCTACTACTTTAATATCCAAAACTTCATAACACTTTAAGTTTATGAAGTCAAAACTTTAATAAATCATCCTTTATCCCAAATTTTTATTTTAACTTTGAAATCAAAGAGTCATCTTTTATCCCATATCATTATTTTAACTTGGAAATCAAAGAGTAAAATATGCTAAACCACTTTTAAAACATAATACTTTCTAAAAATGAAACATTTTCATCAACAACTCATCAACATCATAAACTTTCAAGAATAAAATACAATTTTTTTCCTAAACACATTAAAGGTTCATTTGATGTTAAAATCACCACCTTTAAATATATTCAAATACTAACAATAATTTATAATATTTCCAAACAAATAATTCATCTAACCTTGTCTAAATATATAGTTTTGTCATCTAAGAACAAGGAAGAAATTTTAAGATTTACGAAAGTCAAAAACTACATAAATGTTCATATGATGTTATTATCATCCCCTTTAGTTATGCCTTCATAAAATACTTAAAGAACAAATATAAACTCTACTTTATGAACAACATAATAAAAGCTCATAACTTTCTATGAAGTATGAGAAGAAAATGAAGAAGAGAAAATAAAAGACTACCTTAGTTTGTATAGGGAATTTAGTGTAAAAATGAGAGAATGGGGGATGTATTTATAGAAGAGTCTCACCCTCATCAAATTAGAAAATTTAATGCAAAGTAAGTAGATTTAGACTAGCATAAGTCATATGTCTAATGGTGGTGGAGTGAGAGAATTTATTGAGTGGATTTAGGGGCTTTTGGATACTTTTGCATTACTTGTACAAATAAGTGGCTTGTGAAATGATGACTTCCAACTTTATTGATATGATGTAATTTCCCAATAAACGTCATGTCCGAACATTTTCGGATAATTTCGTCCGGAAATGTCCAATCTCCCAATTTAGGACATTTGCCTGAAACGTCGAAACTTGAATTTCGAGGTGAAAAATATCTAGAGATGAGTTATAGACAAACTTGGTGTCTATTGTGACTAGAAATAATATTTCTAAGCCAACAGCGAAATTGGAATTTGATTCTGAGTTATGGAACTCAAAAACTGGGCGAAAACTCGATAAAACGACCCGAAATCATTTCAGAAACTTTTATTCTCCAAAAATCTTGAAAATATAGGAAAAGCAAGAAAACCATAATACAAGACTAAAACTCAACTGAGGTTTAGCCTAAAACATTACTGATTAATTTCTATAATTTATCCATTAATATTAATTACTTAATTAAAAGTGCTCTGAAAAACACGGTGTTACCTCACTTATTAACCGCTGAAATATCTCAGGACAATCCTGAAGATCTTTTTCGACAACATTTGCCATTTTCTCGAAACGATCATCTTCATATGCATTTGTGTAGTTGTCTTTCATATGCATCTCATTATCACAATTCATAACGTCTCTCGTCTCACCATGTCTTGTGCAACCTGTGTAACTTTGATCAATATCACGACACACTAAATGACCTTTTAACTCATTTGGAGTAGTTTGGTTTGAGTAACAACATTTTAAGCAAGGACATACAATTCTATTAGGATTTTCAGCATTCTCAATTGCAAACCTAACAAACGATTTTACTCATTCTTCATACTCCTTCGTCAATCGATTGGCACTCATCCATTTTCTATTATCAAAAAAATATAATGAGCATAAATCCCTAAGTCTTAGAGTTAAGCTCACCAAGCAGAGCAAATAGTATTATGATCAGAACCCTAACTCATAATGTAAGCTAAATGAGTCGGAAACCACAACTCAATACAAGCTAAATGAGTGAAATCAGTTTCACTCATTTATCAGGAAAATATTTATAACTCAATACAAACTAAAAATAATGTAATTAAAAAGACAAATAAATATAAGAAAAACTCGCTTTCAATTCGGTGTTGAATGCGTGAATGATGATTTTGAGGTTAAACGAGTGAAGAATTTTCGAAATCGGTATTGAATGATTTTTGTGTTGAACGAGTGAATGATATTTGGTGTTGAATGAGTGAATGATTTTGAGGTTGAATGATTTTCGATGTCGATTTTGAGAGTAAATGCAGCTGCTGAGTAAGTGAGGTTGAAATTGTTGATGAATGCGTGAGAATGCGAGAACATTTTAATTTTTTAAGGTCTGATAGTATCTTCAACGGCGCATAATGAAGAAGTCGTTGTCAATGATACCTAATCAACAACGCAGCCTAAAGGAAATGCTATGGAAAAACTCCCCATTCAAATATGAACGTAAGTGTTCCAGAGTGCAATCTTAAGGAAACGCTATGGAAGATATAATAATTTTTTTATCAATGCATTTTTTTAATGAAAATCAAATTAATAATTACATTATGACATTCAATTAATGATAATTAATGAAATATATAGAACAATTAATAATGTCAATAAATAACATTCAAGCAATTAATCGATTAAGCACTGTGTTAAGTGATTAAGTGTAGAGGAAATAGTTTTGATTATATTGACAGCGCTTCTTACCACATGCGTTGTGGTATAGCTAAAAGAGAATAAATGAGAGATAAGTATTCAACATCGTTTTTCTGTTCATGCAGTGTTATATTCAACAAAATCAACAATGTTTTTTTGAGAATGCGCTGTTGAATTCAACGTAATCAACAACGTATTGTTAAAAAGCACTGTTGTATGGGTATAACTACAATGCAATCATACAAAAGTGTTGTCGAAGACCATTGTTCCTAATTGTACAAAGTTACGCACACAACATAAAAACCCTAATGCATACATAAACAGAACATAACAACAAAATGAATGCATACAAAAACACCAAATGACAACTATATGAACACAAGTGAATTTTAACTGAATTTATATATTGCATATTAATTACACTATTTACATAAACATATATTACATAGATCAAATCATATACATTACATTGAACATTAATTGAATTCCCTAAGCTACAATATGTGGAAAACTAATATACTAAACTAAGTACAAACTTTGACCATTATTCTCTAATGTGGTGGACTTGGTTATCTGTATATGATTTGCCAACAAACTTGATTTCTATAGTTGGTCACTGCTTAATGATCTCCTTCATGAATTTCAGCACGTAATAGCCGCAATCTACCTGCTTTGTTTGACAAGGGGTCTACAATAGCATATATTAGTTGGCCATTACACATATAATTGATTAAGATGATTTGTGCTAGTACCTTTATACGAGTCCACTTGATTTTGTTGGGATTTGGTAACTTGTTTCTACCACGATTATTCAATTTGTAAACTTTTACCACACTCAACAATAGAAAATGTACTTTACTAATAAATAACTAGGAAAGTGAAAGTGTAACTAAAAGTAGTATATTTTTGTATTGACCCAATTGATGGCAACCAAAACTCAATGTTGCCTAACAAAATATATGTACATGGTTAGGAAATGTTAAAGTATATACTAAAGAAAGAAATATAAAAGCAATTACAAAATGCTCACCCGATATTAAAAGGTACAATACATAAATCTGCATCTTCTTTGTGATGAATGAGATTATCTGTAATTCGTTCCGTTTTTTCCCCAATCTCATTTTCCTTGCGACATCAAAGCGGTGAGGTGTGGGGATATGAACATCACTTTTTTTCTTATTTACCTTAATAATTTTTTTTATACAAGTACCTAATATATATATATAACACAAATGTTAGTTAATTATAACACATCGTCATGCATACATGATAAGTTAAGAAAACATAATTTACCTCATATATATACATACAACATTTGCACCTATACAATCACGTTTATATATATCCTAGACTTCAGTCATGCCAATGTATTCATCAATATTATCCCCATAGACTTCCTTGGGAATTAATATAATTATCATATCATCTCTCATCTTTTGTACATGCTCCATCAATTGAGTACAATAGTTGATAGTCTTCTTGGAGCTCACATCCCCAATAGATGACTTTGAGCTCATATCTCCAGAAGATGGTTTAGACTTTTGGGTGCTACTGGGGTGAAATGTACATTTTCCTAAAATATTCAATATATATATATATATAATATGAGTGAGCATAAGGTGAAAAATCATGCCTTAGGAGGAATTACTTGAACAAGGTCTACTAGCCAAGCCACAAGGCCACAAAAGTGCCTATAGCCCCTCTAACTGTGAAGATATCCTCATCGAGAGGAATTTGCAGCAACACATTATCATCAATTGCAATGTCAATCGAGACCTTCACATGATGGTGTGGGATACGTGCATTATGCAGTATAACATCGACCAACTTGTGCACTTCCCAACACCCACTACTCGGCTAGTTGGGGTATCCAGGAAAAGTTTGCAAGAATTGATTCCATGTACGTAAGTTAAAACATATAATTAGTTAACGACTAAATTAAAATAAGTTAAATAAATTACCTAATGAATGGGAATCAGAATGGGAATGTTGTAAGGTGCAGGTGTAGTGCAACTCTTATTGGCGGTTGAAGGAACAATGGTAGCATTACTAGCTAGTCGTTGCCACTCAACTTCCTTCGCCTTCATTGATTATTCAAATTCGTTGAACCATTGCATGAGGCCAACTAGTTGATTTTGAACCTGGCTCATTTGGGCTTTGGTTGCAAACGTTGGATGTGGTACAAATGTCCGCTGGCTAACCCCAAATCCTGCATCTCATATACAAGCAGGGTAGACAGACCGTCCTAGTGCTTTGTCAAGTATTACACGATTATCCGAGTTTGCCTCCTTTTCTTTTAGGGAAATCTAACAAATCAAGAAAAAATATAATGTTAATTAATCACATTTTGATAAATATAGTATGAAAATTAAGTATAATTAATATGAGCACTTACAACACGTCTTGTCGCTTCTTGAACTTCCTCATTATCGATGACACCATCCTTGTTCTTACAGGCATCCACCCATAGAACATCGAGTTCTACTCCATGTGGAGTCATTGGTGTATCGCTTTTGTTCTCCAACTAACAAAACATAACCAATAATAATGCAATTAGATATATATGCATACAAAACATAACCAATAATAATGTAATTAGATATATATGCATACAAAACATAACCAATAATAATGTAATTAGATATATATGCATACAAAACATAACCAATAATAATGTAATTAGATATATATGCATACAAAACATAACCAATAATGTATTTACAAATTAACAATACTTACAATTTTTTTCTCGATTCCTCTATACCCCGCTCGAGAAGCTCGATATGGATATAAATGCTTGGATGCCCTCTTGCGGTGTTCATTTCTTAATTTCTGAAACAATAAATAACATTAATATCAATAATCATATATAAAAGCAGATATACAAAAGTCAATACAAAGAATATGATTTTACCAAGAAAGACTCGTCTTCTATGCGTAGGGTGACAAAAGTCTTCCAATCCTCTTCATCAACGATATTTGCATATTTAGTTGGAGGTTTTAGGTTGACATTGCCATCAACCACTATGAGTAATTTTATGGCATCAGTTCAGAATTGTCGGAGAGTCTTGCCAGTCGATTTAAGGATATAATCCTTATGCTACTCATCAACATCAAAAGTTGCCTGAAATAAAAACACATATACATTATATATTACATGCATATACGTACATTGCATGAAAACATAACACATATACGTACATTGCATGAAAACGTAACACATATACGTACATTCAAATACGCTCCTTCACGGTATTCTCTACACCACTCCATTTCTTGATTCTTAGCTTCAGATTCTGCCTAACAACAATACCAATGTAGCTTACCAATGGGTTGCCGCCCTTCTTGTTTAATGGTTGACCTTTAGAGTTCCATTGAACTTCTATCTTCACATTCTTGCTTCTTGACCGAATGACATTTTTCATGGAAGTCATTCCACGTGGAGGTCGTTTTTGAACAACGGTTTGTTGGTCTTGTGGAGTCGCTGAAGCTTCGTTACCACTATGAGATACATGATCGCAACTTTGGAAAGTCATTGATGAAGTTTTTTCAGTTTATGAGAGTATGAGAGTTTGTTGAGAGTATGAGAGTTTGTTGAGAGTATGAGGGTTTGTTAAGTATGTGAGGATTTCTTTTCGAGTAAGTTTGAGAGCATAGGGGAAAAGACTCATGTTTTAGATATTTAAACTGTAGTAACCATTTAACAGCGTATATTAACGATAACGTTGTTGTATTGACCTCTTCAACAACGCATATTTACGGTAGCGCTATTGTATTGACATCTTCAACAATGCATATTAACGATTGTGCTGTTGTTGTGTATCCAACTGTACACAACTCATATTATGAACATGACCTCTTCCACAACACATATTTAAGGTAGCGCTATTGTATCAACATCTTCAACAACGCATATTAAGTATTACGCTATTGTTGCGTATCCAGCTGTTTACTACTTATTTTCATTAACACATCAACAACGCTGCCTAGATGTGGCGTTGTTGATTAGAATCTAATTGACAGCATTATCTGAATTATGTGCTCTTAAACTGAACTCATTTTCCAAATTTACAACGTATTCATAGTTATGCATGGTTAAATTATCATTTTACATAACTGAAAAATATTTATACAACATGAATTTACTTAAATTAACATGAAGTTACCATGAAGTAGATTATTACTATATAATTGTGTTTATTAATATGAAATTGGATAAAATATTAAACGTTACATTTTGTTAAAGAGAATAACCATCCAAATAATTAACAAAAAAACAGAAATTAACATTCAAAATAATTGTTTTATAATTCATTCAGAGAGACAAAATACATTATAATGAACTAAATAATTTAATACATGCAAATATAATGAACTAAATGATTTGGTAGAAGAGGAAATAATCTTGTCCACAATTTTTTCTTCGACTCCTCTACACAAATCTTGTAGAACATAGTTCATTGATTTCCTTTTAAAATCTGGGTCATTTTTCCCTGAAAATCGAATGAGAGAAATCAATGAACTTTAGGAATTGATGCAGATGTGAAGGAAAATAATTGAAAGAGATAAATAAAAATTGAAAGAGCTTAATGAACTAAATAGTTCATTCCCCTTTTCCTTTTATTTACTTTCAATTGTTTCATCTCATGCAAATCTTGTATGACAGTCACCTTCCTTCTGAAATCAAAACTTGTTAAAAACCTCCTTGAGATGATTCTGAAACAGAAACGCAATTTTTCCTTGACTCCTCTATATTTCACTCTTTGCAGTATTGCTTTTTTTTTTACTACTTTGTGTTTTCTTCCTCCTATCTTCATGAACACATTCTTATAGAAATACATACTCTTAGGTTCTTAGCTTACTGATGAAATAGATTATAGAACATTGAGTGAATCACAATATTTATATATGAGCATCCATTAATATTTTAACAAACGAATAGATGTATAACCACTCAACCATTAATATTTCAACAACCAAGAAACGCATAACCACTCGACATTAATATTTCAATAACCAAAAAACGTATAACTACTCAACCATTAATATTTCAACAAACGAAGAGACGTATTACTACTCCGCCATTAATTTCTCAGACGCTTAAAAAGTCGTAAAACATCAACATCGCATAATTAAGGAAGCGCGATTATTATGTTATCTTCAACAACGCTTCCTTAAATATGCGATGTTGCATATATTACCATCAACAACGCTTTCTATCAAATGCCTGTTAAAAATAAATTATTCAAGTCAGCGCTAACGTTACTGATGTTCAACAACGCATTGTCTGTCAAGAATGTGCTGTTGAAGTTACACAAATTGACAGCGCTTGCTTTATTATGCGTTGTTGATGTTCTTCCACCTCATTTTCAACAGTTTCGTTCAAAATTCATCTGTTAACCGCTGTTTATTACAATATCTGACATAGTGTTTCTTTTCCTTTTCTCTTTACTAGCTCTTTGATCTCTCTCATTCCCATTAACTCGTAACTTTCAAATATAACCTTATTGATAAATATTCTTCAATTAGACCAGGGTATGTCTTACCAGTGTGATACTGAGATCAAATTAAGAGCTGGTATGTGTAGTAGGTGTTGGAATTTACTTTACCTAGTGTTTAAATTTTGGCATATGCTTAACATAAAATCCTGCAACAAGAGTGAAACATAATAAGAGAACTTTGGCAAATGTGGTTGAAGATTGTTGGTCTTTAATCATAACATGCAGTAAGAGGCTCAACAGTTCGTGCTGCAAGTGTGAAATGTTGGACTTAAAATTAAAAGAATTTAATCAAAACCGAATATGATTAAGATTATTCTTCAATTATGTAATAATTTTACCCCAAAAAAAAGTATGTAATAATTACACTCTTTTTTTATGAATACTTTTCCTTGCCTTTTTGTACACGCCTCTTAACAAATTCCCAAAATTTCTGAAACCCATTTTTCAAATTTATTTGTAAAGACAAATTTATTTGTAAGTTTGCAAATTTATTTGTAACCTCTTAGACAAATTATACGATTCTCAAAATATTCTGAAACCCAATTTCCAAATTTACTCAGACATAAGTATGAAGAAATGGGTGGACCACACTCAGCATTGATTTATCATCCTCCAAGATACTTTTCTTTTATTTCTAACATTGAAATTTATCCTTATTTTATTTTCTTTCTGTTTGAATGTAGAGTTCTAATAGGACCCAAATTTGGTTGCTGCCAAATTAAATTAGTCAACCCTATAAATGCTTAGTTGTATTGCAGGAACATGTTTTGAGAATACAGGGATTTGGTTTTCAGTGCATTCATTCATGCATTGCTTACACTTGCATCTATTTTGTTACAGAGTTACAATTTTCTATAGTTTTTGAATCTGGGCCTCAGTTATTGTGAGGTGAGGTTTATTAATTATTTATTATGAAATTACTGTTCAGTCAGTGTTCAATAGTATTTTCATAGCCGTTTAAGAACTAATGTTCCTAATTAAATTACATAATAATTAAGGAATATTATATTTCGGCTAAAATACCTACACAGATATTAACCTTTGAAATAAAAGTTTAAATTTATAAAAGATATGAAATGAGTGAAATATTGTACTGTCATAGGATAAGAAATCAAAACAAATAAAATATACATCGGAAATTGTAACGGTTCAAAGTACACTGTATCAAAGTATTAGAGTTTTCACATCTTTGGAACTTTTAAGATTATGGTAGGCCAACAAGACTCACAATACCACCCACTCAAAGTCAACATAATTTTTCAAGATTTTACATTGCATCGAGAGAACTCAATACTAACCGAATGCAATAATAATCATTAAAAAAATGTGTAATATTTACATCATAAATATTTAAATTCAATGTATTATCCATTATTTTTTATTTTTTGAAGAATTAATAATTATTAAATATAAATTAATGATGATACATACACACTGATAGATTTATTCATTAAAAGTTTTAGTTGAAATTTTATTTTATTATTTATAAATTGTTATTTCCGTATTATAAACACTAACGTGTTGACAGACACTCTTGTACATGTCAATCCATTTTTCAGTTAATTGTAATGTGTAATCTGCAGATTATAAATGTCTAACACTTTATATAAGAAATATTAATTTATATTGATATAATAATAATTTATATAAATATGATATTATAAATTATAAAGGGTAAATTAGATAAACATAAATTAAATGATATGTAGTTATTTTGTATTTTTTTTATTAAGTAGTATAAATATATTTGGAACGCAAAAAATAACTACCCAAAATAATACTTTATTTATAACATATTTCAAAAGATTTATTCACTAAACTTTTAATTAAATTGTGGATCCAATATCTGAACAAATTTCCTTATCAAATGAAACTTCAATAATTTTATTTTGACAATCAAAATTTGCCTATTTTAAGTTATCATTTGGTTATTAGAGTGATTCTTTGAGAAAAATCATTAAATGTAAGTTTGTTTGAATAACACTATTCCAACAAATTTACTAACTCAATTCTGCCATCTGGAAATATATGTGTTGCTTTCAAAGAGTGGTTTCAACACGCAAAAGAAAGCAAATTATTGTTCCAACTTCTAAGTGAGATTTCAATAAATGTCAATATTCACTTCTCAAACCTATTATTGTGCATGACAATTGTCAAATACCACTAACATTGTAAGACTAAAAAATCTGTACACTATGGCTGTAGAGCATGATGTTGACATTTTTTGGGTCCTCGTTTGGTATTTGTTATTTGAAAGAGTAATTAATTTTTTTAGAGTAAGATCACATGTTCCTATTTTTCATTTACTTAATTAAAATTAAATATTCTAAAAATAGGAAGGAACACTTTTATATTACTTCACGAATTTGACTGACTAGAGAGAGTAATAGTTGATTTTTTGGAACAGACTATCTATTCCCCTAGCTACTCTTCTTAATAAATTAAACCAAGTATTTGTTGATTGATAATTTTTGGCTTAAAATGTATGTATTAAATCAATTAAAAAAATTGTGTGTAAAATAGATCTTCCTCTTCACGATTTTTAGTTCTCGGGTATGAATATAACACTCATTCTTTTCTTTTGTCCACATTAATAAAATGAAAATGTAAAGAAAACTTGTTCACTAATATTAGTAAAACATATAAAATCATAATGCACCGCTTCACCTTTTTATGATTTAAAGGAAAGAGTATGGATTATTTGAAGAATTCATAGTTACAACCACGAGAGAACACGCATTAGATTAGATTACATCATTGGATTCTTCTTTGTCATTTTGTCACATGCTTTATTTTTATATATAGAAGGAACATAGAATTAAAGAGTAGTATTGTAGAGTGTTGTAAATAAAGCTTTGTTTCTGAAAGATGCAGGTAGCTATGAATCAAAAGATGGCAGATATTGAGTCTCAAACTATTATCAAAGGAAGAGTGCATGAGAAAGCACCTAGGATTTCTCAAAAGGGAAAATGTCCGGTCATTCTTAAGGTATATTGTGGTTAGAAGGAAGAATATATGTATATATATATATATATATGTATATGTGTGTGTGTGACCTTCTTTTTCTCTCAATGAATTTGTAGATAGGTAAAGTTAGTTTTCAAGTAGCCATTTTCTTAGAGATGTTTTGGTTCTGTTGATGAAAATGACTCGTACGTTTAATAGCTTCTAGGTGAAGTCATAATCAGGTTATAAGTAATGTTATATCTACCCCATCACAAAACTATTATTCTATTAAGATTTCATCTGAAAAAATATTTAAATCATTCTTGAAATAATGAGAGACTTTCTTACTAAAAACACAAAAACAAAAAGGTAACATTTTTGTGAACTTTTTCATGTTTAGAAGGCAAAGTATTGAAACCTTTTCATGTTTAGAAGGCAAAGTATTGAAACTTACTCCTATGAACTTAAAAGGTGTCATGCTGTGATGTACAAGAAACATTTCCTATCACGTTTCCTTTGTCTTTAATTTTCCTTCATTCTTTTTCAAATATTTATACTACATAATTTTTCCTTGGATAAAAAAACAATGTTGATTTTCAATCCCCTTTGCCTTTTTCTTTTTCTTTTTAGTAAAGCAAATATATTATAAATGGACTTAGTAAAGCAAATATATTATAAATGGACAAAAAGAGGTATCAACCTACATAAGCTTCAATAAATAAATGAATTAATATACTATTGTGTAAAATTGTACAAATTAGATCTCATATTTCAAATAGATTAGATAACATCAAATTATAATATTCTCCACATAGGTTTCTCTTTATCAATCCTACACAAGGAGTCATGCATTTTAAGAGCAACCATATTCTTACTCTCTTCTATATATTGTGATATTAATTCTATTTTTAAATTAGAACAAGGAGAGAGAAATAAGAATAAGGAGTTATAATGAAAAAATATACATTTGATTAAGAATAAGGTAGTTTGCAGGACTCAAATAAAAATAAGAATGATATTTGTTATTGTGAAAAAAAAGTAGATGTTGTTATTATTTCATAGGATGTTATAATAAATTATAAAACAATGTATGAGACTCAAATAAGAATGAAAATATTGTTTGGTATTATGGGTGCTTATAAGGGATTCCACACTAAACTAGCCGTATTCCCTTGTTCTTTCTTGTAGTTTTTAGTGTGAGTATATGCTAAAATGGATCATGCTGATTTCATTTTTTATTTATTATTTCATTTATTTGATTACTCAATGTGCAGTTTAGTGATGTTGTCTACAAAATTAAAACAAAAAAAGGAGGACTCTTTGATAAGAACACAAAGAAAGAAGAGAAAATGATACTGAAGGGAGTGACAGGAATTGTTGAACCTGGTGAAATGCTAGCAATGCTAGGTCCCTCTGGAAGTGGCAAAACAACTCTACTAACAGCTTTGGGAGGAAGGCTTGGAGGGAAACTTCATGGAACTATAACTTACAATGGAAAACCCTTCTCAAATGCAATTAAAAAGAACACTGGTTTTGTTACTCAAGATGATGTACTCTACCCTCACTTAACTGTCACAGAAACATTGGTGTTCACAGCACTTCTCAGATTACCCAATAGTGTCACAAAAGAAGAGAAAGTTTTGCATGCAAAAGCTGTAATAGATCAACTTGGTTTAACCAAGTGTAAAGATATCATAGTTGGAAGCCCTAATCTAAGAGGGGTTTCTGGTGGAGAGAGAAAAAGGGTTAGTATTGGACAAGAAATGCTCATAAATCCAAACTTGTTGTTTCTTGATGAACCAACTTCTGGTCTTGACTCAACCACAGCACAAAGAATTGTGTCAACTTTGTGGGAACTAGCAAGTGGAGGAAGAACTATTGTGATGACAATACACCAACCTTCTAGCAGATTATACTATATGTTTCATAAGGTGTTGCTGCTATCAGAAGGTTATACATTGTACTTTGGGAAGGGATCTGAAGCCATTGATTATTTTTCTAATGTTGGATATGCCCCAGCAATGGCTATGAACCCTTCAGATTTCCTTTTGGATCTTGCAAATGGTATGTCTTTACACTGTCCAAGTTTTATTAATTAAAGTTGGACAACTTTATTGCTGAAGATTAATTTTTCTTTTAGATTCTTAATCAAATAAGTTGTCTATAGTATGTTTTATAAACAGTAATTTGGTTAAGTTTCTAATGGATACAATTGTTATAAAAGTTTGGAGAAGACCCAAAATTTATAGAGGACCATTTTTATCTTTTGGAAAATGGAAATAATCAAAATTGGTCATCAAAAAAATTTATATAATGATCATTATTCAAGGGTTTTGATTTTAATTTGAATATCTTTATTTATGATAAAAGATGTCCTTAAAAATTCTAGCAAACAACTTGTATCTAGGAAAAAAACAATCATTTTTATTTTTCCTTCATTGTAATTGGTTTGGGACATATTTTGAGATAACATTATTCATAACCTCTATTCTATAATACTTAGATATTATATTGCTCTTTGCATTGTTACTGATAACTTAGTAAAATTGCAGGTGTCTACATTAATGAATTGAATGAGGAGCATGCCATAGATAAACAGCAATTGGTTTCAGCATATAAGAGCAACTTTGAAGCACAATTAAAGCCAGAACTTCAACAATTCAATGACTCTGGTAAAAATCATTGTGAAATGCAAGATAGAGCCTTTGGAAAATGGCCAACAAGTTGGTCACAACAATTCTTTGTCCTATCAAGAAGATACATCAAAGAGAGAAAGTATGAGTCATTCTCTGGCCTTAGGATTTTCCAGCTCCTTGTAACATCTGTTATTGCAGGACTACTTTGGTATAAGTCTGATATTTCACATTTGCAGGATCAGGTATTTTGTTTTTCCTTACAAAATGTGTAGTAGATTCTGTTGATACTAATGCTATAAAAATTTGAAAAAATTCAAATTAATATGTGAAAGTTTAAATAGGCCACTTTTTTTAACTTTGGAAACTGAAAGTAATCAAGTTGGAAATAAAAAATTTGAAATAAAAATCAAATTAGTTATTTTTAGGATAAATTTTAGATACACTTTAGTCTATGTTAAAAACTAATTTGTTATCATTAGAGATTTTGAGATGAATTTGAAAATTTTGAGATTAATTTGAGGAGTTTTCAATACTTAATACAAAAAATGTCAACCAGTAATTCTTAACGTGCAACTTGCTCTTTAGAATGTAATAATCATGAACGTGGACTAAATTTTAATATTGTTTTATTGGTTAAACATAATAATCTCAATTATTTATCATATTTAATGGTTTAGATCGACACACATTAAGCAAAATGTACATTAGAGGAACTCAACCCAAAATTCTGGGTAAAAAATATTAACAACTAAATGATTTTAAATAGCATTAGATGCAAATTGTGACCATCATAATGTGACTATTTTGGAGAGCGAAATTTTGCAAAATAGTGAAATGTGATCATAACACTATGATTCACAATTACATCCTATTTGTAAAATAATGTGCAATTGTGGTTGCAACTATCACTCAAATGGATTAAACATTGTGGCCATATTTTTTTTGTTAAACAAAAATAATTAAAATCATCACAAGGGTTGTTAACCTAAGACAATCGAAGGATGAAAACTAAGATCCTCTAAGAAGATAAAGACATATGAGTTATTAGGTCATTACACCAATTAGGAAGGTGGACTCTTCATTAATTGTGGGGGTAATAATTAAAATTCAGTGTTATGTACTTGCAGATTGGGCTTCTATTCTTCATAAGTGGCTTCTGGGGATTTATCCCTCTCTTCCAAGCAATTTTCACCTTCCCTCAAGAGGTAATGATGCTACACAAAGAAAGGTCCTCTGGAATGTATAGACTCTCTTCATACTTCATGTCAAGGGTAGTATCTGACCTTCCTATGGAACTTACCCTTCCAACAATATTTCTTACCATAACATATTGGTTAGCAGGGTTGAAACCTAATATGATAAATTTCATATACACATTGTTAAGCCTCTTACTCCATGTTTTAACATCTCAAGGCCTAGGCCTTGCAATTGGTGCTCTTGTCCTAGACCAAAAATCTGCAACCACACTTGCTACAATTGTCATGTTATGTTTCAGTCTTGCTGCTGGGTTCTATGTCCAACATATGCCAAAATTTGTGGCATGGATTAAGTACATTTCCATTAACTATTACACATACCAGCTCTTTATTGGGTCTCAGTATCACATTGGTGAGAGATATCCTTGCCCTAATGGAGAGTGTCCAATTGAAGAATTTCCTTCTATAAAGCAAATGGGGTTACCTAATTTGCATGAACAAGCCATGGCTGCATTGGTTTTAGGGATAATGCTAATAGGTTACAGACTAATAGCTTATTTTGCTCTTATGAGGATTGGGGTGACAAAGAAATTAGCTTAGTGTACTCCTCATATAATAGTTTAGTACTTTGAATTTTATATTTCTACAATTTATATTTTTCTTTAATCACATTGTATCTTCTGTAGCGTTATATGCAGCTAAATGATTAATCTCATCACATATGATATAGTTGTCCCTTAGCTTGACATAAATATAAGTTTCAAATTGATAGAGATCGTTGTTCTAACTTAATCAAACAAGTAGATTGGTTGATTGAGAGTTGTTCTAACTTAATCAAACGAGTAGATCGGTTGATTGAAAGTTGTTCTAACTTAATAAGATGTTTGAAGTTATGGAATGCAAGTTATGTTAAAACCCTTAATGGAAAAAGTTGTCACTTATAATAATCTCATTTAACTCGAGCAACATTGCATATCTCGAGCATGGTTAAGAAAAAAAAAGTGTTAATAGTATCTTGAGTTTATAAAATTGATTAGGCTTCTTTCTTCTAATACATCAACAATAGACACATTTAGTAACCATAGATTTGTCAAAATCCACACTATAGATAATATAAGATATGAGTTTGATAGTAGAGATAGAAATGGTCCTGATGGGTTTGCGGGGAGTGTTTCTTTGGTCAACGTGGTTTCAATATGCTGCAGAAACCGGAGAAGCAATGGCATGTGAAATAATTTATGAAACAACTACTACTTTACATTGCTATATGTTGTTGAAAGCTTGTTGTTGTAATTCAGTTTGGTTAGTTAAAATTGGTTAATAACAACTTTCTAGATATAGTAAGTTTAGTTAGTTGATTGATGCTATAAAAGGAAGTTCTGGTTGTAAATGAATGTATGCTTAATGCAATAGAATTTCAATCCATTTTTTCTCTCATCCCTCATCTCATCTTTTTCTGCATTTCTTCTTCTCTTCCTACTCGAGTTCATTTCTTCTTTCTTCTTCTGGTTTGCAAGTGAAGCCAACAGTGATATCAGAGCTTTGTTTGAGTAATTCTTTCGGTTCAAGGATCTGTGTGAAAGGGGAAGCTCACTCGTTCATTCATGGCTACAAACAGTGGATTCACAATGACACTTCCCACTCTGGACAACAAGAACTATGATAGATGGCACATACAGATGAAGGTCATGTTTGGTTATCAAGAAGTACTTGACATAATCCAAGACGGATATCAATCAGTAGATGAGGATGCAACCGAGGCTCAGAGGCTTATCCACGGAGATTGCAAGAAAAGAGATTGTAAAGCTTTGTTCATGATTCATCAATGTGTGGATGAATCGAATTTTGAGAAGATTTCCAATGCAAAAGCAACAAAAGAAGCTTGGGACAACCTTGAGAAATGTTATGCTGGTGCAGAGAAGGTAAAGAAGGTGAAGCTTCAAACCTTGAGGAGAGAATATGAATTGCTACAAATGAGGGATGGTGACACAATTGCAGAATATTTCACCAAAGTCAGATCACTTACAAATCTGATGAAGGGATGTGGTGAAGTAATGAGGGATCAATTGGTGGTTGAAAAGGGGTTGAGGACCTTAAACTCCAAATTTGATCATGTGGTTGTTGCTATAGAAGAATCTAAGGATCTTGAGATGTTCAAGATTGAAGAATTGCAAATCACTTTGGAGGCACATGAACAAAGGATCAAAGAAAGAAACTCAGAAAGAAATTCTAAGCAAGCTCTCCAAGCTCAAACAAGCAGAAGGCCATTTAATCAAGGGAACCTCACAAAGAGATACAAGAACAAATGGAGACCTGAAAAAGTAAGAAGCTATGAAGGTACAAGGCAAGACTCTATCTCATTCTCTGGAAACAAAGGTGGTGGACAAGATCAGATGTCAAAGAGAAATAAGAAGAAGTTTGACAAGAAGAAAATTCAATGCTTCAACTGCAAGAATTTTGGTCACTTTGCATCTGAATGTAGGTTCAAGGTTGCACATAGCAGTGGTCTAGAAATTGAAGCCAGATTGGCTCAAGAGGAGGAGTCTGAGGAGGAACAGGTCCTACTGATGGTCACATCAGAACAAGAAGTCAAGGAGGATTGCTGGTATCTTGACACAGGGTGCTCTAATCACATGTCAGGCAACAAAGAGTGGTTTGAAAGACTTGATGAAAATGCCAAGAGTAGAGTGAAGTTTGCTGATCATAGCTCCATCAATGCTGAAGGAGTTGGAGATATTTCAATCAAAAGAAAGGATGGGAAGTGTGCAAGCATTAAGAATGTCCTATATGTGCCCAAGATGAAAAGCAACCTACTTAGTCTTGGTCAATTACTTGAGAAAGGGTATGAGATGACCATGGCAGACAAGATGCTAAATGTGTATGACTGTGACAAGAATCTCATCTTGAGAGTTCCACTATCCAAGAACAGAACCTTCAAGATTGGGATTCAGGTCAACAATCATAATTGCCTACTAACCAAGGCAACACATGACAATTGGATTTGGCACAAGAGGTATGGCCATCTAAATTTTAAAAGCCTTGAACTTCTAAGCAGGAAAGGAATTGTCTCTGGACTACCATCAATTAGTAGTCCAAGCGCAATGTGTGATGTTTGTCTGTCAAGCAACCTAACTAGGAGCAGTTTTGTGTCTCATATACCAACTAAATCAACAAAGCCACTGGAGTTGATCTATTCAGACATATGTGGACCTTTTGAAGAACAATCTTTGGGAAACAACAGGTACTTTGTGACCTTCACAGATGACCTTACAAGGAAGACCTGGGCCTATCTGATCAAGAGGAAGAGTGAAGTATTCTCAACCTTTGTAAACTTTAAGGCCCAAGTAGAAAGACAGAGTGGACAGAAGTTGATGACTCTGAGAACTGATGGAGGAGGAGAGTACCTATCAACTGAGATGAAAGATTATTGTGCCAAAGAAGGGTTGATTCATGAAGTAATTGCTCCATACACTCCACAACATAATGGCACTGCAGAGAGGAAGAATAGGACCATTCTCAATATGACTAGGAGCATGCTTAGAACAAAGTCTATGCCAAAAAGATTTTGGGGTGAAGTTGTCTCCACAACAGTATACATAATGAACAGAAGTCCTACAAAAAGGCTAAGGGAAGTTACTCCTGAAGAGGCCTGGTCAGGCTCAAAGCCAAGGGTGGATCACCTCAGAGTGTTTGGCTCACTCTGCTATGCTCATGTACCTGAAGCTCAAAGAAAGAAACTGGATGACAGAAGCAAGAAATTTGTACTGCTTGGCTATCACATTACAGGTGCATACAGAGTCTATGATCCACTGAGTCATAGAATAATGTTGAGTAGAGATGTGAAGATTGATGAAACTCAAGGCTGGAATTGGAATGACACAAACAATGACTCATCAAAACACACAACAATGCAGTTTGATGAAGGCCTAACAGACTTGGAGCTATCACATTCCAATCAACCACTTGTTGAAGAAATGCCAAATCAGCAAAGACCACAAAGAGCTAGACAACTACCATCAAGATTAAGTGACTATGAAGTCTTTCCAGACTCAGAAATCACCACTGAAGGGGAACTAGTTCACATGGCCCTCCTGGCTGAGATGGAACCAGTTAGCACAGAAGAAGCATTCAAACAGAACCACTGGCTTGAAGCTATGCAAGAAGAACTCATGTCCATTGAGAATAATAGAACTTGGGAGCTCACTCAACTTCCAAAAGGAAAGAATGTCATTGATGTTAGGTGGGTTTACAAAGTAAAGATAAATCCAAAGGGTGAGGTGACCAAATACAACGCCAGGCTTATGGCAAAGGGCTTTCTTCAAAAACAAGGCCTAGACTATGATGAGGTCTTTGCCCCTTTTGCAAGGATGGAAACCATAAGGTTGGTGGTGTCATTAGCAAGCTATAAAGGGTGGTGCATACAGCAGATGGATGTAAAGTCAGCATTCCTGAATGGACCATTAGAAGAAGAGGTGTATGTTGCACAACCCCCTGGTTTTGAAGTAGCAGGAAGTGAAGGATTGGTGTACAAATTGCATAAGGCCTTGTATGGTCTTAAGCAGGCACCAAGAGCCTGGAACAAGAGGATTGATGGCTTCCTATTGATGCTTGGCTTCAACAAATGCACAGCTGAGTTTGGTGTCTACTCAAGAGGTGCAGAATTAAACCAAATGATAATTGTGTGTTTATATGTTGATGATCTCCTAGTAACAGGCACTGATGTGAGAGAGATCAACTCCTTCAAGCAAACTATGAAGAGTGAATTTGATATGAGTGATCTAGGAAATCTATCCTACTTCCTAGGGATAGAATTCACTAGAGCTAAGGAAGGCATAATCATACATCAGAAGAAGTATATTACTGATGTTTTGAAGAGGTTCAACATGTCTCATTGCAATTCTATCTCAACACCTGTTGAAACAGGAAAACTTGTGCACCAAGATGACTCTGCTGTTGATAAAACCATGTATAGGCAAATGGTTGGGTGTCTAAGATATATCTGCAACATCAGGCCTGACATTATGTATGTTGTAGGCTTGATTAGCAGATTTATGGAGGCACCAACTAGAGGGCATCTCCTAGCAGCCAAAAGGCTGCTTAGATACATCAAAAGCACTACAGATTTTGGTTTGCTACTACCAAATCACTCCAGCAATCTCAGCTATGACATAATTGGCTTTAGTGATGCGGATTGGTGTGGAGACAAGCTTGACAGGAAAAGCACAACATGATTTCTGTTTATGCTTGGCAATTCACCTATTTCATGGTGCTCAAAGAAACAAGATGTGGTTGCTCTCTCCTCGTGTGAAGCAGAGTATATAGCAGCGTGTATGAAGCTTGTCAAAGCCTATGGTTAGACACCTTGCTAGTAGAATTGAAGCTTAAGGAAGAAGGGAATGAATCTGTTTTGATGGTGGACAACAAATCAGCCATACATCTTGCCAAGAATCCAGTAGCTCATGGTCGTAGTAAGCATATTGAGACAAGATTTCACTTCCTAAGAAACCAAGTTAGCAAAGGAAAACTGAAGATGGTATTCTGCAAAAGTGAAGAGCAACTTGCGAATATATTCACCAAGCCATTGAAGAAAGAACGGTTTGAGAAATTGAGGTTGAAGATTGGCATTATAAGATTGAATGATTAACTGAATTAAGTAGGAGTGTTGTTGAAAGTTTATTGTAATTCAGTTTGGTTAGTTAAAATTGGTTAATAACAACTTTCTAGATATAGTAAGTTTAGTTAGTTGATTGATGCTATAAAAGGAAGTTCTGGTTGTAAATGAATGTATGCTTAATGCAATAGAATTTCAATCCATTTTTTCTCTCATCCCTCATCTCATCTTTTTCTGCATTTCTTCTTCTCTTCCTACTCGAGTTCATTTCTTCTTTCTTCTTCTGGTTTGCAAGTGAAGCCAACACTATATAATACATATGAAAGAATCTGATATGTTTTTATTACGTGCTTTAACTTTGAGTGTTGTCACCTTATTGAAATAAGAATTGAATTAAATCAAGCTTTGAATCAACGAATTACAATTATGAGGTACTTAGGACCTTATTGAGTGTATTGTTAGATTTTCTTAGCATCTTTAGTAAGCATAAAGGGTGAGTTCTAAAGAGCATTTGGTGAGTTGTAATTCTGCATCTGCTCTTCATTCTCAAGCTCAACCATGCTGCCAATAATGATTTCAGAAGCACTAGTCACAATTTCAGACAAGTTCCTGCATTACACAAGAATGAAAATGAACATAAGAATTTTCTCCCCTCTAAATTACGGTCGAGTTATATAGAAATTAGTCTTGAAAAACACACATGCAATAATGAGTTATATGGAAATTAGTCATGAAAAACACATGCAATAATGAGTCATATGGAAACCCTTCAAATGCATATGATGAATTGAGAACTTAAGTATGTCATTATTTAGTTTATCTAGGATATACCCTTTGTCACTTATATACGTGTGTTTTTTGTTGTTGATAAGTACCCTTCAAATGCATACGTGTGTAACGTACATGTGATATAAAATATTTTTTCCTACATATCAATATGCATAATCTCAGCATGTGAATCATGTGGTATCTCACTTTAATAATATTTTTAATATAAAATTGCTAAATTGGATATTTTATACGTATTTTTGGTTTGTAATTATTCTTTGTTTCCAACTCTTTTAATTTTCAATCAAAAATCATATTTTTAATGTCATGAAAAATCTACGAAATTTATTTATTATTTATTTGAAACTATATTTTTCAAAAAAATAATTTGAAGTTATATAAAAGAATGTATAGCAATAACTTGAAAATATAACACAATTTAATAGTTTTGATTCTTTTATCCTTATATTTCAGGTGATGCATATTAAAAAGTGTAGAACATATTAAAGTTCTCTTTTAATACACGATGCCTATAGTTAATATTTTTTTGGGTACATTGCCTATAGTTGATATGTACATACATAAAATATATCACATATTATACATAATATTAAATAGGTATATAAAGACAAGTTGATAGTTGAATTTATATCCAAAAGTCAGTTTAATGGGTATAGTTATAACTTGTGAGAAATAGATTATAATTTATAAGTATTGGGTTTAAAAACTTTGCATATATTAAAAACAGATAATATATATACCCTTTTGAGGAATTGAACGTGAGTCCCACGGTGGATTTAGCCTCTTCAAGAGCCCATCTGAATCTTCTTAGTTCCTCCTCTGACCACTTTCCATTGTTAAAAACCCTCAACTGAGATGGCTTAACATCACAAAAGATAGGTATTATCTTCTTCCTACAACCCATAAGAAGAGCCAATTCATGAAGGCAAAAATATGACTCACAATAACGTGGTGAGAAAACAGCCACACCAATCTTGCACTCAAAAACTGCACCATTTATCTTATCAAATAGTTTGTCCCCTGGCTTCATATTCTTGTTATCCAAGAAAGGGTTGAACCCGTGCCTAAGAAGATGGTCGTAAAGCAAAGTAGCCACGGTTTTCTTTGTGTCCATGCATCTATGGTTGAGGAACACGTCACATGGCTCCTTCAATCTCTTTGCCATCATCTTTTGTGTTTGCCTTTGGAAGTTCATTGCCAAAGAACGTTGCATGTTAATTGCTTTTTGTTAAGATAATAAGAAAAGAAAGAAACCTAGGTATTGCTTGCTTCTTTTCTAAGCCTTTGTATATGATGAGTTGATACGTGTATAGAGTTCCTTTTTATAGGACATGTCACAAGAATATATATTTTTTACATCAAAGTAACCATAGTTGAAAGTTCAACACTATTTTTTTATAAGATATACAGATAACAGAAGTGAGATTTGCATTAATCTAAATCTTTTTCATACATATTAAGAATACAATTTTTTTGATCGACAAAATATAATTTTATTATTAAATACCAGAAATACAAAAAGTTACAAGTGGGTAAAAAAAGCTACCAATAAAAGGAAGCTAAGCTTTTTCATGGCTTTTCGTCCCATTGTAAGTATGTTATAACATGTTTGTCACTCTTTTCTTTGATCTAAAGATAAGATTTTACTTTTGTTGTCTTTGCTATAATTAAACCCATGACAATGTTATAATTAAGGAATTTAATCATGTACCAATTTTGTGAGGTTTTGTTGATGTGTTATGTATATTTTATTTGTATTCTTTTTCCTTTTTTTGGTCCTCTTTGTTGAGTTATTCAATCTAGTTTTACTTTGGTAAAAATTGATTTTGAAAGTGAGAACAATGACTGAATATTGAAAATCAAACTTTTCTTAACGAATTTTGTAGATTTTGACAGCTGAGATGACTTCCTCTAGGAGGCTCTATTACTTAGGAGTAGTAACCCTTCAAACACGTTTTGGTCTCTATTTGTGTCTAGATCACTCCCGTTTTCTATTAGTTCTTCTTTTTAAAGTAATGTTTTTTATATTATTAATTGTATTTAAGAAATTAATTTATTTTGGAGTATGTAACTGTTTCTCTTAACAAGTGTAGCTCATATGAATCAAACTCTTAATATTTGGTTATTTTAAAGATCTAGCAAAACTCTTTACACCACTAGAATAACACGATTTTTTTATGTAATATTAAAAATAGACATTTGAATAATTGGAAATCTTAAATGTTTTAAATTGCATGTGTCGTGGATGGATTCTGAAATTATCATAGGAAGGGGCTAAATATGTCTACAAATTTATTTCTTCCATTCACTTGATTTACTTCGTGCCGGCCAGCAAATATTATGTGATACTACATATTCAATTTTTATATATTTCATTTTTTTGAATTAGAATATATTTGTTGTGTTCGGTGTACTTTATATTATATTTTTGTGTGTTTATGATAATTTTAATTTAAGGTGAGATATGTGGTTAATTAAAATATTGGTAGTGGTTATTTAGGATTATATAGTTTTTTTTGTAAAAATTAAATAATGGAAAGGACAAAATAAGAAATAAAAATTAATGTAAAGTTATTTCAAGTTATATATATATATATATATATATATATATATATATATAAAGTACCAAAAAAACATAACAATACACGGTATTTAACTAACAAAAACTCTATTTTCTAATCTGAACAATGATCATGATCGAGATGGTCCACGAGGTAGATGTTTTGAACGACAAAAGTGATTTCTCCATAATATGGGTTGAACGATTGGAAGAAAAATGCTTCAAATTCCAGTGCCATGTCCCCTTGATTTTCTGCACATGTTCAAAGTAATTTCCTCTTGTGTGGGCCTAGAATTTTTTTATATGCTTTCTAGGATGGAATAGGGATGCTCTCCATTAATGGAGAGACAAACTTTAATTTACTTATATTTTGAATGATAAAAATGTTATTTTAATATACTTAAAAAGATAAATATATTATTACATGATAAATTTTCTTTGGTTTTTTAAGGACTTATTCTCCATTAATGAGAGGATCCATAGTCATTGACCAACTTGTCCTACTCACACAACAATGCATACAGTGAGTTATTGCTTAGACAATGACTCTGCCGGCAAATGAAGATGACAGGTTTTTATTCTTTAGGTGTATTTTTGTGTAAAATACTAAGATATTTATCATAATTAAAACATTAAATATGTATTACATACTTATATTTATTCTAGTATTAAAAATATTATTAAAATGTGGAACGATTATGAAATTTAATGTGGAATACATTGAATAATATAGTGCAAAAACACTTCAAAATATATTTTTGGCTGATTGAATAAACAATTCCAAGTTAAATCATAATTGATCACAAGCTTCCTTCTACTTATTTGATCGATGAATTTTACATCATAATAAATCTAGTCATAAACCAATTTAAAAAAGAGTGTTATGGAAGCAAATTCGAATTTTGATTGTCCTGCTTTAGAGCATTGGTTCTTTAACTTTAGCACTCTCCTTTCTTTCCAAACAAAGCACATAACAAGAAACACACGTCTTCAGAATATTCAAAAGGTGTTTCTTGTAATTTGTCGCATGAATATGAGATGATCAAGGTAATTAATATGGATTTGTATTAAAACAAGAAGGATTTTCAGCCAAACATGAAGAAGGAGGACAGTAGGAGGCATTATTAATGTGCTTGAGGTTGTCACATGTCTAACGGGAAAGAACTTCTTAAATGTTTACATGAAAACAACAAGGATCTTTCATTGGAAGACTTTTAGGAGTTAGGATACTCTCCATTTTTGTAATGACATTTTAAAACAAAGAGAAATGCAATTTTCAATTACATATTTATCTTTTTAGTTATAATAAATTACATTTTTGCTATTAAAAGTAAGTTTGAACCCTCTCTATTATTAGAGTGATCAATGCTAGGATATGATTATGATATAAGTTATTTTTTTGGATGACCAATATTTTAAAATGTAAAAATATATTTTTAAATAAATTAATTCAATACAAAAATGTCATTTGCATCAACAACAACATCTCTATCTCTCAACCTAACTCCTCTTCATGCTCCTGGCTCGCCCCTAAACCCTCCCTCCCCGACAAGTACTCCAACACTATCACTCACCGGAAAACGTACTAGATCTCCATTCCTTTGTCGTAGACTTCGAGTTTTGCCTTCAAGATTTGATTACTTTGCTCTCCGTTGACGAGCTCTTTCAGACGAAAAGCTTGTCCCCCTCCACCCCCACCTCTCTTCTCAAAGCCTTTCAATCCCTCCACCGCTACCTAGTCCCCCTTGTCAAAGGCAAGTTCACCTCCGGCGACTGCCACATCGAAGACGATGGAGCCAGTTCTCTCCTATCCCGTATTAGCCTCTCTGGTAGTACTATAGAGGAATCTGTCTCACTAAAAATAAAGAGAGAAATAAACATTTGTCTCTCTGTTAATAAAGATGATCATTGTTTAACTTTTACTTAGTAGAATTTGGGGAAGTAGATATATACAAACTTAGGGAAAATCATCCTTAACACATTGAAGAGAAACCTTATTCATAAAAAACAGACAAAAATAAATACACAATAGTATATTTGTTTATAAAAAGAAGACGACATATGTAAAACACCCAATACAATACGTGGAATTTTCTTCTTATCCATGTTGATTAAATCCAATCAGTTCATCGTTAAACTTCAATGCTCCAGTTGATAATGGGGTAAATTGTGGAAAAGTTAGTTTCACATCATCTATTCATTATATTTTGGACGATTTTAATATATGTTAGTTACTTCTTTAATTATCAATAAGTTTTAAAATAAAACTTTAATATATTATTAGATATCTAGATTAAAAGACATCTCCACCAATTATGTTGATTGTATACTAATAGTTGATGGTTCCATCATTTCACAAACAATTAAATAAGTGACTAAGAGATCAAGAAAGATACTCAAATACTACAAGGTATTGCTTGTGGTGGAGGTGTTATAATTATTTTCATTAATGGAGAGACAAATGTTTCAAAAAATAAAGGAAAATGCAACTTTCAATGACACATTTATCCTATTTATTATAATGAAATTATACTTTTATCACTAAAAACAAATGCAAAAACATGCACTTGTCTCTCTATTAATAGAGGTGATTCATGTTCGTGGTGGAGTGGTAGGTGGGGTGAGAAGGTGTGGTTCTATTGCAGTGTTGGTTAAAATTTCATGTCAAGTGCCAATAGTGAACAAACTATAAATAGCTTAATTGGACCCAACCATATCCTCAAATCAGATTGTGTGTTCAGCCATCTTCATCATGGACAACATGTCATAATGTACACACAGCTAAGATGCTTTAAATGATTGTTTTTTGGTAAACCTTTGAGACCAAGCACCATTTTCTATCCTAATTTTATTTTACTTAATCTTCTATGTTATACATACAAGAAAATGACTGCTGAAGGCATATATATCTAAAATATATATGTATACATAAAATAGTATTTTAACCATCAGCATTTATAACATAAAGCCAAGGCATAAGAAAATAGCTACCATGATGATTTTTAAAACTTCTATGGGTGGGCGCAACTAATTATTGAAGGTAACAAGTTGAGAGTTATTGGTCCCTTACGCAGGTGCTTTTTGCACATTTATATGTAGCATCGAGTTTGATTATTATACTTCTATAGTCCGTTGGTTAGAACTCTTCCCGGCTATTTTATGAGTGGACATTTTTTGTTCCAAAATATGTATTACTTTATGTATCACGGCGTATGATTGAATAGAAATATTTAATTTTTAAATTTTTAATTTTAATATATATTTTTCAATCAATCACAAATAATATATGACGTGATATATTTCTTACCCATAATTGGTATAAGAAGCTTCAGGTTTGTAGGTTTGGTATGCTGCTATCAAGTTGTGTTCTAACAAATTTGAAATCAATAAATTATGTGGTTCAAATGATTTCCAGCTTTGAAATGGAAGATAAAAGTGTTCCTAGTTCAACACGGGTGCATGTTGGCACTAGGGAATGAGAAAAAAAAATATGTAGCATTAATTTTATGTAATGTTTGTTACTGTATTATCATCGTTTACCATTTATGTTTATTTATTATTCACTTTTTAAAAAAAAATTCAAATAAATAATAAGTTATATATTAATTATATATAAATCTTTATATAAACATTTTTTAAAGCAATACTGATAAAATGACACAGGGAGTAATTGCTATTGGGCCCATTGATTATAACAATATTATCCTAACATTTATTTCATTATCTATCATTTATCTTCCCATTAATCATCATTAACTTATTTCATTATTTCTTTTACTATAAAATTTGTTATTACCGTTAGAAACATAATTTGACAAAGTAGTTCTGAATGCTTCTTGCTCCCCAAAGTGATAGATAATAGAGAACATATAGTAATAAGATTTTTCTCCTATCGATATTCCATTTGGACTAATAATTTATATGGAATAATAATTTATATATGGGGATGGATCCAGTTATTCCAGGAATAACTTTCAATAATTAATCCAAATCTCTACCATTCATTCTATTATAATCTAAATACTCATAATCTTTATTTTAAATGTCATGGGAAAGTCACATGTTCTCTTCATTCTCTTTCTCATCCTCCTCCAAAGTTTGCAAATCTCTCACCTATTTGATATTCTCTTGTTATTTCTTTAAAGTTTGCAATTTCTCACTCATGATATTCTCTCTTATACCCATCTTCTTCTCTTCTTATTTCACTATTTTTTACTAAAAAATTTCATATTCATGTTCAAATAAAGTGATGGAAGTGTTAGAAATTCCAAAGTTGATCAGAATTTGTTTTCGATTTTTTTCTATATTTATTAACTGTTCCATTGAATTCCTGCCTTTTCTTTATTCAAATGACTTTAATTATAAAGCATTATTGAATTTATGGTATGAAGGGAATGACAAAGAGGGTTGAATGACATGTGACTTTTATATTACTTTTAAAATAAAATTTATGAACCTTTAGATTATAATAGAATGAATGGTTGAGATTTGAAGTAACTCTTTCAATTTACTCCTCGTCCCTCCCCTTTATGTATTATTGTTTTAATTTTGAATAATGTGTGATTTTTCTCCTACAGATATTCCATTCGGACTAATAATTCATATGCAATATGTATTATTATGGTTAGGCTTATCTTGGGCTCTTCAATTTAAGAGTAAATTATACTGACACCCCCTAAGTTTTAGTGAAATTACATAAATACCCCTCACTTTTCTAAACTTACACAAACCTCCCCGAGTTTTGTACTTTCATTACACTGACCACCTTGTATAAGAAATAAGTGTAATCTTTTAAACAAAAATGTGATAAATGCAATTAAGTTAAACAAAACATGATATATTGTGTAGACAAGTCTAAATAATATACAAATCAATGTATCTTTATTATTTTTTGTTACAAAATGCATCAACAATTCT